>NW_016107687.1:1582044-1659805 GCF_001604975.1 Cebus imitator | reverse complement strand
GGCCAAGGACAGTAGTTATTGTAAGGAGAATGGGGCAGCCATTTCAGCCATTTCAACTTATCTAAAAACAGTTTTGCATTTTATAAAATAGTTTTGCTCCAGTTCTGGCTCTAGGCCAGCACAATATCACAAATTAATGCATCAAGTCCCTCTATAAGCCAATGTCATGACATTTGCAAAGTTCATTGGCTCAGCCCAAACTGTGATATGTTTCCCCTGCAGCAGATTTTCTTCACTGGTTCAGTCATATAATCCATTCACAATTCTATGTACCAAGTTCTCTATGTACTAAAGGAGTGTTGAGGCAATGTTCAGCATGTGTAAACCTAGAACATCATTCAGAGGTTTCCAGCAAAAGCATCCTGTCCATGATCAGGATGGCAGGGCAAAGCAATGAGGAGAATGTTGAGATTGTGAGATTTTCTCAGTGAGATCGCTCTCCTTCCTTTCCTTCTTCCTCCTTTGTCTCCTATCATTACTGATTTGCTTTTCTACTGTATTTGATAACAACATGCAACAGGTATGTCTATTCTTTTAGTGCAGCGGTGGTTCATGGACCTCTGGACGTAGCCAAGACTTGTTCAGGGAGAAGCTGGGCTCAAAACTATTTTCCTAGCAATATTAAGACATTACTTGTCTTTTTAATGACTGTGTTGACATTGGTAATGATCGTGAAAAAGTAATGATGGGTAAAACTGCTAGTGCCTTAGAACGAATGAAGACAGTGGCAGTAAGCTGCACTAGCAGTCATTTCAGTCTCCATCAGCATGCGGTGACAAACACCCCTTCTCCTCCCAGAGGCTGTAGAACTGAGTAAGCTCAAGTAAGGTCAAATAAAGATAGCTTTATAGAATGGGATCTTGCAAGGAACCAGCGGATGGGTGCAATCATGACAATTCTGTTTTCTCCAGTACCAGGGAATGCGGGCTATTATCTTTCAAGACTGCTACTGAGTTGGGTAGCAGGGAGTGGGCCTAGGGTAAGTTAAAATGCCACAAAGCTCACTGTTCTGAGATACCACTGTTTCCCTTAACACTCCCTGGGGTGCTGCAAGCCTTTGGCTAATTTCTAGATTTCTGGAAAAAATGGTTCTCACAGATTTTGCCAGATTTTTCCTTGCTTTTTTATGGAAGAGTGAATTTTCAGAGGTTCTTACTCTGCCATTTTCACTGTCATTACTCTGTAATTATATTCTGAATATTTTCTATAGTGAAATTTGAAAGATTATATATATATATATATATATATATATATATATATTTTTATCATGGACTTTCCTTTTTCTTTCTTTTTCTTTTTTGAGGCAGAGTTTTGCTCTTGTTGTCCAGGCTGGAGTGCAGTGGCATGATCTTGGCTCACTGTAACCTCTGCCTCCCTGGTGCAGCAATTCTCCTGCCTCAGCCTCCTGGGTAACTGGGATTACAGGAATCTGCCACCACACCCAGTTAATTTTTTGTATTTTTAATAGAGATGGGGTTCCACCATGTTGGCCAGGCTGGTCTTGAACTCCTGACCTCAGGTAATCTGCCCTCCTGGGCCTCCCAAAATGCTGGGATTACACGAGTGGGCCACCACGCCTGGCCCTCCTTTTCCTTAAATTATGAAAACAGCACATACTAGCTATAAACAGTTCAAATAATACAAAATATTTAAGGTGTTAAGTCCCTTGTTTTGTGTACCTTCTTTACCCTCTGCCTTGATGCTTCCTTCACCCTATTATGCCTAACAAATTATTGAGCACCTACTACATGTAGATTGACGTAGGCAAGTCATTGACTTGGTACCTTGTTTATGTAAGACTGAGTTCTGTTAGTGTTTGGCGACCTTAGAAAGCTTCCCTTGTAGACGGATGAACTAGATTATAGGATGAAACCTTCTTCACTTATGAGAGGAATTCCATAAAACCCAATGGCCAGAGAAGATGTTCAAAATCAGGGCCTTAATAAGTGAGATAAACACCACCAAACAGGAGTTTCTTTTCAGTAAGAAGAGTTTCACTGCTAAGTGCAATGGCAAAAGCAGGGTGACAATTCCCAAGGCAGGGTGAGTTTGTCGTTCTTGTCTGTGTTTTTTGTTGTACTTAGAATGTGCTCGGCTGCCTGCGCAGTCCTGACTACTGACGAGCAAACTAGATCTTTCCTTATGGTCTGTGTTGATTGAAGAAGGGGTGCCACATATATTATTTGGCTAAATTTCTAAAACATGTCTTTTAAATATTCCTTTCTTCCTCCCTCCATCCAGCAGCTCCTTAAATATTTGTCCCTATTCTTTTCCTCTCTTCCCACATCCACACACAAAAACATCTATCTATCTATCTATCATCCATCCATCTATCCATCTATCCCATTCCATTCCCTCAATCAACCTGCTTTTCTCAGCCACTGGCTGGCCTCTATAAAGCATCTCCTCTTACCCCCAGAGATGCTTCCTCTTCCTTAAAATGGTCTGCCCAGGTGGGCCATTAGCATGTACGGAGCATCACCAAGCTTGGAATTCTAAGATATGAAGCACCTGTTTTAAATGTCATCGCTGTGAACAAACACTTGTGGAGACAAGAACTGCAAAAAATTCCACAGGGAATGTTTGCCTAAATGCCTTCTCCACAAAGTCCACTGCCTAATACTCTCAAATACCCATCCCTCTTATTAGGTGAGTCTGGTCTGAAATGTACCTTCTATATTTTTCTGCCAATTACTTGCAGAACTGGTCTAGTAAGGAGTGAAGGAGGAAATGTTCCTGGATCAGTTATAAGGCTGAGGAGGCCGAGCTGCAGTTCTCTTTTGCACACTAGGGTAATGCCACTCAGAACTACCTTTCATGGCAAACCAACAGTCAGTACATTAGCCTCATTATGGGGTGATCAGGCCCCTGTGCTAACTCAGGACAACCATTTTTAAGGCAAACAAGAAACACCTTTGAGGACCAGCGCTCCTTCTGCCTTCCCCACTAGGACCCTTGTCTCACAGATCCTAGGGAAGATTCCTTGCCTACAGGGACCTGGTGTAGCGTTTTCACCCCTGAGATGGGGTGGCTCCCAACCAAGCCTGCACTGCCTCCTCCTGGAAGGCATTCGGCTGCCCTGAGAAAGCACCACCTTCCACAGCTCCTGCTAGAGCCAGTCTTACCCAAAACGGCTCAACTTCCTTTGGGGTCATCCTGGCCAGTAGAAATTCCTAGGCCACCTAACTCATACCACAGATCAGCCCAGCCACTTTACAGGAAGCTGCAGGATACCCTTTAGAGTTAACCATTTCTTTCAAAATACAAAGAGAAAAACTTTCATTCTAGGCCACTTCACTTGAAACTATACTTTTTCAAAGCACCCTTTCACAAGAAGCACATTTTCCAGGATTTCTTCAATTTCATCCGAATTTCTCCTCGTCTGTGTTAGTCTGGAAGCTTCCATGACAGCTATGTGGACTCTAAGCTATTTGAAGACAGACACGCCTCCCCAGCTGTTCCTGATCACTCCGGGTGAGCACTGGGCAAGGACAGAAGCCACCAGAGTTTCCACCCTGCCCCCTCACCCCAGGCCAAACCAGTCCAGCTGAAACTGCAGTCCAAGCACATTCTAAAATACTTGAGCAGACTGCTTTTAAGGCAAGGACCCTGGAGAGGTCAAAGATCAGAATTCCTGCTCTGATTACTGAGGCCAGAGGGCAGGCATTGAAATAACTGAGGCGGGTGCCTATCATGTAGAAGCCAAGCAGACAAACAAAGCCATTTCCTGTGTGGCACATTTAATTGATTATGCTCTGGAACTTCACCTAGGGGCTTTCCACTCTGAGCAGCCACAGACCCTCCTTTTATTGAACTTTAGGTGTTAAGTCAGGACTCCCTGCATTACAAGTCTATCTTGAAACACTCTTTTTATTCTTGCTTAGCCACACAGAGGAACTCACACAAGAAAGCATTCTTACAACTCAGGTTGAGCTCATTTACTGCTAATTAGAATTTAGGAGAAACCTGGCGTGAAACCGAAACAGGCAATTAATTTCTTACCTCCTGTCATTCACATGGAACACCCGCAGGAATGTACACCTGAGTGGTTACTCAGTGCAGATCAAATGCCTCTGGTTCCCAATCAGCGACACGGGGCATTCAACGTGGTACTTAAGTGGCGGCAAGAGGTCTCCACCTCTCACATTCCTCTGCACACTCCAATGAACAGAGGGAGACTTCCGGCTGAGGAATGCGTGTCCCCCAGACCTGCCCCACTCAAGACAGTGCGCTGCCATTGAAATAGACTGCAACACCACCAGTTTCACAGCTTGAAACCTCCCCTGGCAACACCCTTCACTTCTGTTCCACATGAACCCCAATGCCCTCAACTGTCTACCGCCCACCATGCAGGCCGTGTTTATAAAACCCAGGTGGCAATTTTCTGGCCTGAGCCAGCTGCTCACGTTAGAGTCAAGCCTCAGGTACCCACCTAGTCAGGCCCTGTTGCATAGTGGACAGATCACAGTATTTGTTGAATGAATGATCCATAAAAAATATTTTAAAAGTATGCCTTGGCTTTTCTCTTCCACAGGCTCAATTTATGGTCGCTTTTTCTTACCCAAAGTCTGGATGGACTTAGATATAAGCCAGTTTTCTATTAGTCTGGAAAAACATCGTTAGGAAGAAAAAATCTGTTGCCAATCTACAGAGGTAAAGATTTCTAAGAACATTTTTTTTTGAAAGAAATAGTTGATAAGCTGCTTGCCTGTGGGAAGGGGTGAGTCTCCAGGGAGCAAGTCCAAGTAGCATAATGCCTCTAAACCTTGAGGCCAGCTGCTCACTATAGGCTGTTAGTTTTGTGGACCTTTTGATGATGTGCTCGGCCAAACATGTCCGGATATAAATACTGAGACACTGGGATGTCTAGGGGCAAGAGTGAGGGGTCAGCAAGGCCTGGGTGTCTGTATGTGTGTGTAATTTGGGTGAGGAGCACACAAAAAGATCACCCAGAAATGGCAAGGTAAAGGAGAGGCTCTGGAGAACAGAAATGTGAGGATGGCACTGTTAAGGCATGTGAGAGTAACTTCCCTCACAGACTTTCCTCTGGGTACTGTCTTAGAGAAAACCTATATTGCTCAGCAAGGCTTTGGCTTTAGTGCATCTTGTGGAAAGGAATCTTGAAGAGGTGCTAAGTTCCAAGTCTACATTTGCTCAAAGCAAAAAAGAGACTACAGACATGCATGCAGGGTGGAAGAGGGCCAACTGCATCCAGGTTCTCCTCCTCCAAAAAGCAAGTGAAATCAATGGTTTTTAAATTGTTTTAATATTGCCTCTTTCCCCATGACTGTAGGCTTCTTGAAGTTCCTGTCCTTCTGGCAACAGAAGGGGTGTCTGTTGAAAAATAGGAAAGGCGCTGGGTGTGGTGGCTCAGGTCTGTCATCCAGCACTTTGGGAGGCTGAGGTAGGAGAATCACTTGAGCTCAGTAGTTCAAGACCAGCCTGGGCAGCATAGAAAGACCCTCATCTTTATACAACATTTTAAAGTTAACCAGGCATGGTGGCACACACCTGTGATCCCAGCTACTCGGGAGGCTGAGATGGGAGAACAGTTTTGAGCTCAGGAGGTCGGGGCTGCAGTGAGCCATTATTGTGCCATTGCACTCCAGCCTGGGTGGCAGAGCTAGACTCTGTCTCAAAAAAAAAAAAAAAAAAAAAAAGAAAAGAAAGGGAAAGGAGAGAGAGAGAGAGAGGAGGGGGGGAGAGAGAGAGGAGGGAAGAGAAAGGAGGGGTGGGGGGGAGAGAGACAGAGAGAGAGAGAGAGAGGAAAATAGGAAAGGACCAGTCTGCTTTCAACGCTTTCTGTGGCTGAGGATAGAGGGCCCATCTTGGGCTGATTTCAAACTATAGTCATGCAAATTGGTTGCTGATTTCATCATGGTGCAAACAACACAAATCTTGATGGTTTAGCCTACTACACACCTAGGATACATGGTATAGCCTATTGCTTCACTCCTAGGCTACAAACCTGTACAGCATGTGACTGTACTGAATACCATAGGCAATTATAACACAATGGTATTTGTGCATCTAAATATATCTAAACATAGAAAAGGTACAGTAAAAATACAGTGTAAAAGATTTTTAAAATGGTGCAGCTGTGTAGAACACTTACCATGAATGGAGCTTGCAGGACTGGAAGATGTTCTGGATGAGTTAGCGAACGGTGAGTGAATGTGAAGGCCTAGGACATTACTGCACACTACTATAGACTTTAAAAACACTGTACACTTAGGCTATGCTAAGTTTATACAAGAATTTTTCTTTTTTCAAAAATAACCTTAGCTTGGTGTAAACTTTTACTGTTTTAAATTTTTTTAACTTTTCACTTATTTGTGATAAACACAAACATAGTGTACAGTTGTACAAAATAATTTTCTTTATAGCTTATTCTATGTTTTCTATTAAAAAATTTTAATTTATTTCTAAACTTTTTTGTTAAAAACTAAGACAAAACCACATACGTTAGCTTAGGCCTACACGGGGTCAGAATCATCAAGATGTCACAAGGCAATAAGAATTTTTCAGCTCCATTATAGTCTTATGGGGCCATCATTGAGGCACATGACTGTACTTTAGGAAAATGGTTTTCACCTTCTACCTGTAGTCAGTGAAGCTTAGTGTTTATGTTATTTTCATCCAGCTTATCAACCAATATTGCAGTTGTTACTTTACCAATGCTAACCTCCCTCCCTCCTTCCTGAGGTCCCCTTTGGTGGTGAGAGAGTGTCTGAACCTTCTGACATTACCTGAGAGAGATTACTTCAATGCTATTCACTTCATTTAAACATTCAAAAAAATGCTACTCTTTTGAGATCATGTTATTTGAATCATTCACATTATCATTAAATTTAAAAGTGAAAACATTAGGATAGTTTAATTTCGCTCTGCACTCAACATTAATGAAACACCTCTTTCGATAGCAAATTCTAATACTCTCTTCTCCAAAGAAACAGTATTCCACAGGCAATTGCACATCATTTGTCTCAAAAATGATGCATACAAACTGTTTCTAATCTAAAAACATATACAAATTTAACATATCATGTTATATCATGTGGGATTTTAGCTCAAGCATAACTTCTTAATGCCCTTAATCTGTAAAAGGAGGGAATTTAGACTAGGTCATGTGGAAGGGAAGTTTTCCTTTTAGCACTAATAATCCAAGATCCTAAAATATTTGGCCAATTTCACTGCATCATGCCATCTAATACATAAATTGCAAGTAAAGTTTTCTAGCTAGAATGGAGACTTAGGCATGATTGATTCATTTGCATACTTAGGCAAATAAACTGAGAGAAGGAAAGGAGTAGTTGTGGAGCACCTACGAAGCACCAGGTGTATTTCTGTTCTTCATGTTATTACTGTAAAGTAGATATTCTTTGCAGATTAGTCAAGTCAGGATTTTGTTTTGTATCTACCTTTAATTAACCAAATTCAGCAACAGCCAGAATTTAACTTCAGTTGTGAAGCCTATATAACTGCACACTTTTACAAATATAATGCCTCTCAAATAAAATCTTTACATATTTAAGGCTAAATAAAAAGCATATTAGACTAAAGTTATATCTGTAATTTCCTAACTGGCAAGTTATACAACCTTATTCAATTTTACAAACTCATTTCCATCTGTAGCTGAAGATATTAATATCCATACACCTCATTAAGCAGCTAGCAGTTTTAACAATGACAGCTGATACTTACTATGCCTGGGCCAGGCACTACTAGACAATTACAGGTTATTTTGTTTAATGCTAATAACCCTGCAAGGCAGGTAGGTAGGCAGTAACTTGGTTTTATAAATGAAGGAAACTCAGATGAACAGGAATTGGTAACAACTAAGTGGAAAATGACTAAACCAGAAATCAATTCTAGTTCAGATTGATACCAGCCTATATTCCACAGCCTTTTAAGTAAATTTCTTGAAATTCTTACCTTTTGTTATGTGATAATAGTAATATTCCAATAATTTTGCTTAAGTTAAAAATTGCAGAGGCCTTGAGAAAAAAGAAAATGAAGACATAAACACCCACTGAACCCATAGGGCGGCCTGTGTGCAATCCTGCATGTAGGACCCAAATATCTTTTCAGCTGCATTCACACAGAGGAGCAACAGCATCAGAAAACGCTCAACAAAAGAACTTTGTTTCCCACATTTGGTTTGTACACAAATGACACTTTAATAAGCAACAGACGGACAGCCCTAAATTGTCTTTCCTATGCTGAAGTGGCGTCTTGTATGTCCCCTGACTTCCTTTCAAACTATTGCTTCCTGGTGTAGCCTGGTAGTCAACAGTTCAACTCTGATGACTGCTATTTTGTTATCACATAGGTTCTTCTTTTATAAACACAAATGGGAATAGGAAAGCAAGAATGAAACTTATTTTGTGTAAGCCAAGGTCCTGATTATTCAGCTCAGCCAACAAAAGAAATTATAGGGGTACCAAAAGTGGCATTTCATCTCCACTGAACTTTGGCCAGTTGACTGGAGGTCATCCATGAAGAGAAATAATAAAAGTAAACAAGCACAGAGCATTAGGACCGTATCAATTATGGATCTAGAAGGTGGGTGTAATTAACAACTTAAAAGTATGATTTTGCTCTCTAGCAAAAAAGCACCTCTGTACAGCATGTAAGTCAACTGTTCAACTTGCACACAAATTTTAGTAAACACCAGAGCCTGTGTGTGTGTGTTGGTGGTGGGGGCTGGGTGGGCTTTATGTAAGAATTGAAGAAGCAAAAAGAAGATATAACTGAATCATTCTTCTGTACCATGATTTCTAAAAATACTTTAGAAAAATAGAGAAAAGTTATTATTGCTCTCCATCCAAAAAGTCTATTGGAATCAAAGTGTTCTTTACATTTATAATGGGTCTTAATTCAATTGTTTACTGCTGGTATCTGTGAATTACAAAGCATAAAAAGTTTAACCAGAAGCTTTTGATCAAAATCTTCACAATTTTTAAGAACATTTCCCCTAAATATTAGTAATGATCATTATAAGAGATTTTAAAAGGGCATGCATCAAGGTTTTGTGTCCTCAGAAATAGGATTTTGGGTATGGGAGTAGTATGGGAATTATGCCTTACTAACTTTGCCTTCAAACGCCCTACTTTAAGCCCTAACAATTACTGTAAAAGAATACATATTCTAGTTCATATTTCTAGAAGCCTAAGAAATTCTCAATTCTCCCTCAAGGCTATTCATGCAGACAGAACCAAGAAGCTCCTTTTGTAGACCTGACCAAGAATATAACTGTGGCAGTATGCCTCTAAAAAGGTTGTGCACTCATTCTCCCACTTATATGTGAATCAACACAAGGGATATTTCCCTGATACAGTGTTTCACCTTCAAAGTAAGACAGTGTTCCTTGGTTTAACTGGCATACAACATGTGAAACGTAATGCTCCAATTACACCGTAATTCTCATTTTATATACACATACATACACAGAGTATTATTGTACACTGATTTAGGTACTGTATGACTATGGCGTCAGTTGGCTACTTAGATGACCTGAGTGTTTACAAGAACTGCTTTAGTCCAAAAAGTAAATAATGGTCCTGATGGAGCTCCTGTGACTGTTACTGAGTTCCCTGCCCTATGAATCCACTGAAAGTTTTAACCTTCACCTCTCGGGACATTTGGCAATGTCTGGAGGAGGGGTTTTAGTTGTCACAACTGAGGACAGGAGTTTCTATTGGAAACTAGTTGCAATTGGCCTGGAAGGGATGCTGCTAAATGTCCTATGATGCACAGAAAAGCCCCAACAACAAAAAATTAGCCACCTCCAAATGTCAAATGTCAACTGAGGTATATGCAGTAAAGATACTTGATACTGATGAAACACAAAACTAACCACAAAAGACAATGAATACAGGAACTGCCCAGGTAGAGGCCACAACCCAAGAAGAAATAGCACTTTATATATACATATATAAATACAAAAAGGCCACACAATATTTGTATTTAAATACTTTTATTTTCATTTCACAAAAAAGCAACAGTGTTTGCAGTTAAACATGCCTTTCAGTCAGTGCTGGTCATATGCAAAACAAGTTATCAGAAATATAAAGAAAAATAAGCCTTTTCCCTTTACAAGTGAAACAACACAATCTGCATATACAATATTATATATACATATTTTCAAAATCTTTCACAAAAGACAGATTACAATACAAATTTAGAATTCTACCCACAAGCTCAGACTCAAGGAATTGAAGATCTCTATAGGGGTTTAAATATAAAAGTGTAATACCTTTACAAGTTTCCAGGTAACTACTTTCCAAAGTATTTGAAAGAGACTATTCTTCACAGCAACATGGAACACTTGGCTTTAATCAAGACGGCTGTAAGACTAAGTTTTGTCTCAATGTGAGTTTGTTGATTAATGCAAATGCTCCAATTACGCCGTAATTCTCATTTTATATACACATACATACACAGAGTATTATTGTACTGATGGTTTATACAGTTGAAACTTCTGAAGCACTTCCTCCAGCTAAGCCATGACCTTTACTTCCTCTGAAGTATTTTAAATTAAGAACTGTTCAGAAATATCACGAATGACTACCATGACTAACTCCAAAAAGGTGCCCCTTTTTCTTTCATTTATGATCAAATTTAAATGTGTCATGGATAAACATTTTTTTTTTTCCTACGGCAGCAGGTAAAAGTAATAGCAAAGTATAGGCTAATTTTTCAACACTAGAACCTGAGAGTTTGATATACAGTATATAACACTGCTTTGCAAATTTTCTAGGCGTTCTATCACTCAATGTTACCAAAATAGTAATATGGCAAATCTTCAGCATGTAGTAGAATCATAAATGATAAAACAAACAATGTTAAGAGGCTTGAAGGGAGGAAGGAAAGCAGAGAGTGAGGGAGGAAAGCAGAGGGAGAATGTGTGCACATGCATTTTCTTTGATGCAGACAAATGTGGAGTTTTAACATTTACCATATGGTAGATAAAGAGACACGGTGATATAAGAATGCTCAAAGTGAACATACAGGTCTGGATACATGATATGCACACAAAATACAATTTGTAAATTCCAGTGAAGAAAACATCTAACCGTGTAGGCACGAAAGACAAAATGGAAAGCACACAATGGAGAACGGAGGAGAAAGATGCAGCCACACAAAAGAACTCTGGCAGGAAAGGGCCAACTTGTCTTGCCAGGTGTGGGGGTTGAAAGAGAAAATTCCTTTTGGATTAGTTTTAGGGCTCATGTTGTTATTCATCGGAGCCATATCAATAACTCAAAAGGTTCATTCCAAGAAACAATTTCTACTAGGTACGCAAGCTATGCTATTGATGGAATCATAATAAACTTCTATAGATGAATCAGAATTCCAGGCCTCAAAAAGAAGCTACCCTTACGGGTTTGCAAATGAATTCTAGACAGCACTCTTATTGGCTTATCAGCTTCACCGGTTTGCTAGTTACTAAAAGATATATCAGCAATGAAGTTTAAACACATCTTTATTCAGTACTGTTCTCTTGCTTTTCTAGAATTTACAAAAGCACAGGTCTCATCTCACTATCTCATTCAATCGGAATCAACATAAGAAATGCTGGCTCTAATTAGCTTTCACAGCTCAACCATATCCAAGTGTCTTCCCCATCTTATCTGCTGCACACCTGCTGCCATTAGCTACATCACTACACTGCTACACCTTCAAGCCAGATGGCAGGGATTTAGTAGGTCTTTATTTTTATTAGGTACAGTCAGACCCCTGCAAAGGACTAAGTGTTAAAGGAAAGTAATGAAGGAAAAAAGAAGCAAATTATATATGTTCATCTATATGTTTGCATCCTTAATGGACTACATCCTAGAGAATAAAATAAAATAACCACAAAACAACCATACTAACTACTGCTAAGTGAGGAATATGTAGGAAAGGAAGAAGTGAGCTGTCATATTATGAAACTCAAATTTCATTACGTCCCTACATAGCCATGCAAAAGACTACAAAAAGAAATAAAGATATGAAAACGTATTTATACTTATTAAGAAAATTTCCCTAACAAAAATAGAAATCTCTCCAAAACAGACAAGTAAGTAAACAACACACGACTATTCTATTTGCTATTGCTGACACAGGCAATAAGGAAAGGGGAGGATGGGAGATTTGTCATACACTGATCCTCGATTTTCATTAGGTACCTATATATCCATGCAAAGGACTAGGTACAAAACCAGTAACATGAAAACATTTATATACATCTTCAAAAAGTATAGACACTGTCCTTTTCCCCTAACCATTACCCACCCAAAGAACCCCTCCCTGCAAAAAAATAAAAATTAAATAATAAAAAACCCAAGATATGAAATGATTGCCCCTGCAGGCAACAAGGGAAGGGAAACAGAGGAGAGTTATCATACGTCTGGACCTCCATGTTTCATTATGTACATACATGTCCTAGCAGAGGACTGGGCACCACACTATATAACACACAGCATGTAGCAAATATTTATATACAATAAAATACATTTATATATATATATATAGTATATAAAATGTATATACACATAAATTTGTGTGTTCTTGTGTGTGTGTGTGTGTGTGTGTGACTCACCCCAGACACGCCCCCAAAAGAAACCAAACATCTACTCTACCATTGCCCACTAGGCAATGAGGGATGGGGAGTATGGGAGATTTTTCATAGAGTCAATCTCAACTTTATTTCTACCTAAGCGGTCATGCAAAGGAGCAGATTCAAAATAAAGTTAACACCAAAAAGTGGCAAAACATTTATACACATTTAAAAAAATTATGTATCTTGCCTTTTCCTCTCACAATCCCACTCCTCATTAACAACCTCAAAAGCAAAAGGCCAAAACCAAAGCCCTGCAGTGCTCATATACTATTGTTTGTGTACACAGGCTCTGAGGAAGGAAAAGAATATTTACCACAATCCTGGGTCTGGGTCCCTCATTACACTTGATTCCTACAACTCCAAACACAAAACTGGCTCGAGAGTGAAAGAACAACAACAACAAATACTAGCAAACTTTTATATACACTTAAACAAAAGACAAACCCAGAAATCCCCCGCCTCCCCCCACCAAAAACAAAAAAACAAACAAAAAACACAAACCCTTAAACAACTACTCTACTAGCCATTGCCCAGACAGGCAATAAGGGAAGGGGAGAAGGGGAGATTTTTCATAGAATGAACCTCAATTTTCATTACGTACCTAAGAAACCATGGAAAGGCCTAGGCACACAATGAAGCAACTGGAAAAAGGAGCAAGAACATTTATATACATTTCTAAAAGTACACACCCACCCTCCTGGAGACAAGGAGATGGGGTAAAAAAGAAAAACCATCTATACTACTCTATAATTATTGCCCACACAGGCAATAAGGAAAGGGGAAAAGAGGAGATTTTCATACATCCGGACCTCCACGTTTAATTAGGTACCTGTAAGTCCAAGCAATGGACTTGATACAACATGAACTAATACAATATAGTAATAAAAAGTATATATACATTTTTTAAGAGTATATATTCTGCCTTTAGACCCCTCCCACCCCTCAAAACTTCAAAAAAATTCAAGCTACTTTAAAATTATTACCCATATACATAAAAGAGTTAAGGGAGAAGAGATTGTTATACATCCATAACTCCACAGCTCATTAGGAACCTACATGTCCAAGTGAAGGACCAGGAACCCAGTGAAACACTATAATAAAGAAGTAAAAATGTGTACATACATATACAAAAGTATATATCCCAATACCCACAGAAGAATCCCTGAAGCTAATCAACTATTCTCTTAGACACTGCCAACACAGGCAATCTAAGGGAAGGGGAGAAGAGGAGAGTTGTTACAGGCTGAACCTCAATTTTCCTCATATATCCATGGAAAGGGCAAGGTAAGAAAGGTAGTGACAAAAAAGTAGCAAAAACATTTATATACATTTTAAAAGTATACACTCTTACTCTGAATCCACTTTCTCTCTCCTAGCAAAATATCTTCAATAAACCCAAACTACTCTAAGTATTGCTGACATGGGCAATAAGGGAAAGGGAAAGAGGAGATTGTTATACCTCTGGAATCCCGTGGTTCATTACGTACCTTTCAGTCTGGGCACCCGATGAATTAATACAATGAGTAGTAAAAACGTAAGTGCATTTTCCTACCTTCCCCATCCTTCTCTCTCACCTCAAATACTCCATTTGACAACTACTCTGTTAGCTACTGCCCAGTGGTCAACAGGGATGGGGAAAATGGGAAACTGTTACACATCAAGATCACCACATTTCACTGGTACTTTCACGTCCACGAGGAGGACACAGTGTGAATTAAATTAGTAATACACTGTAGTAGCAAGTATATTTATAGGCATTAAGTACCTATTCCACTCTCTCCCACACCCCCCAAAAAAACAAACTACTCTATTAGCTATTGCCTAAAAAGGCAATAAGGAAAAGGGAGAAGAGGAAATTTGTCATACTCTGAACCTCAATTTTCATTAAGTATATATACCTCTATAGAAGGAAACAAGTATAAAATGAAGTAGAAAAAGGTGGCACAATATTTATACACACTTGAAAGAATAATATACAACCCCAGCCCCCAAGACTAGTCAAAATAACAGCAACGAGGACTGCTCTGTTAGCTACTGTTCATGTGAACAATTAGGAGAAAGGCAAAGGGGACATCTGTCATGCTTTCGGATCACCACGTTTTATCTACATGTCCACAAAATGGATGAATGAAATACAAAATGAAATAACACAAAATAGCAGCAAAAACATTTGTATACACTTTTAAAAGAACATACCCTGCTCACCTTTCAACATCATCACTTTCTTCGAAGGAAGGAAACCAAATAACTAGTCTGTAGCTGTACCTATTGCCTGTATAGGCAACATGGGAAGGGTAGATGAAATTTTCATAGGATGATATATATCACTCTTCATCAGGACAAAAATATACAAAATGAAAGAATATAAAAACTATCAAAAACATATGTGTACATTTTAAAAGTATATACTCCCCCAAAAAAAAAAAAACCTCAATTTTTCTGTAAGCTATCAATCACACAGGCAATAAGGTTAAGGGAGGAGATTTATCATACTGTTGGACCTCCACTTTTCATGTGGTACTTATTTGGCAAAGCAGGGAATGGAACACAAAATAAAAGAATGCAAAACCCAGCAAATACATATACCTTAGATTTTAAAAATACAAATGGGGTGAAGGGGGAAGGAAGCTCAAAATTTAAAAAGAAACATAATTCCAACAAATATAAAAGTAGCAAAGGCGAAGGTGAAAAGAAGAGATATGTCATATCCATGAGCTCAGATTTTAGAGATGCCTACGTAACAAAATCCAGATCTAGTTTTGCAGCCCAGGAACTGCTGTCCTTGGAGATGGCTCAGCTGAGATGTGTTTACCTTCCCTGTAGCCCTGTGAAACATGGGGATTATGTGAATGTTTAGCAATCTGATGGCAGATTATGGTTCCAGGCAGTTGGTTTGAATAGACTGTTTTAAAATCCACCTCAACAAGCAGTCAGTAATTCAACCACATCAACACTTAACTTATTTGTTTTGAGACAGAGTCTCACTCTGTCACCCAGGTTGGAGTGCAGTGGCACAACCTTGGCTCACTGCAACCTCTGCCTCCTGGGTTCAAGTGATTCTCATGCCTCCTGAGCAGCTGGGATTACAGGCGTGCGCCACCATGCTCTGCTGATTTTTATATTTTTAGTAGAGATGGATTTTGCCATGTTGGCCAGGCTGGTCTATAACTACTGGCCTCAAATCGTCTGCCCACCTTGGCATCCCCAAATGCTGGGATTACAGGCATAAGCCACTGCGCCCAGCCAGCCCTTAACTAATTTCTTACTTCCTTATAGAAAGGATTCTGTTTGGTACCCTATAATACTGATGCAGGTTGATTTGCTCCCTACACCCAGGAGTATTCTGACAACTATTGTGTTCCTATGGTGGCTAACGTCCCATAAAATGGAAAAACATATGGCAAAGAAAATTAAGGTAAAACCTGTGATGGTAAGCAAGTTCATGAATGCTAAAACAATGACAACAAAATTTCATTTAAAGAGACTTAAACAAGACAGAAGGCGGCCCAGGATTATGGTGAAGCTGATAGGACTTGCACTTTAATGTATCTAGCCACTTCATATTAACAGAACAAACTGGACTCCTCCAATTCCTACATTCCTAAGTTTTTAGATCTCCAAAGCATAAATATTTCTTCCACAACTCTAGATTTCCCATTCTATCATTTCAAAAATAATCTAGTATGATGTCCCTTTTATATTCAAGTAGACCTCTCTGCAATGAGAACACTTATTCAACATGTACTTGTGTCATGAATCGTGTGCTTAAATAAAAGAAGCATACTGTGACTTCTGTGCTTCAGTCTGAGTTCTCAGAAATACAGTGGCTAAGACATGTTTTGAGAAGATAAAATTTTGAAAGCTACGATTATACCTATTACCTTATGAGTTCTACCTCTCACTTAACCTTACATTCCTGATGTGGTTTTCAGAAGTCCTATATAGATGGGTTTATTCAACATTAAAAATTTGGAATTCTATGGGAAAAACCGAGGCAAGGCTTACTAAAACTACAAATAATTAAGGTAAAGGCCACAAAAAATAAGAACTACAACTATTATGGATCTGGTACCATAGGAATGAACAACCTTGGGTAATAAAGATAGCCGTGGATCATAAGTTATCTATTTTTTTAGGCCAAGTTTTGACAAGGTTTTACTCATAACAACACCCCCACACCACACACACACAAACACACACACACACACACACACACAGAGAGAGAGAGAGAGAGAGAGAGAGAGAGAGAGAGAGGAAATGATATAATTCAAGACAAGATTTGCCATATGCAGAGTTAACTAACATACATTAAAGGAGCGATGCTAAGATGTACAGGTAAAACTGAAGAATCTTAACTGATTTTGAGAAGTTACAAAATTTAAATTCTGTATCAAAGTGAAATTTAGTAGGATAACATAGTAAAAAAAACCTAGCAACAACAACAAAACTCTCAAAAGTTTACTATTTTTCCCTCAGTCTAAAAATATAAAAACACATTTACTTTCACTATCAACTGAAATATCATTCATTTACCAAAGCACAAGAAGAATAAAGACCTGCAATCACCTCAGTTCAATAAGACATACTTAGATGATTCTGTGATTCTCAGGATATAATATTTTCTACTCTAAACAGAGAAATTTTAGAAAAGAGTAAATGGGGAAAACACACTAGGATTAAAGACAACTTTTTTTTTTTAGCTTACTAGCCTTTTAAATTTTATTATACAAAAATATTTTCATAAAATAAAATATAATTTTATGCACAATTCCATACATTCTAACTTTATACCTGCTGAATTTAAAAAAGGTGACCTTTCCCACTATCTGACTCTGTGGAGTGTTTTAAGTGCTCACAAATGGGTAACTACCCTTTTTTTATACATAGGAAACTGTTTTCCAAACAAAATATAAAATTCTCAAGAATCATTAGGAAGAAAGCTTTTCTCCTAAGAATCAAAGAAACACAACAATCTAGGTTTAAGTCTGCATAGCTCAAAAATTCAAGTACAGTATTTCTCTTTCAGAAGGAGTAAAATGCCATAAAGTTTGGACATCCTCCCTCATTTTTTTCTTTCTTTCTTTCCTTCTTTGACCACTACTTTTATGTTAGTTCGAACACAAAAAAAGAAAAACTATAATTTTTAACTACAGAAAAGCACTATTTTTGATAGTGAAAAAAATTCAAAGCCCACCATGCTAAACACGAATTCAAGTTACTCCTAGCCCACGTTCCCTTTGTTCTTTTAAGGTACTATGGTGAACTTCAAATAAATGTTTTTTCAATTTCTCAAAGGTCCTATTTTAAAATATGATTCTAATATGCTACACTATCATATAAAATGAAAATCCACACATGGGTATGATTCAGAGAGAAAGTTTCTATGATCTATGATGCCAAAAGGCAACTTAAATTGCATTTTTAGTAATAGTGATAAAATTCACAATGAAAAACACTGGTGTTAGCAAAATGCTTGCCATAAATGTAGAAATACTAACCTAAAGTGTATCTACTGCAGAGAGTGAGAAAGGTGTACAGATTTGGGGACTATCACCATTTATAAATAAAATAATTATAATTAAAGCTAACTCGGTTTGGAACAGTTTCCTATGGTAATGCTATAAAAGATGAAAAGGAAAGTCTTAAATATTCAAAAAATTTAACCTTTTGGCCTTGTTTAGCTTTTCAATACAACAAAAAATTTAAAAATCTGTAGCACCTGGCTATTCTGCAGGAAAAAACACAATAGTTACAGACATTATTTAAACTTTTTTTCAGAAAATAATTAATCAAAACCCCAAATCAAAGTAGATCTGCACACCTGAGGTCAGTTCTTACAGTGCATACTTATTGTCTTCATTATCATATTCTTCAGAGCTAACCTTGTACCACATTCCAATACCATCTATCAATAAGAAGCAACAGATGGCTAACAAATCAGCAGCCTGCAGTGATGGTGGCTCTTAGGGTAGAACTTTCCTTGTTTTACTGTATCGGTAACTTTCTGGATACTGAGGAATAGAACAGAATTCCAAAACAAGGTTTTTCCCCCATTTGTAGATCTTCAAAGTAGAAAAATTACTCATTGTTTTCGTAGATGGTTGGCATTTAGGTGAATATAATTTTGTAATAAATAACTACACACTGACCAAAGACATTTCAGAAAAGGCGGATGAAAAATAGTCAGGCCCTGAGCTAACTAGAACTCCTAAGAGTGCAAACAACTCGGCAGCGATCCTGGCTTTACCTTGGCTTTTGCAAAAGCAGCAGAGCCCAAGCTTACAAGCTCTCTGAATGGGCAACAAAATGAGGTGTGGTTGTACATGCTACAGCCACCATGTGAGACTTTTGAGGTTCTTCTCCATCCAGTGGATATTCAACTGAATGACTTCCAAAACTTCCTGGACATAACGAAGCTGGAGGTTTGCCTCTGGCTGATTTTCAAAGAATGCCTGAACCTGTAAGTTCCACACAGAAAAATTTCAAAAGAAGAAAAGGACAATAAACCTCACGTAACTCCAGCTTTTAAAAAAAGCTTTAACTTAGAGATGGCTGTGCTGCTGTCTTGAAAGCAGCAGAAAGAAGTACTTTAATATTCAAGGTATCTACATAGATTCCCAATCAAGTATGGTGATATCGAAATGATTTTACAAAGGAATTCTTTTTACTCCCACACGGATACATTTTTCTAATTTAAAATGGAACCAACGAGATGTTTAAGTAACAATAAATGAGGTAGAGTCCAAAGGCTTAGTGCTATGAATTCACCCTTAGAATGGAATTTTTCCAAACAATTTTATGACCACTTAAATTATTTGTATGAGGGAGACAAGGGAAGAGAATGGAATCCGAATTTTTCCTCATTATCATATATCCCACCCCCTACAAGTAATCACAATGCAGAATCATTACTACTGATTAAGGAAGACAGAGATAAGAGACAGGAATTAGCACAAAAATCCACTATCTGGCTTAAAGTGAGCAGCCTGGCTAGGGGATGCAGAGGGTTGCCCAGTGGCTGCATTAGCATTTTATACAACCAACCTCAGATAAATGTGCCTTTGTTGAAAACAGGTGAGTTGATTCAGCAACAATACTTCGCATGGTATAGGACCGCGCATGGAGCCTGAAGAAACACAAAAATGAGAGCAAAAAAATTAGGCAGCTGTTGGTAAAGCGTTGTTCCTGAGTGCAAAGCAAAGTATTTAATGCCAAAGGCAGAGCAGAATCCTCCTCCCAGGAACCGCAGCTGAGACCAGGGTAGTCTCATGCATACTTACTGCTGGTGGTAAGGAAAGGTAGGCAGAAAAAGGGAAGAGTTCAGAACATGCAGACAAATTATTAATCCACTTAATATAATCGAAGATCACACTGAACACCCAGAAATGCCATTATTAATTTAAATGAGAGAAAAAAGCAAAAAACCTACATCTGTGTCTAGCTGAATGTGAGTTCTTAACTGATGCCTTGGCAATGCAGAGGTATTTTTCAATATGCATAGCTAAATGGTTGCTGTAAAATAAAATAGTCTGCAGCCATGCTGAGCTAAGTGACCGGGTGCCAACAAGGCTAGGCTTAATTAGAACTTACATGGAATGCTACTGTTAAATGATTCCTGCTATGGAATTATGTTAACAAATGTGAAAATTTCCGGATCTTTCAGTTAAACTCTCATGGAAGTATTTTTCCTCTCACAGCAAATCCTAACTTCTGTGAGCCAACACAACACTGGGAACTTCTTTCAAATGCACAAATTGAGAATACTAAAAGTTAACAATTCTCTGAGAAACTTACTTCTTTACAAGTGTATTCCAGTTCTCTTTGACAAAATCCCATGCTAGTAAGTGTCCAGGAAAATGTCGACCCACTGTTCTAATGATAAAATACAGCTTCGGTGTTTGGATGATATCCCCATCAAGGCTAGTTTTCATTAACCTGAAGAGCAAAGCAGATTTAGCCTCCAAAATTATTATTCATGAAGAAGTGATGACTGAACTTTGATTAAAAGTAGTATGGTTTCCTAATTAAAGCTCTGTAGCAACTCAAGAAAAATAATTGCTCAGTTAGTCTGTGGTTGATCGGCTGATCCATAGATTGAAAATGTCATTTTTTTAAATGAAGAATTCACCAATGAAATAAGCATTTACCTATATTGTCACATGACAATAAATAGTTTTGAAATAGTAAAAACATTTAGGAAATAAATTCTGGTAGAATTTACAATATTATAATTCGGGAGGTGGGTATTTTTTTCTGGTAAAAACCTTATTTGATTGGAATGGGCAGGTATATTATATTACTATTTTTATTATTATGAGATGGAGCCTCACTCTGTTTCCCAGGCTGGAGTGCAGTGGTGTGATCTCAGCTCACTGCAACCTCTGTTTCCCAGGTTCAAGCGATTCTCCTGCTTCAGTCTCCCAGGTAGCTGGGATTATAGGCGCCTGCAACCATGTCTGGCTAATTTTTTGTATTTTTAGTAGAGATGGGGTTTCACCGTGTTAGCCAGGATGGTCTCAATCCCTTGACCTCATGATCCACCCACCTTGGCCTCCCAACATGCTGGGATTACAGGTGTGAGCAGCTATGCCCAGCCATATTGCTATTGTTAAAAATCTAGGCCATTTGAAATATTTGAAAATTAAGATACATTTCAGAATATACTGTTATTAATGTAGTTAATATTTACTGATACTGTGTACCAAATAATGTTCTAAGTCCTTGACACAACAATGGTGTAAAGTAGGTATTTATTAATACTACCTAATTCAATTTTATAGTTGAAGAAATGGAGGTTATCTAATTGACCCACAGTTACACAGTAATAAATACTAAAGTTTGACATCTGAAGGAAAACAGTTCTCATCTACTATGCTGTACTATCTGTTATAGTGAGAAACCACCCCCCACCCCAAGGCAGTATTTTTAGAAGGGAAAAAAAAAACAAAATCCCAACAAAATGTGGTGGGTTAAATAAATTATGATAGATCCATACTACAGAATACTATGGAGCTATAGAAACACTTTAGGTTTTTTTTTTTTTTTAATAAAGCAGGCTTCATGAAGTGACATGGCAAATCTCATAGACTGATCATTCACTAAACAGATTGTCAAAAACACTCAGTATAGTATAAACCTAATGCGATTTTTAAAATGTGGTTAAATATGTATGTATGTATGTACGTACATACATATATATACATGTATCTATTCCAGATGAATACAAAGACCAGGACTGACACTGTTGTTAACAGAGAAAATGAGAATGGAAGTAAAAGATCATGAAAAGACTTTCATATTTTACTCCATATTCTTAGGTACTGTTTGAATACTAACAGTATTCATTATTAGTGTATTACTAGTACAGTATAAAAACAATTATTTTTCTCTATTTGCTTAAGTCAGAGGCTGGCTAATACTTTAAATAAAATTCCTATTTACAGCATATCTTTTGGTAAGTGGGTCTGGGCAGGTGCTGAGGACATCTCTAGGAAGCTATTAAGATTTATCTGAGCAAAATTACACAACAGAAGTAATGAGACCCAGGAGCCTCCCTCTATCCTCAGTGTGACTTTTAACATCTGTGCTCTCTATACCAGTTACCTCCATATTCCTCTTGGCTACGTAGAGCTCCTCTACCCCACCGCTGCCTGTTCTTTTTGTCAGGAGGCCCTACTTACTGTCCTTCCTTCACTCATATGACACTCCTACTTCTGAGCCTTTATCACTACATATTAAAAAGTCTGACAAATAAATTCATATGAATGTAGAACCTAGAATGTTTAATATGTTATCTTTTTCTGAAATGTCTGCATTTTTAAAATGACAGGTTGCACAGATCAATACCTCAGCCCCGAAATATGGAGTACTAATTGTGGTGTATGAGACAACATTCCAAGGGGAGGAAGACTTTTTGAGCAAGGAGTAGGAGGCGGTTGTGATTCCTGACATCCTGCAATCTCTTTTGGGCAAGGCATATTATACTTGTCCATAAAGATAAATCCCAGCCCCTGTAGTCTCCTCACCACACTGCCCAACTTAGGCCTGGCCTATAACAGAATGCAGGAAAAGAGACCCCTTAAAAATGAGCTCCTGCCCAGGAGCATAGTGCTTGTATTCTTTTGGTTTTTATATAATATTCCTTGGGTGGATTCATACCAGTAAAGCTTCTGCACATTCTCTGAGCTGGCAAGTGCCTCTAGTATTTTGTTCTTCTCTGCTTCAGAGTCTATAGAATTGTACTTTTTCAAAAGGAATGACCAGCCTTTCTCAGTTTTTGCTCCAACCTTGAACACAGTTGTCATGACATCAGTAGGTAGGCTGTAAGAGAGGAGGTCAAACATGAGGATAACAAGAAAATATTCTGAATACAAAGGCAAAGAGTTGGCTGTGGTGGAGTTTCTGGTATAAGGGTCAGTAATAGCTACAAGTTTGGGTACACAATTTAGGGTCAAGGAAAAATTTAATTCAGTGACTGCTACTTTCCTAGCAGAGCAACTAAGGATATATCAGTTCAATTTAATATTCACTGAGCATTCACATAGAACCAGGCAGGCAACTGGCTGGACACTAGGGAGCAGAAGAGACATGAGAGCCTCTATCCTCTGAGAACTCACAGGTTATTATGAAGCAGAGAGCAATATATATGCACATTAAAATTCAGTGTGATAAGTTTCATGGTAGAAATAGAGCAGTAAATGGGGTTCAGGGAAGAACACAGTGTACTCCCTTTATTAAGATCTCAGAGCTGGGAAAGACCTCAAAAGTTTATCCAAATCCCCCACCCAAACTCTTCATCTGATGCTTGAATCTTCTCTCCATAATGTCCAGTAAGGAGGTGGAAAGAACCAATTACCACCAAAAGCATTTCCATTAACTGCTAACTTTACCTGCTATGTTTTATTTCTAAATTAAGAGACTTGTTTATCACCTCACACCAATTAGGGTGGCTGCTATCAAAAACCCAGACAATGGCAAGTGTTGGCAAGGATGTAGAGAAACTGCAATGCATGTGCACTGTTGTTGGGAATATAAAATGGTGCAGCTGCTGTAGAAAACAATATGGCAGTTCCTCAAAAAAAATTGCCATATGATCCAGCAATACTACTTCTGGGTATACATCCAAAAGAATTGAAAGCAGGGTCTCTAGGAGGCACTTGCACACCAGTATTCATGGAATTATATTCACAATAGCCAAAAGGTAGAAGCAACACAAAGGTCTATCCATGAATGAATGGATAAACAAAATGTGGTACACACATACGATAAAAAATTATTCAGCCCTTAAAAAGAAAGAAATTTCGGCCACGTGCAGTGGCTGATGCCTGTAATCCCAGCGCTTTGGGAGGCTGAGGCATCTGGATTGTCTGAGGTCAGGAGTTCAAGACCAGCCTAGCTAACATGGTGAAGCCCCATCTCTACTAAAAATACAAAAATTAGCTGGGCATGGTGGCAGGCACCCATAATCCCAGCTACTCCAGAGGCTGAGGCAGGAGAATCGCTAGAATGTGGGAGGTGGAGGTTGCAGCAAACCAAGATGGCACCATTGCACTCCAGCCTGGGTGACAGAATAAGACGCTGTCTCCAAAAAAAAAAAAAAAGAAAGAAAGAAATTTTAATGCGTGCTACAACATGGAAGAAACTTGTAGACATTATGGTAAGTGAAATAAGCCATTCACAAAAAGGCAAATTCTATATGACTTGACTTATGTGAGATATACAGTGTAGTCAAACTCACAGAAACAGAAAGTAGAATAGTGGTTGGCAGGGGTTGGTGGGGAAAAGGAGTGAGGAATCATTCAATGGTATAGTTTCAGTTTTGCAAGATGTGTAAGTTCTGAAGATAAGTGCAAAATAATGTGAATATATGCAACACTACTGAACTGTACAGTAAAAATGGTTAGGATAGTAAATTTTGTTATGTGTATTTTACCACAATTTTTTTAAAAGTCTGATTTGAGAATATAGATACAGAGTTCACCCACGCTAACACTCAATTTTGTAACATTTATGACCCAGGATGGGATTACCCTGGTTTCTGTATATGACGTGAGGTAAAGAAAAAGAAGATAATTCATCTGACTAGAAGTATACTTCACCTTTGAGTTCCATTGGATGCCATCCAGTCATCAAACAGTTTCATGGCAGCAGTGCAGCAGTTCTCCTGTTTGTAGGTGCAAGCAAACTCTAGCAGGACTGACCGAAGCTCTCGCATAGATGGAGTGCCCTCATCAGTCCAAGTTTGTTGTTTAATTTGGTTTTGAAGTAATTTAAATACTCTGGCCTAGAGAGGCAAAATAGATTGTAACGGCTTAATAATAATGAGGACAATCAGAAAAAATCAAGACAATTACAGCCAAGTGCAGTGGCTCATGCCTGTAATCCCAGCACTTTGGGAGGCCAAAGTGGGCAGATCACCCGAGGTCAGGAGTTCGAGATCAGCCTGGCCAACATGGTGAAACCCTGTCTCTACAAAAAGACAAAAATTAGCTGGGCATGATGGCAGCTGGCTGTAATCCCAGCTACTAGGGAGGCTGAGGTGGGAGAATCACTTGAACCTGGGAAGTGGAGGTTGCAGTGAGCTAAGATCACGTAACTGTATTCCAGCCTGGGCAACAGAGCAAGACTCTGTCTCAAAAAAAAGAAAAATAAGAAAAGAAAAGAAAAGAAAAAAATCAAGACAATTAGATCTCTTTTCCCCAACATTTACCCAATGAGGAATAAAAAAAAAAAAGCATAGATATTACTCATTAAGTATTAACTGGCATATGAAGCCCATATACAGCTGGGATGAAACCATTCAATAACAAAGGTTATGCATAAGGCTGCTAAGGGGGACTTTTACTGATGTTAACTCAGAAAAAAATTAATGACTTCTGTGCAGTAGGAAACCTTTATGCTGCATATACTCAGCTAGAAGTTATTTTCATGCCAAAAAGTATCATTTATACCCACTGCTGGAAGGAAGTCAGAACTTCCTGACCTTGTCACTTTAGAATCTACAAACCCATAAAGCAATGAAAGAAATTTTAAATATGCTTTACTGATGTTTAAATGTTTCTGAATCCAATATTAAAAGTATATTTAACACTATCAACTAGTTTGATTTTATAACAAATTAACCAAATTAGCAAGAACCTGAGGTCTGCAGGAAAGAATAGTTGTTTATAGTTTAGTTTTTCCCCCAGGTTTTTATTTAAAAACCTTTCAAAACTACAAAAAAAGATAGTACAATGAATACCCATACACAGTTAATCTAGATGCACCAGTTTTTAACATTCTTACATTTGCTTTGTTTCCAAGTTTGTGTAACACACATATACACACACATTTGTTTTTTTCTTGTTTTAGCTGAACGATATGAAAGTGAGATATAGATATCATATTTCATTTATAAATACTTTGGCATGCAACTCACAGATATCAGAACATTCTCTTACAGAACCATAATACCTTATCACACTTAAGACAACTAATAGTTATTCATTAATATCATCTACTATCTCGTCTATTGGTATGGGATGTCATTGCTAAATGTATACTTGCAGTATTAAGGTACTAACAAACAATTTTTCTCCACTTAAAAACACCAAAGCTGTTAATGGTATGTGAAAGTATTTCCATACTGCAAGTTGTGCAAGGGGAGGGGTGAGGAAACATGAGATTTAAAAAGCATCATATGAAATATACTTTTATGAATGCCACTAGAAGGAACAAACATTCTGATATAAAAAATGTTTTTAGGTATTCTTTAGAAAACCTTCATGGCTATATAAGGAAAATTAAAATGAAAAAATTTCAACAGATGACCCCTCTGCAGGAATCAGCACGGGTGTATTTCTTCCCGCTGATACTTCTTTACCTCCACCACCATTGTCACATCTCGTCTCAAGCAATCATGTACCACAGATGACCACATACAAAAACACTTAACTTCAGAAGTTTAGCTCAAGTTCTTCACAGATCATTGCTTTCTTCCTTTCTTTTAGGTATTGACAGTGAGTACCACTGAATACCACTGCCAATACCTAAAATGAATCAAATTTGAAAACTTTTAAACTATTGAGGCCATTTTCCTAGCAATGACTTACTCTGAATAAGCTTCTTGTGGAGTTGAATTTGAGAATGAAAAAAAAGAATCTGCAAGGAAAAAGACTCAAGGTTTGTAACAACATGTGAACTCACTTGTGTTTGTTAACAAAAGCAATAAAACACAGAACAGACACCTTGTGGAATGCATAAGTGGTAAAGCTTTAGAGTCATCAGGAGAACATGAAGTGGAAAAATATTTGCTATGCTGACTGACAATGCAAGCAACAGACAAGCAATGGAGACAATCCCACTGGACACACCTGACTTCATTACTATACAGTGTCTTCATTGGCCTTACCTTCTCAATAACATTATAATAGAAACCATCCCAAATTACTGGAGAAAAAAGAAATTTAGAACCTACTTATGACTGTCAAATAGAAACAAATGAAGAATGTAAGAAAAAAATCACATGCTTGAAATCCTATGTTTTAAGACTCAGTGAAGAACAATGGCAATACGCATTGAGAGTTTACTAAAACACAAAGGCAGCTATGGAAAAAATGGCACTTAAAGTCCTGGAAGCAAATGAAATCTGACACTTGAAGATGGCTATGGCTAATTCCTGAGCAGTTACACCACTGAATTACAGTGAGCAATTTTACTAGTCTCTGTACTAAATCATTAAGATGAGTTCTCAAAATAGTTGTTTAAATATATCTCAAATTATAGCATAAAACATTTTATTTTTAAAAAATAATTATATTTTTAGAAAAATCCTGCTGTTATATCATTTTTATAAGTAATCCGGGTTTATTTTTAATATTAATGAAGCATAGCATGTGCTTCAAGTTACCTTTCCCTTTTAGAAATAAAATGAAATGTTTTTCTATGACTCCGAATTAATTTTTTTTTGATTTAAGCTCATTCAACAATAGAATCCAACCGTATGATTTTACAAAGTGAAATGGCAAGTGGAGAGAGAAAATAAATTGATGGGTTACACAAGCTACAAACACTGGATTTGTAATAAAATGTAACAACAACAATAATATAAAATTATTTTAAAAATGAAGCAGACAGGGAAAGATGGTAGCCCTTATGCTGTATATTATATTTTGATTTACTGCTTTAATTTTACACTGATATGCCCAGGGGGTTCTTCCCTGGGTCAACTGAATTTCTTAAAAGTGAAATATCAGTTTTTATTTCAAAAGGTTTATCCCACCAATGCCTCATATGTAAAAGAATGACAGATTTGTAAGTGATAAAACAGGAATATGGCTAGTATCAGATGTTAACATCAGATATGAACAATTTAACACAATTGAAATGTGCCTCCAGACCCTACCCAACACCACAGCATCACAAAATGCAGCATAAGTCATGTGCAGCCTACATAACAAAATGACCAATAAATGTATATAATGCTCTGGTTACAATGATATAGAAGTTAAATTAGAAAATAGTCTTAGACACTAATACATCTGAACATTGTATCCAAGGATTCAGAAATGTCTGCCATCCTAATTCCTAACTGTAGAGTGTCAGATTTCCTAGTTTCAGAGTTTTGATGCTACCAGAATGCCCTAACATTAGAATAAGAATGTTAAAGAGACACATTCTCCCTCTTGATGAACTAAAGTTAACTGGGCTTTTAGCTAATCATATGAAGACATACAGCAGTAAAAGGGCATCTAATCTTGGAAACACATACTAAGCCTTCTGCCTTTGCCCTCTATCCATCAGTGCCTTGGATCTCTCCTTGAGGTATGTTCCTAACAAACACATACCTGCTCAGAAAGCTGGAAATCATCTGGTATGAAGATGCAGTTGAAGGAAGAGGTAAGTATCAAGTGCTTCCTGAGCACTAGGCTCTAAACTGAGTTAACAGAGAGGCAAGGAGAAGACTGGCTTCTGCCATTATGAAGTTTAACTGGGCGGCTTCAGAATCAGAAGATACTCTGCCTCCTCATAGTGTATATTCAGAACCAACACCGCCCTTTAATAGTGAAAAAAAGTGAGTGATACACAGTAATATTATTTATTGCTACCTGTAATAGGTTGAATAGTATTCCCTCAAATTTTGTGTCTTCCTGAAACCTATGAATATGACCTTATTTAGGAACAGGGTCTTTGCAGGTACAATCAAGTTAAGATGAGGTCATACTGGATTATGGTGGGCCCTAATCTAAGAATCGGGAAATTTGGACACAGAAACACAGGGAGAACACTGTGTTGACAGAGGCAAAGGCCATGGTGAGGCACCTACATGCCCAGGAATATCAAGGATTGCTGGCCATCACTTGAAGTTAGGAGAGGGGCACGGAATAGATTCTTCCTCAGAAGGACAAACCTTATTCTGCCAATACCTTGATTTTGTCCTTCTAGCTTCCATAGCTATGAGAGAACACATTTCTGTTATTTTACGACATCAAGTTTGCAGTAACTTGTTTTGATAGCCCTAGAAAATTAATATACTACCCCAAATGGTATTGATATGATACTAATTACCTCCAACATAATTCTTTTTTTTTTTTTTTTTTTTTTTTTTTTTTTTTTGGAGACGGAGTTTCGCTCTTGTTACCCAGGCTGGAGTGCAATGGCGCGATCTCGGCTCACCGCAACCTCCGCCTCCTGGGTTCAGGCAATTCTCCTGCCTCAGCCTCCTGAGTAGCTGGGATTACAGGCACGCGCCACCGTGCCCAGCTAATTTTTTGTATTTTTTAGTAGAGACGGGGTTTCACCATGTTGACCAGGATGGTCTCGATCTCTTGACCTCGTGATCCACCCGCCTCGGCCTCCCAAAGTGCTGGGATTACAGGCTTGAGCCACCGCGCCCGGCCCACCTCCAACATAATTCTATACAATAAAAGACACTGGTGCTGGGATAACTAGATATCCATACTGAAAAGAATGAATCTTGGTATCTATCTCACACCGTCCACAAAAATAAATTCCAGATGGATCATAGATCTATCTGTAAAAGATAAAATAATAATTTTCAGAAAAGAAAACAAAATATCTAGGGGTAGGAAAAGATTTCATAAGCTAGATTACATTAAAATTTAAAGCTCATTTTAATAAAAAATCATTAAGACAGTAAAAAAAGCAAGATGGCATAGGAGAAGATATTTGCAAATATACATGACCAAAAAAAGATTCATAACTAGGATAGATAAAGAACTCTTATAGATCAATAAGCAAAAGGTAGGCATTTCATAAAATTACATCCAATGGTCAAATATATATCAAAAAGAAATTCACCTTCACATCAGTAGAAAAATGTAAATTAAAGTCAAAATTGCAATACCACTATGCACCTATCCACATGGCTAAAATAAAAAAAGATTCAGTATGAATGATAACTACCAGCAAAGAAATAGAGCACCCAGAATTCTCACACACTGCTGAGTGTAAATTGATACAACTTTGAAGAACTATTTGACAGTACAGTATTAAGTATGCATATGTTATGACTTAATAATCCCATTTCCAGACATATACCCCATAGAAATGCATAAAGACATTGATGAAAAACACCATAGCAGTGCTATTCATGATAGCTCCAAACTATAAACAACACAAATGTCTAACAACGGTAGCTGAACTGGTTAACTAATGGCCAATCTCTTTACTATACTAACACTAGAAAGTCAATATTGGATTCTAAGTTTGGCCTAAAGAGATGAGTAAGCTATTTGCATACTTCTTGGAAAGGCACATAAATATTGTTTTCCATTAACACTTTAGAGACAAAATATAACTCATAAGTTGACAATTTCACTTTTAGGAGAACAACTAGATGTTGGTTTGTCACTCGAAACCTGAAATGCATGGTCTCTAAGCTTTTCAAAAGAGAATGACAGGAAGAAAATTTTAATTTTTCTAACAAAAGGTATCCTGGAAAGACAACATTGCTAGGACACAAATTAATTTTAAAAATAGCAATATATCACAAAGATCAATCTTTGGAGTGAAATTAATCTGGGTTTGAATCTCGGCTTTCTCATTTACTAGGTAAGTGACTTTAAGGAAGCTATTCAGTCTCCTCATTTACTTAATGGGGGTTGAAACATCTACTTTGGCATTGTGATAGGATTAAATGAGGTAATCTACATTAAGTACTAGCATCGTGTGTAAAAGCACTCAAATGCATTTGTTTCTGGTGTGTTTCACTCATTTATTCCCTCAACATTTACTGAGTGTCACTACTGGCCAGGTCATGTTCCAGGCACTGGTTTTTATTAAGGCTGCTAGCTGAAAGCCTTATGAAACAGAAAATGATAAAAATCTTAAAAATTAGAAAAGACCTCAGAAATCATCTAACTTAAGCATCTCATTCATGGGTAGGGATGGAGTAACTCCTCTGGGGTCAGATCAGAAACTTTTCAGGGAAGAGAGCTTTTCAAGCTCCATATGGCCACTCTGCCCTGCATTCCCTCCCCTCACTGAGAATTATGCAGGTGATGTGGAAACTGATCACAGGAGATGCATAGTAAAACAATAATAGAGGCAGAAAGAAGGTTGTTTTAAGAAATGATTTAATCCAACCCCTTCCTTTTACCAGTGAGAATACCAAAACTCCAAAAGACCTATTCTAATTCTTGGTCTAATATCGCCTTCCTTTCCCTGAAAGCTGCTTTTTGCCTGGGTCCCTGGAAAATCTCACTAGTTTATAAAGCAAACTAAAAACAAATAATTTATCCCTCTCTTCTAAGCTTTTAGAGTCTCAGTCAACAGTTTAATATTGAAAGTATCTAAAATAACAACTGTTAAGATCAGGCAGTTGATATTAAGAAAGGTAAAATGGCCTCTGATACTAAGATTCCATCAGTGCTTTGCAAAGAAACATATCCACCATCATCATCATTTAGACAGTTATCAGCAAGAACTCTTAAGTGGAATATTCTCAATATAAACATAATTGTTATTTTATAATGACCACTAGAAAATTAATGGGGAGATCTACTTTGCAAAAGGGCCTATTTCAAGCATTTATCATGCAAAAATAAAACAGGATTTGAACAGAGAAATATTATTCTCATGTGATCTCATTTTGATAGAGGTGTCAAATATCTGTATTTTGATATTCAAACAAGACCATAGCATACTAAGCCTTTATCAGCTCTTCACAGTAAGCAACATCTTGATTTTAAGTAACAATTTCACAAGCAGCAAAGTAAAGAAAATGGAATTTAACTGGTTGCTTTTTCAGCCTATTACTGGCTGAAAATGGAACAGTGAATAACAACATTAAAGAAAAACAAGAAGCTGGCAAAGAGGCAGACTTACCACCAGTCTCGAGGCCAGATCCATGTGTCCCAGTTTTTCAAGGAGGTTATAGATTAGGCCTGTCTGAAACAGGGCTTCAGTGATGGGTGCAGTATGAGTCTCATTTCCAAGATAATTAATCAAATCAAAGGCCCTCTGGAGCGGCACCTTGCCTAGGCTAAAGGATAAAAGAACAGAAAAAGTAAATATGCAGAGACACACGGAAGAACTCTATGCATGCCAAGAGAAAAAGTTATGGTTAGATGATGAGTCTTGAAGACAAAACATTCAAGCTTACAGTGGCATTCTGTAAAGTTAAGCTAAATATGATTATCTCTGATTAAGTTCTTGTGGCCCAAGATTAAAGAAGCATTTCAAGAGAAAGATAAAGAATAGCTCTTTTTTTTTTTTAATTCCTAAGTCTCCTGTAAATTGCTACTGACTTAGCAAAAGTATAATATCTTGGGTTAGAAAAGATGAAAAGTATTAATTTTATTTATTAATTAGTTATATTTCTCAGGAAAGACAGTATAGCACAGAGAGTATCTGAATTTTTTTTAAAAAAATTTTTGTTGGTTGAATGTTGTTCAAACTTAAGACAAAGTCTATTGTGAATTTATGGTGAGTACATTTTAAAAATTAACCACTTTATAGAAATCACAGCTGTAATGGCTATGACAATGTAATAAGGGTACTTCATAAAAAATGAGACAAAATGGAAATGTCAAGGAAGGTCAGAAGGAATACTCTTCTGACCTAAAGTGTTCTGGTATTTCCAAGGCTTTCATCAATCTAACTTGGTAATATTCTATTCAGAGAACATCTTTACATGAGGTCACTGTCATCTTTGGCTTTGGGATTCTATAATTCATGAGGTGGTTGGGGAGGCAAGCAGTACAGATAAGGAGGCTCCAGCCATAAGAGATGTCCCTCAAAACCAACGGGTAAGCACTAAGCTTCATGCTTAAACCAACCCCTGCTTGAAAATAATTATCTTATGAAACAAAATAAAGCCTGAACTCCTGTATCAGTTTATTCAACAAAATATGTATCCTGCTTTTGGTATCTAGTCATGAATTATTATTAAATCCTGTTTTATTTAAAAGTTCAGTATGTTTGTAGCTAATGTTTTATAAAGTCCCTGGAGGCAAAGCACATATTTTCCCAATCCTCCAAAATGAATTGTACCAATACACGCTAGTTCTTTCAAACTGTTTTTCATATATGTTCTTTACCTCAATAACACTTGTTTAAAAAAAGAAAAAACTCAAACTAAGTATACTGTACCCTGCAAGTTCAAAGATGTTGTTGATAAGGTTCGCTCGGTCTTTGTCACTCAGAACATGAGGATTTCTTTGCAATTGTTTGATTAGTGCTTCCCAATCATCATCTGCGTAGTGTACAATATAATAACCATTCATGTTTATATTGACTTTGACCCATCCCACTTCTTCTGTAAGATTGATGACACCTAATGGAAATAAAAAAAATGTGAGACTGAGAGAGAAGACAATCAGGCCAGAAAAAAAAAAAATCACACTAGTGCTTTGTTTGTTTCAAAGTTAATATACTTTAACATTTAATCATTCTAGTAAGAAAAAAAATGCTTGTCTCCAAGTACAGTTATTTTCATGTTAGTGAAGATCAGAACATTCATTCAGCAATTATTTATTTATTGTGTATTATTGGTTCTAAACCAGGTTCTGGAAATCAAATGGTGAACAAGGTAGATATGTCTCTGCTTTTAGGGATCTCACTGTCTAAAGTAACCAGGCAAGTACAGTATCATACAAGCGCTATTGACAGAAAAAGAAAAGACAACATTCAACTAAAGCACAGAGGAAAAATGCTTCACTCTCCTAGGGAAAGTTAGGAGCAATTTCTTGCAAGAAATGGCATGTAAGTTGTCATTCTTCTAAGAGACCTCAGAATAGATAGGTGTTGGCCAAGTGAAGAAAGTATAGTAGGGAACCCAAGTGCTCAAGGCCCAGAGAGAAAGTATACATGGTATCCATGCACGGAACTGGCTTCCGAGTTCATTATGGATGGAGGAGAGAGGGAGAAAGTAAAGGTGCAGGATGAGGCAGCAGGGGAAGACAGTGAGAGAACTGTGTAAAATGTGTTCCATTTCAGCCTCTGTCTTTTGTCATGTTAGCAAAGGAAGAATAAACAAAGCCATTTAGAAAAGTCACATGATTTAAAGCTAGCAAAATAAACAACAGGGAAGGCTTAAGATCACCTTAGGGACAAATAAGAAATAATAGGGTTAAAATAATAGGAAAGGATGTGCATTTTTTGGGTTTCTACCATAAATGCTGAGAGAATTGTTAGAAATTTCTATGGAATTATGTCAATAATGTACCAATAATGAAGTGTTAAGAGCTAAATGACCACAAATATATGCATACCTTTTTAAAATCCTTAAAACTGCTAATGAAGAAATGTCCTTTAAAGCTGGCAACAAGGATGTAGACTTAATTATAATAGGGATATGCTTCTAAGCATCTTGAGGTTTACCTTTTACTAGAATATAAGCTACATAAACTTACTATTTCATTTACTGTTAATGCCTCAGCCCCTAGAACAACATACCTAGGAGGTATTCAACAAATACCATTTAATTACTGAGTAAAGGAATAAACAATGACTATGTCACAATAAATAGTTTAAATCCAGTCTAGATAAAAGTTTGTGGATATTTATTATGTAATTTTTTTACCCCCTTTTAAAGTAACAAATACTTAAAACAATTTTAATTATAAGAAAAAGAAGAACAGAGATAAAAAGAATAATCTAAACTCAGACAATGATAGCATTTTGGAATGTACTTCTTGCCAAGTTTTTTCTTATACTTGTTTTTAATATTTTATACAGCATATCTATATGCATTTATTTTATCCTTTTTCACCTATCAGACCCCCCCTCACATTTTTGCATTGTCTTTATAAGCAGTGTTCAAATATCTTCATAATATTCCATTTCAAGTTTAACCAATCTCCTATTTTTAAAAATTTAGGCTGTTTTAAAATGTTCACTATCATTATAATTCTGTAGTGAAACTTTTGTATATAAAATGCTTTATTAACATGTTTTCAGCCTAAAGAGTATATACTAAAGATTATATTATTAGTACCTGAAGCCTTAGGGTTTATCAACTTCAAAAACATGAATTACTCAAGTATGTCAGATGCCCTTAATATCTTTGTTATTTGTATTATACTGATACTGCTAAAGATTTTTAAGATGACAGATATTCTGATCATGTCTTAACAAGCTAACCAGTCTTTTTTACTAAAACAATTCCATACTTATTTCTGTTACATTGCTGATATAGCAACAAATGGGAAAGATCAAGTAAATAAGGTTTATTCCTTTTTCGAGGGCAGAATGCAGTTTTAAGGAATACTTGTGATGGCAACAGTGGCTGCTCCAAGTTGGAGCCATTTTTAGCAAACCTATGACTAAGAAAATAACCTTTATTATTGGCTAATAATATCAACACTCTTCAGGCCACCAAACACTATATCCTAAGGAGCTTTTATCAAGAAAGAACCCCCGAGTGGGGCATGGTGACTTACACCTGTAATCTCAGCACTCTGAGAGGCCACGGCAGGAGGATCACTTGAGCCTAGGAGTTTGAGACCAGCCTGGACAACATAGTGAGCCATCATCTTTACAAAAAAATGAAAATTAGTCAGGTATGATGACACGTATCTGTAGTCCCAGCTACTCAGGAGGCTGAGGCAGGAGTATCGCTTGAGGTCAAGTATCACTAGGTCAAGGCTGCATTGAGCTTTGATGGTGCCACTGTACCTTAACCTGGGTGATAGGGCAAGACCCTGTCTCTAATAAAAACAAAGGTAAAGAAAAGAAACAAAGAACCCCAGGAAGAAAGGCTACAGAGACCAAAATCTCCCTTGCCCATAAAAGGAGACAAGGAATGCTAGCTATGGCAGTTGTTCCACTAGATGGATAGAGAAAACACTGAAATACATACAGAGTATCTTGGTTGATAAGCAACTTGCCATGTTGTAAACTTAGGCAAGTCCAGAGTAGAGAGGAGGGACACGGCTGGGAATATACTGGAAATTATTACTGTCATTGAGATGACACAAAATAAAGTAGTACAGCCAACAGCACAAAGACAGAGTTACCATTTAAAGAATCAACATATTAGTCTCTCTCAGGTCTTCTGAATGATCAGAATCGTGGACCTTAAAACCACAGGTATCGAAAAATAATAGCTTTGCACACAAGGGAAGTAACTACATCTTGCAGTTCAAATGTGGATGAGGCTACCCTCATATGTTTTTAATTTACTATAATCATTAACAGATTAACAGTTCAATTTTCAGTCTATTGAGTAGCAAAAAAGAGTAAGCAACTGCAATATTAAGTGGCAGAAGCCCAGATGAAGTAATCTAACAGTGATTTTTAAAAACCATTTGTCAATGAGCTATGAAAATCAACTACTGTTTTACAAAAAAATTAAAGTTCTGAAACTAAAAAACATGCTTTTACTACAAAGTTACAAAATTTCCTATAGAGTTTGCTCTGGAGGGCTGGCATAATACATGCTATTGAACTGTATCACTCCTTGTTCAAAAGCATTCCCTTCTCTAATACCCCTTTCTCCTTTATTAGGAGAAAAAAAGGCAAGAGCAGAAAACGGACATAATAAATATTTTAATTACTATATGCCCTTCCTTCTTTCATCCTAATTGCCTTTTCTTCCAATGATATATCTTTTACTTTCACAGCAGTATTTCTGATAGTGACATCCATTTGGAAACATGAATGTTGTGCATTTGATTTAATATGAAAATCTCCTATAGTTAAAGATCTTAGGTCTGAGTAAAATGTGGTTAAGAAAGAGAGAGAGGAAGCGAAGAAGAAAGGGAAGAGGAAAACTTTTTAAAATACAATTTCCTAATATGTAGACTGGAAAAATGGCCCCATCAGCTGTTGTTATGCACAATAAATATTAACTGTTCAAAATTCATGTGAGACAAGGAGACAAATATATTGACCAAACATCACTCCTATATATGACTGAACTAACAACTAACCCAACAACCCTTGAATTAGAACACGTGAAAATATATTTAAAATAAAAAAGAAAGAAAATACATTAAAGATTTAACCAACTATCAAGCATCAAAATAATACGCTATGCAAAAGTATCACGGTTTATGCCATTCTTTTATGAGAAGCCTGAAGTCACTCCCTCTGCTACCTTTCTATTAAGAACAGAAAAAATAAAAATGCAGTTTCATTAAGAATAATTCTCATTGGAGCATTAGGAACCAAGAAGACTGTCCTCAGGGTAAACATAAGGACAGAAGTTTTCATGTGGACTCTCTAAACCTGAAATGGCAGGAATTAAAACAGCAGCAGCAGCAAGGGAAATAACAGTTGAGAAGAGGAAGTAACAGACACTACTTTCATCAGATACTGGCCCAGTTCCAGCTCTAGATTAAATCAATTATATTCTTGTGAATTTAGTATATTCTTCTTTGCTAAGAAGAGGAAGGGAAACAGAAAACATCACTTTATCAGGCTTTGCATGTTCTTTTCCTAGAAGTTTTTATAGTGAGACAGGAGTAATTTCATTATGGATTAAAATTTGGTAATTCATTATAATACATAAATTTTTATGTGCCTACTGAGTGCTAAAAGTGATTTACAGTGATTCATAGAGCCATAATCCCTACCGTCAATGGGAGAATTACCTAATTATGAGGATAGATGTAAGTGAACAGTACTTACAGTATATTATGAGTGGAGAAGTAGAGAATGTTATTAAAAAACCTAAGTAGGGCATCTAACCTGTCTTCAGGGGAGGAAAGGTTTCCTGGAGCAAGCAATAGCTGAGCTAAGATCTGAAGAATAAACAGGAGTAGGCCAAGGGAGTGAGGCAAGGGTGTTGTTCTTCAAGGAGAGAAAACAGCATATGCAAAGACCTAAAGACAACTGGCAGTATAGCATGTTTGAGTCGCTGACAGAAATGTTTTGCGGCGAAAGCAGAGAATGCCAGGTAAGGGCCAAGGAGGCTAAAGAAGTAGAATATGAGTTCATCTATGGGGTTAAACTCTCAAAGAGAGTTTAACAAGCTCATAAGTAAAGACGAGCCACATGCGGTGGCTCATGCCTGTAATCCCAACACTTTGGGAAGCCAAAGCAGGAGGATCACTTGAGACCAGGGGTTTGAGACCAGCCTGGGCAACATGGGCCCTGTCTCTACAAAAAATACAAAAATTAAGCCAGGCATGGTGATACATACCTGTGGTCCTAACTTCTTGGCAGGCTTAGGCAGGAGGGTCACTTGACCAGGTAGTCTCCAAAGTCCCATTCCCTTACCCCTAAGCTACACTCACCCCTCAAAAATAGAGGCTTTGACACCAGATTCAAATTCAAACAAGAAATTTTCCCTTTTCATCAATCCAAAGCATCACTAATGGGTCCTACAGAACACAAGAGCCTTGTGTTTCTTTAGGATGTAAATTAAGAGGGTTTGAGGCTGCAGTGAGCTATGATATTTTCACTGCACTCCAGCCTGGGCAACAGAGCAAGACTGCAACTCTAAAACCAAACCAAACAAAACAAAACAAAGCAAAACAAAACCAGAGATAATAAAAGCAGATTGCTGATTGTCCAATTATTTCTAATACCATCAAAAATTAATGAACTATCAGAAAGTTTGCAAAATTTCCTTAATGGTTTCTTGCAAATGCTCCAGCCATGTTTTGGCTGTGCTGCAGGATATAGGGAAATGGAGTTATTTGTTCTCCCTCGGGTCAGACACTATCCTTTTAGGGGTAATTCAAAGTTAGAGTTTTGTTTATTGAAAGACAGTAGCAATTCCTTGCACCTCCAGCTATGCTATCAAAGATATGATGACATTATCACTACCCCTAGGATTTTAAATAATTAGATTGTTGCTGCTTTAACTCTCCACTATGGTAAAGGCAATGAAACCGGCATATTCATATATTTCAGGAGGCATTATCAACTGTAACTACACAATAAAAGGGCAGTTCAGTTGTATGTACCAAATCACAAAAGGCAATGCAGTCTTCATTTTTGAGAAGCATTTCTTAAAAAAAATTTATATAATGGAAAAATCTTTAAGATTTGAAATATTTAATTAAGGCAATTTGTTATAAAGACAAATGGTGAATCAAGTATGTTAAGGTAATCACTATATATGTTAAGTAAAAAAAGGCAAGATACAGAAATCATATATACATAATGATTTTGACCTAGTACAAATATTTATTAAAAATGACTGGAAACAAATAATCATGAGAATAGTTTTGACAGGGTAATAAGATTTGTTCTCCGTTTTCCAGGTTTTATGTAATATGGATATATTATATTAAAGATTAATTTTTCAGTAACATTCATGATAGTTAACATTGTTATAGCATGTAATACATGCCACTCATTGCTCCAGGTGCTTCATATAAATGAAATCATTTAATCCTCACCACAACTATATAAAGTAAGTATAATTACTATCTCTCTTGTATAGCTGAGGGCATGAGGCTCAGAGAGGTCACATAACTCGCTTGAAATCATGTAAGTGATCAATGGTAGTGCTAAAAACTGAACCAGGCAGTCTCCAAAGTCCCATTCCCTTACCCCTAAGCTACACTCACTCCTCAAAAATAGAGGCTTTGACACCAGATCCAAATTCAAACAAGAAATTTTCCCCTTTCATCAATCCAAAGCAACACTAATGGGTCTTACAGAACCCAAGAGCCTTGTGTTTCTTTAGGATGTAAATTAAGAGGAAGATATGAGGTGTGACATTCATAGTGGTATTTAACAAATGGTCAAAAACTATATTTCAATTGCTTTTTATATTGTAGATAAGCATACATCACATTTATATTTTACTCTCTCCCTCTCCATTCCTATCATAGTTTCTTGCCCCATTTTCTTGTTCCCAAAAACATATACTATGTCTGCAGGGCATATTGCAATAACTATTTAATCTAAATCTGATCATGAATCAAACCTAATTATGCACATAAATTATTTTGGGTGTATCTTGCTAAAATGCAGTTGCCCAAACCCAACCCTGGAAGGTAGAGAGAAGATACTTTAAGAAACTCCCCTTATTTTGTAACAAAATATTAATCTTGGTATATATATAAAAACATGGCATCTGCTATTTTCTGTCAGGAATGCCAGCACATTCTTTAACTTTTTGTACCTTATTTCACATGGCTAAAGGCTAGTTTTGTGTATGATATACAGAATCAATCTCATGTTAGTTGCATCTTGTATATGCAATTCATAAAACCAATTCAGACAGTGTGCACACTGGAAAGTGTAATCTTACACATGCACTCTGATCAGATTTTAAAAATTATGCCATTTCCAATTTCTTATCAGAACTGTGTCATTATAGTCCAACCTGATTTCTTATCCAGTAATGACACCGATCGATATTCTGAATAATTTCCTCCGTCAGTGACATAGGATAGTGGAATATGCCACAGGTAGCTGTAAAGAGAAAATATTGAAAAATTATTATTCTAATATTTCAGTTAGTTACACATGATTTGTTTTGTTTTGTTTTTTATAATTTGGCAGAAAGGTTAACTTTGTTAAGCTATTCCTAGAAAAAGATAATCTTGTTAGGTTTCACAAGAACATATGATTACAAAATACTTAAAAATATTTCCACCTGAGGTTGCAAAAGACATGGCGTGAAAAGAAAGAGGGCATGTACCTTGCATTTGAAGGCTGAATTCCAGGCTTCATATTTAAAAAGAATCTCTCTTGTTGTACAAAAAGTTCTTTTCCTTTCCTTTGAACAGTCACTAAAGGAAATCCTTTCTGCAGGGTCCAGGTTTCCATCATTTTCTTTACATCTAGTGTTTGGTTTGTGACCTATAAAATATATATACATATAATTCCTTTTCCTTAAAAATAAAAATTAGTTTAAAAAATTTTATAGTTTATCTGTACCCTTCCCTCTTTTCCTACCACATTTTTAATATTACATTTAATGTTAATATAAAAAAGAAGCATGAATGTTGAGTTTATACTTCTAATCTAGGTAAATGAGCAACTGCTAAAAGGAATGTAACCTGGAACAGAACTAACTGATAGCCAAGTGAGTGACAGAGGCACTAGGTTGAGAAGTTGCACATATATCAACCAACTCAGAGTTCATTAAAATCCCTCTATCCATCACGATTAAAATCCCTAAGAAGATATAAGTATTCTTTCAAATCACAATACTATCATGTAGAAGATATGAATAATGATATACAGTCTAGAATCAGAAGCACTGCTACTCAATCCTGTGAATCACCTGAGTCTAGGTTTCTCTTTATACTCCTACCCTCTACCTCCGTATGATAGTCTCCAAGGACCTAATACTGCAGGAGTGCCAGGAAGCAGCAGCAACAGAAGAGTGACAAATAGGTCAGTTGCCTTAAGTCTTTCTAGAAAAGAGTGGTAAACTACTTTGGTAGTCACAGGCCTTCTTTCCCAGAAAATATATGAACTTAACTATAAAATCTAGAACCTAGTGCCAGAGCTTTATAGACTCCCTAAGGCCCACAGCCCCTATGACACCTAGTATCAATGGCTAAGAAGCAATTTTTGAACAATGATCTCTTTAAAGCAGGTGGGTTAAACTTAGGATTAAAATTATTTTTCTAGGTTACATATGAATTTGAATTGTAAGAAACAAAGTCATCATGTACCTAAATTGATAATATAACTCTCCTATGGCAGGCCTTGCCTCCATCACCACATGCCCATTTATTTAAAGCACAAAAGGATGGAGCAAATCTTCCCATTTTAATTAATCTTATATTTCTCATGGCTCTGACCTATTTATTTCTGAACCAGAGGTTTAGAAGAAAACAAGCTTGCCTAAAAACAAGGTGGTTTGGGGTGTCGAAGCAGTATTGAAGTAAAGAGGCCAATGCATAATTTGATGTGGATGCTGAAAAATCTGAGGATACTGTTAGGAACTAGGCTGGGACAGAAAAAACACCATGATGCAAAAGCTACAGTCAATGAGAAAGGCAGAAATATATTCTAAATGTCAAGAGATAAGACAGTAAGTATAAAGTAAACAATGTGGCTTTCAAATGAAATGCACTACATGATCAGAGAAAAAAACAATGATTTAGAAACAACTGTTAGGTAGTAAGTTCTCAAAGAAAACTCAGAGAGTAGGGAAGGTATATCTTCGGGGCAAAAGATTAACAGCTAGAAAGTATCAGGACTCAGATGAGGCAAAGAAGCAGAAAGAGTGTATGAGGAAGATCCAGAGCAGGAGTTCCTAACCTGCAATCAATAAAACTTTGAAACTGAGTGAGATGTTCTGCATATAAGTGGTTATTCTGAGTAATATGGCCAGAACTTTCATCAAACTTCCAAATAAGTCTGTGATCTTTCTGTTTTTTTTTTTGTTGTTTGTTTTGTTTGAGACGGAGTCTTGCTCTGTTATCCAGGCTGGAGTACAGTGGCAGAATTTCGGCTCATTGCAACCTCTGCCTCCAAGGTTCAGGTGATTCTCTTGCCTCAGTCTCCCAAGTAGGTGGGACTACAGGTGTGCATCACCAAATCTGGCTAATTTTTATGTATTATTTGTAGAGATGAGGTTTTACCATATCGGCTAGGTTGATCTCAAACTCCTGACCTCATTATCCACCCACCTCAGCCTCCCAAAGTTCTGGGATTACAGGCGTGAGCCACCACGCCCAGCCAAATCTGTGATCTTTCAAAGCATTATGATCTATCAATCTAAGTCAGGGTAACAAACGAAAATGCTTATAAGGGTTATGCAGTCAGCATACATGCATGAGGTAGGACGTGTTCATGCGATGCTTCGAAGTGTAACTTCTAGATAATTATACTGTTTGCTAGCATATTTCCAGGATGACAAAATTCCAACAGCAAAATCCTCTAAGGGTAATATGCAGTCATGTTGTGATGTATCATCTACTCTAGAGGAATAGTCACCAAGTCAAGAGATGCATGGAGCAGAGTACAGAATCATTAAAAGAAGGGAGAAAAACTAAAAAAGGGTAAGAATAGGAAAAGAGATTTTTGGAAAAAAAATCAAGTAATGAAAATATAGTAATATTCATTAATACAGAGAAGACAACTTTCCCACAAAATAGGAATGGAGTTTAAGTTACAGACAAAAAACTGGCTACCCAAGCCCACACACATCTTTTCCAACAGCTAAGAACAACACTCCCATTTTTTGACATAAAACTCAGTGCTCCATTCATAAATATTTATACAGCAAGCTCCATCCTTCTCTTTCTCAAATAACTATGCTTGGTACCACAGACTTAACTTACACACATGCTAAAAAGTATAAATAAATGACCCCCCCCCTTTTATATTAAGAGCTAAAAAAATTACCTAGGTCACTTACCTGATTAAAACTATCCCACAGATCATCACTTTGAATGGATCCATAGCTGTGATTATGCAGGTAAAGAACTATAGCATGTTGAAACACATCTTCACTAAGGAAGGTTTTCAGCATCAACAAGAGAGAAGCTCCCTATTCAAAAAAAAGTGAGAAAAAGGGAAGAAATTACAGAATACTATAGATTATTGAATTGAGAATCTAAAATTCAAACTACAGTCAATCTAAAAATATGCTTCCATATACAGAACCTAGTTATAATACACTGCTACTTAGTTTCATATAACTAGATGTGGACTGTGTTCAACTGTCTTAAAATTATTTTAAGGGATTTGAAAAAGAGTTAATGGAGTAGATTCCCATGTGCACTATTCTAACCATGAGCCATTCTGTGTGGTCTATTGGTATACTCACTGTTTCAATGTTACTGTTGAAAAGCTAAGTATTTATAAATACATTTTAATAGAAAAACATGCCAAATTCTCTGTGGCATCCACACCTCCATCCCCAGTGCTTAAATTACCCGTTGAATTCATGAGTGCACACTGCTGGAAGCACGATAAATTGGCAAGGCTCTCAAAAGTCTCCCTGCTAGGTAGGTCATTAATTTCTTATTTTAGTATATTGTATTGTGACGTAACCAGGATCTCTCTTCTTCCTGCAGAGTCACTTCAAATGCTTGGAACTAACAAATGTATAGGGCAGTAAGCATACTATTAAAGCCACACTATATCCATTCATGTACATGTCATCATTCCCAATCCTGAAATATGCACCACCTCCTCTGTGAAGCCCCCTGACTTGAAATAGAAATCACATTTCTCCATCTTCAATACAATTTATATAACATCCTGTATCTGTTAGACATTTATTTCCTCATCTACAGTGTATGCTAATTGAGGGGAAAAGTAAAGAGCTCAACTCCAATGACTAAAATAATGCCCACTAAATAGTAGGTACTCAAATAGTTTTTGAATAAATTTCACTTTTGATAAAAATGTAGTCACGTCAAGATTATTTGTATACATAACTAAATTTATTACCTATTACTCTCATTTCTATGTCACACTTCATAGCTATTGCTTGTTCTATAAATTTAAGTACTCATTGTTGTCCCCATCAGTCCTTTCTCTTCTGCATCACCAATTTTCCCCTCCATACTGTAACATGCCCATGAATAAAACAAAAACAGGCTGGGCATGGTGGCTTATGCCTGTAATCCCAGCACTTTGAGAGGCCAAGGCGAGAGGATCATGAGGTCAGGAGTTCAAGACCAGCCTGACCAACATGGTGAAACCCCGTCTCTACTAAAAATACAAAAATTAACTGGGCGTGATGGCGTGCGCCTGTAATCCCAACTACTCAGGCAGCTGAGGCAAGAGAATCGCTTGAACGGAGGAGGCGGAGGTTGCAGTGAGCTGAGATCACGCCACTGCACTCCAGCCTGGGTGATAGAGCAAGACTCTGTCTCGAAAAGAAAAGAAAAAAAAAACTATGATGTAACGTTCCTAATTTTTAACATATAAAAGAAATATCCTTCCTTAACTTCACCCCCCTCCAGTTACCACAGTATTGTTTTGTTCCCCCATTGTAGTAAAACTCCTCAAGAGTTATCCTCAATGTGCCATCTCCATTTGCTCTCTTTCATTCACTCTGCTGGAAAGGTTTGTTTGTTTTTTTCTTTTTTTTCTTTAGACGGAATTTCACTCTGCCGCCAGGCTGGAGTGCAGGGCGATCTCGGCTCACTGCAACCTCTGCCTCCTAGGTTCAAGTGATTTTCCTGCCTCAGTCTCCCAAGCAGCTGGGACTACAGACACGCAGCACCATCCCCAGCAAAGTTTTGTAGTTTTTAGTAGAGACGAGGTTTAACCATGTTGGCCAGGAGGTCTCTTGACCTTGTGATCCGCCTGCCTCAGCCTCCCAAAGTGCTGGAATTATAGGCGTGGGCCACTGCACCTGGCCTCTTTTTTTTTTTTTTTTTAGAGAAGTCTCACTCTTGTCACTCAGGCTGAAATGCAATGGCACAATCTCAGCTCACTGCAACCTCCACCTCCTGGGTTCAAGCGATTCTCCTGCCTCAGCCTCCTGAGTAGCTGGGATTACAGGCACTTGCCATCACGTCCAGCTAATTTTTGTATTTTTAGTAGAGACGGGGTTTCACCATGTTGGTCAGACTGGTCTCAAACTCCTTACCTCAGGTGATCCACCTGCCTCGGCTTACCAAAGTGCTGGGATTACAGGTGTAAACCACTGTGCCAGGCTGGAAATATTTTTATCAAGGTCACTGGTAAACTTCCTGGTGCTAGACAAATGTGAATTCTCAGGCTCATCTTATCAACCTATTTGATACAACTGATCACCTGCTCCTCTTTGAGAGCGGCAGGACACTACTTTTGATTCTCTGGCTATTCACTGGCTATCATTTCCAAATGATTCCCTAATTTATATATCTAACCAGATTTCTTACCCCTTGAATTTCAGACTCATACCCAGCTGCCTGCTTGGTACCTCCATTTGGATGTTTAATTCATCTCTCATACTCAGAAATTGAAGTTTCTTCCCCTTTCTTTCCCTAAATCTACTCTTTTTTTTTTTTTTTTTTTTGAGACGGAGTTTCCCTCTAGTTACGCAGGCTGGAGTGCAATGGCGCGATCTCGGCTCACCGCAACCTCTGCCTCCTGAGTTCAAGCAATTCTACTGCCTCAGCCTCCTGAGTAGCTAGGACTACAGATGCGCACCACCATGCCCAGCTAATTTTTGTATTTTTAGTAGAGATGGGGTTTCACCTTGTTGACCAGGATGGTCTTGATCTCTTGACCTCATGATCTACTCACCCCCTAAATCTACTCTTAAAGAAGTCTTCCTCATTTCAGCAAATGGCAACTCAATTTTTCCAGTTGTTCAGGCAAAAATCTTAAAAGTTGCCCTGACCCCTCTCTTGTATTTCACATCTAATCCATCAACAAATTCTACTGGATTAATCTTTAAAATATATTCCAAGTTCAGTAGTATCTCCATCACCTTCACAATATCCCCCCTTGTCCAGGCCACCATTATCTCACCACCCATCTATTACAATAACTTCCTAACTAGTCCTCTTAACTTCATGTACTGCTGAAGACTGGAGTGATCTTTTACAAAATAAGCCATACCATGGTACTTCCCTATCAAATGGCTTTTCATTTCACTGAGAATAAAATCAAGGTCCCTACCATGGCTTAGCAGACCCTATGATAATCTGGCCTCTTACAATCCCTCTAACTTCATCTACTACTTTCCCCTCTGCTTACTCTACTCCAGATAACATTGGATCCATGCCGGTACTTGAACATGGAAAGCACCTTATACCTCAATCTTGTATCTCTCTCAATCTCGTATCTCGTGTGGGAGTCTCCAAGACCAGTTCCAGGTTTGATTATGTACTAGAAGGATTCACAGAACTCAGCATATAATCACACTCACTGTTATGATTTATTACGGTGAAAATATGTGAAGTAAAATCAGCTAAGAAGAAAGGTGTATGGGGCAAAGTCCAGAGGAAACCAGGCACAAACTTTCGAGTCCTCTCCCAGTGGAGTCACACAGGATGTACTTAATTCCTCCAGCAAGTTGTGAAAACGTGTGAAATACTGTCTACCTGGGATGCTCGTTAGAGATTCAGCACCCAGGATATTTACTGCGGGGTAGTCATGAAGGTACCTTCCACCTAGCACATACCAAAACTCCAGATACCCAGAAGGAAAGCAGATGTTCAGCATAAACACATTGTTAAGGCACAGTGAGCCACTCTTATAATGTAATAGTGGGAACTTTCCCAAAACCCAAGTTCCCACATGCACCCAAGGGCCAACCTTGCAAGCAGGTCTTTCAAAGGACAGCAGTCTCAGGCCTGCACACAAGCACTATACATTGGCTATTTCCTGTGCCTGGAATATTCTTCCCCAAGAAAACCACATTCCGCATGCCTTAGGCAGTGTTCAAATGTCACTACACAGGAAAACTTCTCAACCATATTATATTATAAATATATTTTATATTATATTCCTTTGTTATTCTCGTTTCCCTTATCACACTTTATTTTCATGTTAGCACTTATTACTTAACACAATATCTATTTATTCATTCATTTGTATACTGGCTGTCTCTACCTTTGACTCCTGAAATTAAAGCTCCACAAAAGAGGCAGTCCATCTTCTTCCCTAATATAACCCAGCACCTAGAACAATGCCTGGTACATGGTTAGTACTTGTAAGATTTGCTAAATGAATGAATTCTTAAAAGGCAACCTGCATCAGAATTAGGCTTGATGATTAGAAAGACCAAACAGAATATGTCTGCTAACATATTTCCCTATTGGCGCTTACCTTCTTACACACAATACTCCAAGTAAGCACCAGTAGGGTTAACTGGATAAGTTATCCAGTATCCTACTTTTCTTATAGAATATTTTCCAAATTTCCAATTGTGATACAAGTAGTTACCATGTTGACAGGGATTGACTATGATGTGGAAACTACATGCTCAGAAAACACTGAATTCTGGGATAAGAGGGCTGGGGTCAGAGGCAGACAGGGCTCTATTATGACTCTGTTTTGTTATTATATACTGAACTTAGAGCATTTTAAGCAGGATTTCAAATCCTGAAATAATTGTACTGTTTAAGTTTGGTATAATAACAGAACCTCAAGTTTAAAATTTTCTGTATTGACAGGTCCATTATGGGCTTAAAAAATCATAGCAGTAGCTCTAATTGGAATAGATGTCATATAGCTAACTGAACTCCTGATTTTCTTGTTTGTTAAAAGTACCTGTGCAGTAATTCTTCCTGTCAGTCAGGTTTGAACCTGAAAAACATTTCTGCTTCTTTCTTTACCTACCTTACCCTGTCACTAATAATTTAAGTACTTTCCCTGCCCAGTATTTTTTATACCCACTGTTTTCTTTCCACCTTTACTAGCACTCCTCATTTCAAACTTTTATCATTTCATGCCTAGACTTTGGCAGCAATTATCCTGACTTTACGTTTCTCTCCACTTAAATCTACTTTATAAAGTGAAACCAATTTAGTTTACCTAAATAGTAACTTTAATCAAGTTATTTCTCTGTTCAAAAGTCTTTTCAAGCTTCCCATTATACAGGAAACAAGGATTCCTTATGGTATCCAGAGCCTTCTACAACTGGGCCCCACTCAACCTTCCTTCCCCTCTTCACATGTGGCTTCCACTGCAGTCAAACACTGACTCTCAGAAAAAAACATACTTGCCCATTAGTACTTCATTTTCTTTGCAGACCTCACTGTTCCATTCCTGCACAACACTCTAAGTCCCATTCCTCCTTACCTATATTTTAATTATTTAAATCATCACAATTCCCATTTTCCTCCCCCAACTTTCTCTTCATTATCCCAGGCAAAAATTCTCTGCCCCACTCAGCACATATTACCTCTCTTATTCCTCCACAAGTACCAAATACTAAACTTTCAGCTACTTGATGGCACAGACTGTATCTCATACCTTTTATATATTTTCTTTTCTATCTAGTCTGACAGCCATAACATTCATCCTTCCCCACAATATAAATGTGAATGACACTATTATTCCTGTTCTTTCATTCTCTGACCTATGGTGATTCGAATGGGGTTTGACTTTCCGCTTTTTCTTTACTTTGAAACCCAGAGTGTGTGTTTCAGATCCTGCAATCTAATCTTCAATTCTTAAAATCTTTTTTGCTTACTTGCTTTGGCAATCCTGACTTGAGAGCATATTTCATTTCTGAGTAACACAGCCAAGAGCTTGCTTAGGACCTTCCTCAAACGTACTCTACCTGTAAATCTGGAGTGTAAACTGACTTTAAAAGATGGATTGCTATAAGATCTGTTTAATTGTCTGGAATACTAGTCATACAACTTAAATGAGAATTAGAGAAAGGAAAAAAACTCACAAAAAAGTTAAGACTAAGATTTATATATAAGCAAACATTTTAGAGTTTAACATTAATACCTGAAAAAAAATTAATCTTTAAAATAATCTAAATCATGCAGCTTACTCACATATGACATTTGAAACCCACTCCAGCTACCTTTTTGTTCACAGTAATACCTTAATATAGGAAAGAGGATCAAACATTTCTCCAATTTGTTGTGAAGACTGAGCAGATGAAGATATCGGACGAGATGAACTTAAGGAATCTTTCTTCATGATTTTAAATTGAGCATCTAAGAAATCTTCGTACTTTCAAAAAATGAAAAGATTAGAGTATCATGAATAGTATCAAAGGCAAAAGTATAGTAATTATTTACATGAATTAGACTAATTATTATGTAAGATCATTAGGAAAAAAATGATGTGTCACTAAACTTCAGAATATAAGCTTTCAAAAATGTAGGAAGATTGTGACCTTTATTAATATTCCTTAAATTTAAAATTACAATTATAACATGGCCACATGAAAATTAGCATTTCCTAAACAACAGCATATGCAAAAATTAAGACTCTATTACCAAAGTAAACAAATGCCAACTCTGGGTACACAAGATGAATATTCTAAAAAGGATAGCATATATATTTTTTTAATGAAAACTGAAATTTAAAAAGAGAAAGAACAAAAACTGGTCCTTATGCTTATTTCTTATATATAGTCAAGCATTTCTATTAAGAAAATATTTATTTCCCTTAACTGAGGTCAATTTTAAATAAATTATAACTCTTCAACAGAAGAATTCTTTAAGAAGTCAGCAGATGAACTCCCCTAGAACATGTATTAGACGTTTTTACACATTCTGGGCACCACCAAGTGGTCAAACTGTATATCTCCCTGCTTAATTAAGTAGCATACACGGATTTAGAATATCTTTCTTAGTACTCTAGCTATCACTTGATATTAATCAATTAACATCAGTTGATTTCTTCTACCACTTGAAATTTTTGAACAAGCCCTATCAAAAATTTTAAATCAAAAACTCTAAGAGTACTTCTGTTTAAAAGCAATCTTGGTTCATAAGTTCAATATCAGGAAGTTTAATAGAAAGTCAAAAAATTTCAAGGTTGGAAGGTATCTTTACACTTTCCCACCTGCTGTTTGAGTTATCTTCATAATATCTTGGCTAGTGTGCCTGAATATCCCTAAGTACTAGAAATATTTCCTGAGAGTCTAATACCATAGTGACAACACTATTACACCTCTCTGTTTTGAAATGCTATTCCTAATCTTTGGAAAAAGGCATAAATTGTGGTTTGTACCTTAAAAAGGGCAAATTATTTATTTGTAACAACTTATATATCACTATTACAATAATGTACATTGTGATAGTAAAGAAACAGTAATGCTACAAAATGTTTTAATTTTTTTCTCTTTTTACACACTTTAATTTTGCAAAATGGAATTTGCAACTTTATCTAAATTCCTACAAGCAGAAGAACTACAGCTGTTTAGAAGAAAGTGTTGCAAAACAGTTTGAAATGTTCATCTTAGTGACAAAAATGTGAAATAATCTTATACAAGTTCAGCTTTCAATGAAACACATCAATAAATAGTAGCATAATTTTCACTATCAAATCTCAAAAGGTATAGATATCAGTAACCAAGGTCAAGCTTGGCATACCTTCCTAGAAACATTTTCATTACTCCAGATGCACAGAAAATACATGAAAATGTGATTTGACTATTTTTCCTCCTAGCATTCATAGTAGGCCAAAGAAACCCTGTACTTACAGTAGAAAGCTCTTTGAATATTTTTTCCAAAGAGAAATACTCCATGAAGGTGGCAAAACCTTCATTTAGCCATATATCATTCCACCACCGCATAGTCACCAGATTGCCAAACCACTGAGGGAGAGAAAACAACCCACAGTATATTTATATCCTCAGGAATTTCTTTTAAATAATTGGCTCAAGTGTCATATTAGTCACCCATAACTTGATTACAATATCTTAAAAATACACTTAAACTATATTCAAATTAATTTAAAACTTATAAAATTTATATAAATTTACTTTAAAAATAAAATAGAAATTTTAACATTTTACCTTAACTGAATGGGAAAACAAGCAAGAAAGGTTATTAGCATATTTATCAATTTAATAAACATGTAATATAGCATGAATATAGGGAAATAAAAACTTTTTTTGGCCAACTCATAAAGTGAGATTTCCTAGATAATGACTTTTTCTACTTTCTAATATCAAGTTAGTAAGATTATTTTCCATTATGTCTACAACCATCCATGACAACTAAAAAGTCTCTATATGAGAGATGTTTCTGTAGTCAGAAAACCTATAAATTTGTTTCTCCTCAGTTGCCCAAATTGAAGATAGTATTTGCATGATTCAAACTAGAATTCAAATAACATTCCTTAATAAAGTTGACATATAAAGAAAGGCTGGGCATGGTGGCTCACACCTGTAATCCTACTGCTTTAGGAGGGCAAGGCAGGAGGATTGCTTAAGGCCAGGAGTTCAAGCCAGCATGGACAACATAGCAAGACTCTGTCTCTACAAAAAAATTAAGCCAGGCATGGTGATGCATGCCTGTGGTCCTAGCTACTTGGGAGGCTGGGGTGGGAGGATCACTTGAGCCCAAGAGTTCAAAGTTGCAGTGAGCTATGATCATGCCACTGCACTCCAGCCTCGGTGACAGAGTGAGACCTTGTTTCTTAAAAAAAGGTGGCATATACATAAACAAATGAAGTCAGAAAGATATTAAGTATTTCCTCCTATGACATAGAAGAAAAGAGGAAGGAAAAAAGTAACAGGAGAGTCTCCTTAAAAAAAAAGTATCTAAAAACTCCTTGAAATAAAAAGTAGTTATAAGATATGTAATTTGGTCAGTGTGGCCTAAGGCTTATCTCAAATCAGCAGCAAAAAGATGAGGTTACTGCATAAAACAAAACACCTTTGAGAATTACAGCAATATATTTTTCTGTGATATTATCTTCAAACCTGTTTTAGAGGAAGATGATTTATAAGTCCTAAAGAGGAAATAACAGGGTAATAGTCCCAAATGGTCGCGGGTGGCTTCAGAAATAACAGACCTAGAGGGGATTCCCCCAAAAGACAAGTTACCTATATGACCTATTTTTAAAGCAAATAAGAATGTGCTTCATATGCCAGCTTGTCATGAAGTCTTAACAAGGATTAGATTCATACATGGTGTTTGAAGTAGGAAATAAGCTGACTAGAATACATCCTATTCCTAACCTGTTGCTGTCATGACATCACCCAAACCATATCCAATGCTAGTTAATCACCTCATCCAGGCCACAACAGACAAGGTATCAGGGAAGAATGGGGGAATTATGTACCATATAATCATCTTTCTCTCCATGTTACACAAACAGTACCTTTACCATTTTCTCAGAAACCCCCTCTTCAAAATTAACAAAATTAACAGGGAACCCCATTCCAGCAAGAGATGAATAAAAAAATCCAGCCCTGACAGCTACCATTTGAGTTGTCAGAAGAGTGCAACTTAGAGAAAGGGATTCACCCCACAAAGTTATACTGGGCAGTGGCCATTTGTCAGAGGCGAGGCAGCTGTGTATTACTGAAGGGGAAAAAGAAATCTTGAAGAGACAGTGGCTCTACATGGACCACGTGCTGCCACTTATTAGCTATATGACTTATGGCAAGCCATTTATTTAAACTGAGTCTCAGGTTTTACATCTGTGAAATGTGATTAATACCCACCCTAGAGAAGTTATGAAGTAAGACAGATGTGAAAATGCTTTAACCTGCAAAGTCATACATCAACATCTGATAGCATTTTCACTGGAAAATTGTTTGTGTTTAAAAAGCATTTTTCTATTACAAAAAAAAGGCAATACTTAAAAAAACAAAAAAGGCTGAAGAATTATTAGCATCTAGATGCTAACAATAACTCCAGGTGTGACATGTAACAGCCTTGGTTGCTAATACCTGGTGGGCCAGCTCATGCGCAATGATCTTAGTCATCAGTTTTCTATCCGCCACTGAAGAAGTGTTATTGTCACACAGAAGCGTCTCCTCTCGGAAGGTGACCAAACCCCAATTTTCCATTGCTCCTGCTTTGGAGTCAGGAATAGCCACCAAATCTAGACATAACAGGAAATAAATGATCAACTTTCCCTCATCTTTTGGCATTTTCTACTCAAAATATTTTATTCAGTGGATTATCATTGTGAAAGCAAGGAATTCTTCTTATACTTCTAATAAATGGAATCTTCCTTATTCTAGCTCTGCATGCTCCCTACTCACATGTCAGCTGAGGAAGACCTGTTCAAACCCTTTTAGAGTCACTGGTCCACTGTGTCTTAGTGAGGAAAGAGATGCCTAATTCCTTCACAATCAATCAGCTTCCCAGAACAAGAAGGACAAAGTTCATGGCCAATACTCTAATGTCTAGGACTAGCTACAGTACTGAAATGCTCTTGCTTTCCTGAGCTCCCATTACTCAGTTTTTAGTATTTGAATCAGGTATTTCTTGGAAGTTAGAATTAGTCAAATTGCAGACTAAGTCCTAAGCAAGTTCCTACTTACGCAGCTCTATAAACTTTTTTACAGCCCTACAAACTTAAGTGTTCGAAGTTCCAAGTTTGAATATATTCACGAAATCTAAATAATCTTAACAAATACAATTTTAAAGCATTAGTAATGTTTTTGGGTTGTATCTGCAAACAACTTGGGCAGAACTTCCTTCTAAAAAATATTCGCAAAATAAATCTATGTTCTAATTATAACAAAAATCAGAGACACTATTTGATTCTTACCCAATTTCTTAAGTGGGTACTGAATTTCAAAGTAGTTTTGATAAAACTCAAGAAGCTTCACAGCTGTTTCCAAGGCATGGTGAGCTTGACCAACCTTTTCTGGTACAGTATATATAGAAACCTAAAGGGAAACATTATGTATGCTGTAAGGACAGGTACAATTAAAATGGCATGATATTCAAGTAGCACTGTCTAGACTAGCATATCTGAAAATGCTATAGAATCGTATGAGATCTTTCTGGATAGAAACACTTGTTTATAGTTACTTTAGCCCCCACAGAGTTTAGCAAGTCCCTTCCATACATATAAAATGTTGAAAAAACTTACTTATCCCGCCCCCCCAACACTTTCTTTTAAGCTAGCAACATTCAAAATAACTACTTTAGGTCATCTTATGGCAATGTATAAGTATTTGCCTGTTTAATTATATGACACTCTTCTCCCATTACCTGTAGTTGCCCTTCCTTACTTATGAGGTATAAAAATTGAGAGTTATTGAAAGGACAAAACTAAATGTTCACATTTCAGGACCTATCACTGCACCTGGCATCTAGCAGGCACTCAACACTGAGGAGTCACATCTTATGATGAAGTTAATTCTAAAGTTAACATGTAAGGCATAAATTGTACATTTGTTGAAATTATCCTGGAAAAAAACAATTAGAGACCAACATATTCTCTTCCAGTAAGTATGGCACAGCCAGTTTTTCTTCCAGTGCTTGGGATAGCTTATGTTTTTTTCAGTTGTTGGTGTGTTTTTAAGGATCAGGTTATAAAAATATACATATTATACAGAGAAACACTTGTGATAACGAGTTGAACACAGTAACTAAAACCAACTAGAGGAACAACAGATTCATGTCTCCCACTGCCCATTCACTCCAGGGTACCATGCTAAGAGAGAAAGCAGATGGAATCATACTTACTATTTAAATTGCAATTCTTGCTCACTCTTTTTTTTTTTTTTGGCTAATGAATAAAATATATATGATGTGACAAACTATAAACATCTTATTCAGTAAGTATAAAAAGGCAAGTGTTAAACGGCCATGTTCAAAGCAATGGGTTTTACAAAACAATACTTTTATTTTCCAACTGATTTTAAAAAGCCCTCTATACTCACCTGGGAAAGTGGGATGTAAATTAGACACAGCAGAAAACAAAAACATCAAAATGAAGATCTCAACAGGTGGGAAATGAAAACTTGTTGAACAATTCATGATTTGGAAAAAGCACATTGGTGAAGTCTAACTCCAATTTTAGTTTCCCATTAAGTGATGTAAAAACTGTCAACAATTTCTCAAAGCAAACAAAAACATAAAGTGGGGAAAGGACACCCTATTCAACAATCAGCAGAGTAAACGGACAACCCACAAAGTGGGAGAAAATCTTCACAATCTATATACATTCGGCAAAGGCTAATATCTAGAATCTACAAGGAACTCAAACAAATCAGCAAGAAAAAAAAAACACCCCATCAAAAAGTGGGCTAAGGACATGAATAGACAATTCTCCAAAGAAGATATACAAATAGACAACAAATATATTTAAAAATGCTGAACATCGCTAATGATCAGAGAAATGCAAATCAAAACCACAATGCATACCACCTTACTCCTGTAAGAATGGCCACAATAAAAAAATCAAAAAATAACAGATGGTAGCATAGATGTGGTGAAAAAGGAACACCTTTAAGATGCTGGTGGGATTGTAAACTATTACAATCACTATGAAAAACATTGTGCAGATTCATTCCTTCAAGAACTAAAAGTAGAACCATCACTGGATTACTCAATCCCACTACTGGGTATTTACTCAAAGGAAAAGAAGTTATTATACAGAAAAGATACATCACACACATTTATAGCAACACAATTCGCAATTGCAAAATGGTACCAGCCCAAATGCCCATCAATCAATGCGTGGATAAAGAAATTGTGATACACATACACACACACCCCATAGAATAGGACTCAACCATAGAAATGAACGAAATAATGGCAATTGCAGCAACCTGGATGGAACTGGAGTCCATTATTCTAAGTGAAGTAACTCAAGTGAAGTAACATTGAGTGATAACAGATTTGTTAAGTTTAACTGATTTGTTTCATGATTTAATAAAAATAAAACCTAATTAAAAAAAGGAAAAATAGAACAAAACTTCATACTCTCAAAAAGGACAATAATATGACCTGCAAGATTTATAAAGGCAGAAAATATCAGAAGCTTCAATACTAAACTTTCTGAAAAAACACCAGTCTTCCTCAACAGATAACTGGACACACAGAAAAGCAGAAATACCCTCTCCCCTATAAAAACAGTTAAGTCTACCCAGAATAACTGATTAGATGGCTTTAGGAGAATGATATAAATTGTGTACAATGTTCCAGGCTGGTGGAAGATAGTTGAGGTAGAAACGTTTTTAGTGGAAATCTGGAACAAAGTCATGAAGTCTTGTTTCAGACTAAACATGAATAAATTAAAATTATAACTTCACATGGATGATACTGGTGAAGGTTCTACTTCAATGCTCAGTGTCAGATGTGGTGTCCACATCTGACTAACCATGGCTAGATTCTGATTCTACATGTTACGCCTATCTAGAGTAAAAACAAAAGCAGGCAGTGACAAACAAAAGCAGGCAATGTCTTTCACAACTGGCCTAGAGTTGTCTAGATAATTCTGCCATTTCTGAAAGCAGGGGGAAATTTATGGAATGAAGAATTAACAGAAATGATGAAATACATGTTCCTTTTTTTTTTTAGGCTTTTGACAACAATGCAGTATTTAACAATGAACAGGACACGTATAATAATCCACAGTCTACCTTGAAATTTTTAGTTGGTTAGTAATAATGACTTTAGTAAAGCTCTATTGCCTTATTTCTGAATCCTGTTAAATCAACCTACCCATCAAATATTACAAAATAGAAGCCATCCCAGAGATGTTAGCATAACAAAAATCCTTTGTCAGGCTCCAAGTTTTAAGTTTCTGGTCACCATACCTAATGTAAATAACAGATGTTAACTTACATGTCATTTAGTATAAGCAGCAGCATATTGTGGTGGACAAAACAATTTTGACTATCACTTACTGATTATGTAATCTTAGCTCAATTACTTAAGTCCTTTGACACACTGCTTCCTCATCAGCAATGCGGTGCTAACATCTTCCCTTATTTGATTTATAAATGAAAAAATATTTATAAATGAGTGCTAGAACAGCTGTCAGCACAAAGTATAACTCCATGCATGTTATATTCCTCCCCGTTTCCTAAAAAGGGAAGAAGTTAATAAAACTATTATTTATTTGTATAATGCTAATATTTTCAAAATATTTACTTCTGAATATTAAAAATAATGTAGATTATATTTACTGACGTGCAAGGATTTTATAATATATTTACATATAAAAAAAGATGTACTCTTTATATAAACATGCATATGTGTGTGTATGTGTGTGTATATACACATACACACATACACACACATACACACACATACACACATGGGCCCTTAGATAGATCGCTCTCATCCTTTCTCTGTTTGTGTGTGTACATGTGTGTGTGTGTGTACCGCTCTCATCCTTTCTCTGTTTGTGTGTGTGTACCGCTCTCATCCTTTCTCTGTCTGTGTGTATATGTGTGTCTGTATGTGTGTGTGTACACACACACATACACACACAAACAGAGAAAGGATGAGAGTGGTCTACCTAAGGCCCCATAGCTAGTAAGCTACCTAGGAGGCATTTCAACCCAATTAGACTCCAGAGTCTATGTTTAACCATGCTGTTTCCTAATACAGGTAAATAAAAAGCAAAAAATAAAAAAGTCACCCAAAACTTCTCTCTCAATCTCTTCCTCTTTCCACACACATACACACAAGCATGCACATGCACACACATACATGAGAATGAGGTATGTGGGCAATGAATAATTCAGCTTGCCTAGATGAAAGAATTCACAATGAGGCAATAAAAAATATAGCTGAATTTGCAGGTGTGTGGTTTAAACCTGTATTATCAGCACTTTGGGAGGCTGAGGCAGGAGGACTGCTTGAGCCCAGGAGTTCAAGTTGGCCTGGGCAACATAGCAAGATGTCTCTGCAAAAAAATTTTTTAAAAACCCAAAAAACAAACCAAAAAAAACCTAGCCAGGTATGGTGGCAGATGCCTGTAGTCCCAGCCACTTGGGAGAGGATCACTTGAGCCCAGGGCTTTGAGGTTACCGGTGAGCTATGATTGCACATCACACTCCAGCCTGGGTGACAGAACGAGACCTTGTCACTAAAAAATTTTTAAAAAAGATTCCAGCATTTTGGGAGCCCGAGGCGGGTGGATCATTAGGTCAGGATTTCGAGGCCAACCTGGCCAACATAGTGAAACCCTGTCTCTACTAAAAAAAAATACAAAAAATTAGCTGGGCATGGTGGTGCATGCCTGTAATCCCAGCTACTCACGAGGCTGAGGCAGGAGAATTGCCTGAACCCAGGAGGCGGAGGTTGCGGTGAGCCGAGATCGCACCATTGCACTCCAACCTGGGTAACATGAGTGAAACTCCGTCTCAAAAAAAAAAAAAAGAAGCCCTGTCTCTACTAAAAATACAAAGTATTAGCCATGTATGGTGGTGGGCTCCTATAATCCCAGTTACGCAGGAGGGTGAGGCAGGAGAATCACTTGAACCTGGGAGGTGGAGGCTGCAGTGAGCTGAGATTGCACCATTGCACTCCAGCCTGGCAACAGTGCAAGACTCTGTCTCCAAGAAAGAAAAAAGAAAGATCAGTGTGCAGATGGTTGGGAAAAAATTTTAAAAAGAATAGTAAATTTTAAACAAGAAAGAAATACAGCTGAATTTATAAGAATGGCCTTGAGTATCAAATGATGAATCTGAATGTAATCCTACAGGTATTGCGAAGCAAACACAGCAAATGAGAGAAAGAGGGAAGGAGGAAGAGAGAGAGTGAAGAGGAAGAAACACAAGAAGGGGGAAACAAAACCAAGACTGCATACATTTTGGGATACATAAAAAGTGCTGGGGGTTTTATATCAATGAGTATGATAAGAACTACAAAAAAGAGGTAAAGTGCTATGAAAGATCAGAGGGGGAATGATTAATTCCAGCTGGAGAAAGAAAGAAACACTTCATGGAGAAGGTAGTATTCAGCTGAGTCTTGAAGCAGCCCCAAACCTGGCTGTTTTAGATTGTGCTTCTTAGGCTTTATTGAGGCTACAAAGGCTAAATATAAATATGTGATGCAACACCTAAAGTGGAATTAATTGAATTATTTCAAATTTAAGCCAGTCATAATATCCTTTTGAAAGGATTTTGAAAAATGTTTGGTTCAGACTTGACATAAACTCTTTCAATGCAAAGGTGTGTGAAACTGTTAATTAGCACTTATAACTGTAGTCTACACTTGCCATTAAACACTTAGTTGACTTTTTGAGTAGCATCATTAAAGGCATACATGGTTATTGCTGATAAATAGCAAGAGAATCCTTATCTCTGTCCTTATTTCTGAGAGGTATGGGGTAGACATCATAGTCTTTTCTGACAGGAAACATATACCCTTTTGAAGTAGCAAACTGATAAGATCCAAGTATCCTGTGATTAATATAAAGCTCTTTAGTCTAGAAAGAGAACCTAAAACTAGCAGGATATTCCCTGATAGAGCTAAAAAACATGAAAACAGAAACTAAGACATTCCATCATATTTCTATCATAAAGAAAAATTGTTTTTAGTTTAATAAATATAATAGAATGCCTTTTCTCCTTCTATGTTGTATTTGAAAACATTAGCTTTATTAGGTTTCTACTGTGAAAAATATCCACTGTGATAAAATCCAATCAAATAATCATTTACAAACAGGTACTAATGACAAAGAAAAACAGGAGAGCCTAATTAGAACAAATAATCAATTATGACAAAATACAGATTAAATCAGACCCTTAAATAATCTTACTCATTACTCTAGGATGAGGAATCTCAATAAGGATTTGCTTTGATAAAAAGGGGAGGTTCATCTAATTTTTACAACCTAGAACTATCAAATATGTAGCCACTAGTCACATGAACACTACTGAACACTTGAAATATGGTTAGTGAGACTGAGGAAGTGAATTTTAAATTGTATTTAATTAATTTAAATCTAAATATTTCTCTAAGGCTAGTGGCTATCACTCAGTTCTAAAAGCTTTAGTACACATATAGAGCCTTACCAAAGTACTCTTTAAAAGTAAAATTTTTAAAAATTTGAAAACTATTGACTTTCTGGTATTAAATTAGTAACAGAAATAAGCTAAGCAAAAAAGTTGCATTTCTGATATAACATATCAGAGTGTGATCTAAAAGCTTGTTTCCTTCAGACAGCAGCCACTGGGAATCATTAAAGCGAGAGTTCCTCTGAACCTCTTGTGACACAGGCTTTCAGACAATTGCCACATCAACATACCAGAGTTCCATTTACGTCCTGACTCAGGTTCTTCATCTCTCCCACAATGAAAGCAACCAGGTAAGTGCTCATCTTCACACTCTCAAAAAACTCATCCTTAACAAGTCCATCTTCCAGAGGGACTGATGACTTCTACAAGCAAAGGGGAAAAGATGACAGTTCTGTAACTACAGGAATAAATGATAATGACAAACAGAGAAACTGAAAATTCAAACAGGAATAAGTAATAAAGATGCTAGCATATTACAACCTCTCAGTATGAGTTTCTGCAAAGAGCATGGCTCTTAGTCTCAATCTGCTGTGCCATCCTTCATCATGAGGACATATGGAGCACAGTGAAAATCCTCAAGGAGTTTTTAGTCCCAAAGATGACTAAATAAATGTTAAGTTAAAGATAGTCACAGTGCTTCTGCTTCTCCTGCTGAAACACCTCCAAAGCCAAAATCCTTCCTTACGACCTGGGATTGCTCCACTCTACTGCTACAAATACAGCCACAGAAAAAGGAGCTCTAGCTGTGATATCTCTTCAAATGATCTGAAATGGTTTATGGAGTGCCATGTTGAGGATCCCTAAGAAAGCTTAGTGGGAACAAAGTCAGTGGTAAGTCATTAGAGAAGTGGGCAGCAGACACAAAATGAGGGAATGCAAGCAACCTTATGGAATTTTCCAACCATGAATTAAAGCAGGCATCCATCTCTTTAGAGAAAGATGAAGAGTATGGCTCAGTGTGGAGAGTAGAGCTGGTACAGTGCTGTCTTGTTACAGACATGCTCTCTGCTGCCTATGGGATTGGCTCCACAGCCTGCTGCGAATGGCTGCTGCTCCTCTCCCCTAGCCACAGCCCCTCAGGTGTCTAAGACAAAACAAACAAACAAAAAAAACCCCCAAGAACACTTACGATTCAACACTTTCAAATAACACTGTTTAGAATAGCAAATTCATTCTGTCTCAGAAAATGTTACTCTAATCTTGTACTAATTCAAAATATTAATATTTGCACAACTTAATACACAGTGCACACTCACATTTCCTATCCACACATTCCATGTCCAGCAGGTCTTTCTCTTTCCTCAAGTCCTCCTCAAGGTGACTTCCCAACTGATACCAAGATATTCTAATTTTTATTTAAGTATTTTAAGGAAGAATACTAATGCATATGATTTTAATCATTCTCAGCTGTAGTCTGGCAAAGAAGAATTCAAGTGTTCTTAAAGAAAAAGACCCATTCAAAGATTTTACATTCAAGGAACAGAACAGTACCTTAGGCATATTTGATAAAGCAGTGTATTGCTCATCCCTTATGATCCTGATGATAAAAGTGGCTTTAAATCCTGGTTCATCAAAACAAGGAAAAGCAGATCTTGCTGCCAGGGGTTCAAACTGAGTTGCTGCAAAGTACCTAAAACAAACACAAATTCAATCCAATAGTTACTGAGCACCTACTCTATAAGGCACCCTGCCAAGTATTCTAAGATAAATATGTTACAATCCCAGTCATTAAAGGATCTGCAATAAACTGGGAAAGGCAGAAGTTTATACAACAAACAGAAACTTACGTCATGCTATAAATCATGTTCTAACAATGCAAATAAAGCAGTGGGAACAAAGGGAAGGAAACGAATTCTGACTAGATGTTGAAGACACTGTAGTGAAACTTGTACAAAATCTGAATAGGACCTAACAAGATGAGTATTTAAAAAGGTGAAGAAGGGAAGAAAGTATACTCTGGAAAGAGTGGGTAAACAAGTGTGGCAAGCTAGGTCTCACTAACGCAGGCCTCCATAACAACTGTTTCAGTACTGGCTGAGTAGTTAAGCTAACTATTAAAACCCACTGCCCTTATACAAAGGCTGGAATGTAACAAAATCCCACCAAAAGTTTTGCCTGGGCCTTTCCTGGGCCTTAAAGCATGACAAAATAATAAAGGAATTCTTAACAGGAATCATTTAGGATTAAACAAGTTTTATTGGGGGTCTGAAGAAACTCCCTAAGGCCTCCGCAAACAAGTTTACTGGAGGTCTGAAGGAACTCCCCCAAACCTCCGTGATTTAGCAAGAGACAAGATTAAGTGTAATCACCCTAGCACCAGAGCCCATTTAGATTAAGTAAATTCACTGAGGTTCCAGAGGAAGGTCTTCAAGACTAAGATTTTATAGATTAAAAGAAGGTAATCACTTATGTCTTTAGATAAATGCACACTTACACATAGACATATAGCTTAGAAGGTATATAAGCTCTGGAAAACTTTGTAATTTTGAGTTAGTCTGGCAATAATTTCCAGGCCTTCTCCCTGTAACTGGTTACAGAAATAAAAACTCTCTTCCTTCCCAGTTCATCTGCATCTTATTATTGGGCTGCAAAAAATAGCAGCCTGACCCTCAGTTTGGTCCAGGAACGCAAGGCAAGAGAGTGGTGCGCGTTCAGAAACTGGGGGTGGCTGTCCAGTGTGGATGGAGATGCAGCCACAAAGGTAGGCTGTAGCTGGCCACTGAGGTCGTAAAAAGGTTTCTGATGGAAGATCATTAAGACGGGTGGTCATTAATTGCTGCAAGTTATCTGTACCGACTCTGGCTTCACGACACTAAACCTCAAATTCACAGCTTGCATTTTCATGAAGACTGAAAAATTACGTGTACTACCGTATTCTGGTTTCCTTTACTTTCCTCAGAGATTAAAAAAAATTTCCTCCTCTTTCTTAAGCACAGCAGCAATTGCTGAGAATAGGACACACAGAAAAGTCCTCAATTACAGGCTGCTGGCCAGGTGGCTCAGGCCTGTAATCCCAGGACTTTGGGAGGCCGAGGGGGGCAGATCACTTGAGGTCAGGAGTTTAGGACTAGCCTGGCCAACATGGTGAAACCCCATCTCTACTAAAAATATAAATTATCCAGGCATGGTGGCACATGCCTGTAATCCCAGCTACTCTGGAGGCAGAGGCAGGAGAATTGCTTGAACCTGGGAGGCAGAGGCTGCAGTGAACTGAGATCGTACCACTGCACTCCAACCTGGGTGACAGAGCAAGATTCTGTCTCAAGAAAAAAAAAGAAAATTCCTCAATTACAGGTTGGTGGAAAAGCATAAAAAGAAACAAGGAGAAATGCAGATTTTTAGTTAACTAAAAAAATAAACCAGATCTGAACTTGGGAGATCATCACAACGTGGCTATAATCAGGGCAAATATGGCCTTGGTATGCACAGTTCAGGTACAAATCAATATAGCATATATACAACCACCACTTTGGAGGTGGTAGCCTCTCTTATTTAGGGCTCAATTTCCACTACTAGACGATAAGAAGAAAATAAAGAGTATGAGATTTGGAGTCAGAAGGCCCAGACTCTGTAATTTATTAACCACATGACTTTGGGCAAATCAGTAACCTTCATCTCACACATCTCAATGTTCATATTAGTTAAATTAGGACTGAGATAGAATCCACTGCCGAACACCAGGGTTTTTGTTAGAATCAAATAAAACTATTTATAATAAAAACTACTTGTATACCATATGGTCCTAAATAGATGTTTATTACAAATGCAAGATAGCCCTACTTATTCCACACTTAAAATTCGTGTACTTTTTTTCTGGTAAGGATGTGTGCCCAAGTAAATGTTGCTATTGGGTAAACTGCAAGAAAGGTAGCAATCAAAATACATGAAACAATTTACACATACTATGTTTCTAACATTTCATTTCTTCACCACCTCCCCCAACATTCTTATCTAGTTAACAGAAGATTTTGGAGGAGAAGGGACCAGAAAATAAAGTTTGATTATATCCCTACTATTCACACAAGAAAGAGTCACCACTTTCAGATAAAAACTAGATCACAACATGCTGAGGTAAATAAAACCTTAAACTGTTGTTAAAAGAGATCCAATCATAACTATCTCACATAAAAATCCCTTTGAGAAGCCTGCTGCTTGATAATACTTATAGTCTGTTCTATCTATGCTGAATAACTTGAAGATTATTCTTTCACTGGAGAGTATATTTCCTTTCAGAAATACTAGTTATAGTTTCAGCACTTTCTCAAGTAGTGTTCAAGAAAATTACGAATTAACTGGGGCAAGAGAATTTTAAGCACTGGAGATAACAATCTACAAAGGAAAGGAGGTATGAACTAGAGAGGGAGTGCACCATAGTGAAGAATGTGGTGAAGAATGTGGCTTCTGTAGTTACAATGACCTTGGGTTTGAGTTCTCCCTCTGCTATCCGCTTGCCATGAGATGCTGAATGAATTACTTTACATGCCTCGGCTTCCTTAGCTGTAAAATGAATATAACGTTAACATATATTTCTTAGTGAGTTAGATAGAATAAAAGACTAAACATATAAGAGGCTTGGAACAGCTTCCAGCCCTTCAGTTCCCGGTGAATACTGGCTATTACTATGATTAGAAAGTTCAACATAGAGGTGAAAACTGTGAGAAAGAAAAAACAAGGGCCAGGTCAAAAAAGGTCTTGAATTAAAGCCTGTTAGAAATGAGGAACTGCTGAACCACATCCCTATCCTGAATTTACTAGCCTATCATCAACAACTTCTAGATTTAACTCCAAGGTTACTGACTGTCTCTATCTCTTAGATCACACAGGTAAAGGTAAAGTTCCCTTACAACAGTGTCTACGCAAGGTGTTCGACATTTACATACAATGGTTTTCCAATCAACAAGAAATATATTCCTTAATTACTTTAACCGTATAAATATGTATTCTAATCATACATCAGAGAAGAAAAGTGTATAAAAGCTTCTTGCTTTGAATTAGTTTTCAGATATCCTGAAAGGTATAAATAATCTAAATGTTTACCTGGAATCAAGATATACTATCAGGTGGAGCATTCATTTTCCTAAAACTTATATTTTGTTTTGAATAGCAGAGTTTCACAAACTAATTTATTTTAACAAGTTGTAAAATACTTTTTATAATACTCTATTTCTTAATTTTAAAGAAACAAATTCCATTTTTTCTGACATTTCCGCAACTCAATGCAGCCCATGGCAAGAGGAACAAGTGGCCATACCAAAAATCACCTTACTCTGCTACATTTATTCCTCCCATTAAATAGATAACAGGTACGAGGATTCCAGGGTTAGTAATCTGATGGCAAGAGATGGCTAGGGTGTTTGCCCTAAAGGTCTGTTTGCATACTCAGAACACTGTTTTTATGTATATCTTACATTTCCTGGGGATAACAGGCATTACAGAAGGAGAACTAAAGCCAAGAACTTTCAAGTTTCTATTGCAATTATAAATTTGTGTTCAATGCCAGCTCTCACGCAAGAATTGATATGCAGAGCCAGTATGCCTTTTATTTTAAAATTATTACATGAAGGGAAAATAAAATAAAATGTATCTGAATAGAATTATGGATCTTGCTTTGTCTCTTTCTCCATTTAGGAAGGATCAAAAAGTTTCCTTAAGATAGATGTAGAATACTCATTTATATTTCTCTTAATATGTTAACATACATTAGCCAAATGGTCAGCATCAGTAATTCACGTACTGTTTTAGAGTAATACGAGAGAACACTCCAATTGCATAAAGCAGACGTAGTGAGGACTTTGTGCACAAGGCAACTGATATTACTGCTACTTAAGAATAACCTGCACACTGTGAACTCCATCTTCCCAGAAATTCAAACTACAGGCTATGAATGCTAAAGTACTAAATATATAGTCCAAATAGGGAGCTGAATAATTTTATATTTGGTCTCACCTTTTTTTTTCTGAACCTAATTAAGTCTTTCCTAGACCTTAAAAAAATTTCCACCAGAAATCCAAAATAGACAGGTATTAAAAAATAATAAAGCAGTAAAAATTAAGGGTATTAAAAATGATATATGTAAGCATACCACACTTCACATTTCTTCAGGCCCTTTTTCTCCATTTCACTAAATACCTCCTAAAAGTTCTGCACATTAGGAAAATATGTCTTACAGAATAATTCACACTCCTCTTTACTCTGCTTCCCAACAAACTTCATGAGGTGACAGAAAACTAGATTCATCTTAAAAATATGAAAAGCTCAAGATAAGTTTTTTGTATATAATCTTTATCCATCCCTTTCCACCAGCACACCCCATCTCCACCCCACCATGATATATGCTCAAGGCTTTGACTAAGAGAGATAGTATATTCTTCAAAATCACCATTCTACTATTTTGTATATAACTTCCCAAATAAAAAAAAAATCACAATTTGTGTCTCTGGCATGGGCAAAGAGATCCATATTACAGAAGTTATCAGAGCATAAAACCAGAATCATTGAAGAGGGCTACATACTTTTTCTCATTACTTTCATCTGTGTAGGAGAAGCCATAAAATCCTCTGTAAGAACTGGATATATTTGACGAATACTCCATCTTCAACGTATAATTGTGCCCTGCTAGAAGGGCTTCAGGGGCAACAATGGCGATCTGTTCATGACGTGGATGTTCCAGGATCTCAACTTGTTTTTCTTGGCTTGAAACTGCCGACATAAAGGTCACTCTTGAAATACGAACTGTGCTATGAAGAATGATATTCCATGTGTCCTGAAGAGCCTGAACTGAAATTGTCACAGAAGCCCTGAATGTCATCGAGGTTAGGTTCGGGTGTAGGTTGAGTTCATAGCGTAGTGGCACAATGTTAGTGGGAAGCCTCATCTGTGTCCATGGAAACAATTTCCCATTTGCTGCAAGTGGCTGAATTAGTTCAATTGATTGGTTTTTTTTATGGCAGCCTTCTTTGGTAAAGGTACATCTGGGCAGTAAGTAAATCACCATGATTACAGAAACAGCAACCACAACAACAAAAGCACAGACCACCATGGTCCTTGCAGAGGGTACTGAACAAGCCCCATCTGGGCTCTGCCTGTAACCAGTTGCACTGTTCCGAAGGCCTGAGCTTCTATTCATGAAGGACATGCCCAGCAGCTTTGCTGATGACTCATAGTCCTCTTCATCCTCGTCCATCTCATGCTCACCAAGACCCCGCACCAGCAGTCGGGAACCCCGGGGCTCATATTCCACCTCATCAGGCTCTAGAGGATGTAAACAAGGCTCTTTGGCTAAATCTACCACATCTGGTTCTTCCTCAAACATGCTGTTTTCAATCATATTCCTGGGGAGCTGAAGCCGATCTAAAAAACCAAAACATAAGAACAAGGCACGGAGTTAGAAAAATAAAAGCTCATAATATTAATAACATGTCTTCTAACTAGACCACATTTAAGCTAATAATTTCTCTAAGTCATTAAGACTTATTTCCATCTCAGAGCTACTGATTAAATAAGATGTTTATGCCATTATTGAGTCATCCATTAAAAACTAAAAAATAAAAGTATACCACAGTTATAATACAAGAAAGTTAAATAAACAGGCTAGTACATTTTTAAAAGGATAGCTGAGATAATACACTAATTTTCTTAATATACTCCTGTCCTACAACCTGGAACACTGCCCTGGGCTCAAGATAGCCCTGCTTTGGCATTCCTCTGATTACATCTGTGCCCACAAGGCAAGGAGTCATAGGATCAAAGGGATGTGCCCACTTACAGTCCAGGGTCTGGGCACTGGGATCCCAGAATTTCTGTCCAGCAGCCCTCAAACCTGCTTCCAAGGTATTTGTGGGTCTTGTCCCTGAGTCTTTCTCCCTAGGGAGCACCACAAACTGATATGCCCATTTCTAAGATTGAGTGTGGCTAAGCAACAGGATGGGTTATTGTTTTCCCCTGAAAGAGGAATGTTTCTGTCCCACAGCAAATGGGAAGCAGCAAATTACATAGGAAACTTCCATAAGCAAGAAATAATTTTCAAAATGACCAAAAGACAATACAAGTTAGATAGAATTATAATTCAATCTGTTTTTCAGGCTTCCATGGCTCTCAGAAGTATAGCATATTTCCTTGGGAAACAGCCATACTGCACACCATGAGGGTCTGTGGATCTCAGTGGGGGCTTTTACAAACTACAACAAACCACACCTTCCAATTTACCAAAATCACTGAGAAAAAAGACTCTAGAAGGGTAGATAATCCCCCATGTATCAGTACTTCCTAGGATCGGACCATTCAGTGTTCTTTAAATTCATACAATTTTAGTTTTTAAGGGATGTCAAAAGTTAACAAATTGAAACCTACACTAATCTTCCCTACAAGGCACTTTATACATATCATTTCTAACCATTACAACAATCCTGTAAAATGGCAAGTATTATATTTCAGACATGAGAAAATAGAAAAAGAGAAATGGATTAATTCATCTTCATAAAGTCACACAGCTATTTAGTCATAAAACTGATACTAAAGCCCAGGTTTAAAATTTGATTCAAAAGTTTATGCTCTTTTCATCATTATATGGCATCCCTCTACCCAAACTAAATCAATAAAAGATGAGAGTCCTAAATTATTTATTTTGTACCTGGCAATGAAGTTGTTGCTAAGAGTATTACTTCACCATCAGCAGGGCAAAGCTTATACAAAACTACTGAATATCCAGCTTAAGATAAATGCTATGCATTTTGTGCTATTCAACGATGGCAACTCTTTATCCATAAAATGAATTATTGATAAATATTAGGATAAAAATTTCAGTTTTGCGGCTCAGTGTGGCCTATGACCCCGCAGTATTTGCATCACACTGCAGCTTGTTAGAAACGCAGCCTCTGAAGTCTCCTCTTAGAACATAAATTTTAACAAATCCTCAGGTGCTTCATGTGCACTTCAGTTTGAGAGGCACTGGTATAAGCAGCATCCATGCCAGATCCCAGCCAGCACTAACCATACCATTCCTGAGTATGCTCTGGCCATCCCAAACCACTTGCTCTTTTGAGCACAGGCCAGGCAGCTATTCCACGCTATCCTCCATGTGTCTTTTTTTCTTTTCTGTTTCCTCTGCCTGTAGTGTCACCATCTCCCTTTCCCATGCCCATCCACCTGGTGAATACCTGGTATTCCATACCTCAGCTGAACTTGCTATGACATAAATTAAGAAAAGTTATCTTCTTTTTGTTTTTCCTTTGTCTTTATTACCTTTAAAAAATAAACTTTCTTTTCATTTGACCTCACCCATTTCTGCTTCGGGGAGCATATGGATCACAATAAGGCTGCCTTTTCCTGACTCCTCTCCAACCTGAAATTGTGTACAAGTTATGTTACTTTAAAATTTTTCTTTGAATAAAAAAAACCTTTTAATCATTTTCTAGGTGTGAGTTTAGCAACCTGCCATCTACCCATCTATTATGAAAGAAAAAGGGTTCTAACATCCTACTTTTGGGAATATAATCTCCTAAACTACCTATAGTGCCCCAACTTCTTGTTTAAAAAAAAGTGCTTTGTTTTGATAGTTAATAGTATTTGGGGTCATGTACTTCATTAACAGGGCAAATACTGCTGTATTCCATTTTTTCAAATTGCTTTTAAAACTTAATGATTAGAAAGTTTCTGTGGTAGTTTTTAGTGCCTGGCACAGTGCTGTAGACTAGCTTTTTATTTAATTTAAAAATGTCTAAAAAAGGTTTTTTCTGACTTTTTTGCCACACATGGGAAGATTATGCTCTCAGGCATTTGCCCCATGTGTTTTGTTGTGTGTCAGGCCCACTGCAGACAACAATGGGTTCTGCACAGTATGGTTTTATTTACTATATTTCTAAACTAACTCTGGGTACAATCTCAGCTTAATATTTAGAGCACTCCCATCTCTCAATTCTTTCCCCTTAGAACTCTGTTGCTGTGTTTTTTTATTCTTCAGCCATGCCATTTAAAGCCAAGAGATATTCTACAGTTTGACCATAGGGCATCTCCTGTCTGCATGTCATTAATTTCAAATCTTCTGACAAGGCTTTAGTCAGAAGCCTGCCTAAATCCAAATAACTTACTTTTATTATTTCACGCCCAGTCAGACTAATACCTATGTAGAATTTTAATCTTTCAGAAATGGAGATCATATCAACCATTTGCTATATTGTCCACTTTTTTTGGTATGCACAATCATATCAAGTTAAATATATCAAATCAGGGAAAATCACTTTTATTACAGATATTCCATGAAGATACTTGAAGGTACTTTAAGCCTATTTAAGAAAATGTTGATTTGATGCTTAAGTCAGTACACTTTGATTTTAGCATTAAATTGTAACATAACACATGACTACCCCTTGTTCAATGGGATTTATTCCTACTGAAAGAAGGGATCCTAAAGAAACAGGGAATTTTCTAAAACCTCCTAAATCCACATATATAAGCTATGTATAAGCCAAAGCAAAGAACCTCCTAGCTGAAATGTTTCAGTTTTAAATAACATAGGCCCATGTGGTTATAATCTAAGAGAGCTGAAGACATTTCTTTTCATCAGATACTGTGAGCTAGCACTCCTCAATGTTGTTTGTGGACCACTGCCAATGTGCAAAACTGTTGTGACCCATCTGGGACAGGATATACAAAGCCTATTAGTACCCAAAAACTTTTATAACAATTTGGCAGAGTAATTTTTATGTCTGTCGAATTTAATGTTTAAAATTGAGCTATTTTGTTATGTTTATTTCATTTTTCTTTTTTTATATGCTACAAAATTTCTACAACAGATTAAAAATTAAAAAAACAAAAACAATAAACCTTGGTTCTTCAGCTCAGATAATTTGAGAAGTAGTGAGTTAGACTGTCACTATAATGGCAATAACAGTCAAGATAAAGTTCTTAACTATGTCAGTAGCAGTGGGAATAAAGGGGAGGGTATGATTACAAGTCATGTCAAAAAGGTACATGCATAAGAACTGATGCTCCTTTGGGCTAGATGGACTTGCAGGGTAGGAGACAGAGAAAAGTCTATGTTAATCCCCCTTACATTTCAGCTTGCATAACTGAAAAGAAGGAATGTCATTCACTAAGATTGAGAACAGAGTCTTTCATATTCTCTAATTTTATTTTTTTTAGGCAAGGAAGGAGAGCAGGATTATGACATGGCATTTAGTGTGGGATATGATATATTTGATGTATCTGTCACATAACCAGGTGGAGATGTTTGATTAATAGAGTTAAAGGGCTGATTTTAGGTAGAGGTTAAAATCCTGGCGTTTCCACTGACTGATCTCAAACAGGTTACCTTTCTTAGCCTCAATTTCCTCACCAATAAATGTGGGAAACAGTACTATTTTGTAGCATTGTTAAAATGATTGTGTTATGTAGGTTTAGAGCTCAAAAGAGTGATCTGGGTGGCAGATTTAGGTTTCTGAATCACCTGTGTAGAAGTGGTCGTTAAAATTATGCAGATAAGTGAGACTATCGAAAGGGAGACGAGTCAGGGAGGATCAGCATTGAAGAGCCGGGTGGGCAGAGGAAGAAGGGCAGCAAAGTAGAAGATGAAATGCACTAAAGGTAGGAAAATCAGAAGAGTGGCATCCCAGACATTGAAAGCTGGATTTCACAAAGATGAAAGTGGCCAGCATATAATATTTTAGAAAAGTCAAGTAAAATGAGGCCTAGAGAGGCTCTTACGTTTGGCCACTAGGGAACCAGTGATTTTAATAGTGAGAGTGGAAGCCTGATTCCAGGATTCCAAAGAAGAAATGGAATGTTAACAAAGAAAACAAGGGCTGCAGACTTACATTCAAGGTATATAGTTATCAAGGAAAAAACATAAGAACAAATTAAAGGAAATATGGCATAGAGAAAACTTGAATCCTTTTATTTTTTGCCTGTGTTTAACATGGGAACAACTTAGGCATGTATTTCTGCAGGAATGGAAAAGTAAAGAAAGACAAAATGTGGAGGTGGAGGAATAGGGGAGGGAAGATGCTGGCACTGCATCCAGAGGGATGGGGAGAGTGCACAAGAAACCCAATATGATGGGAGCTAGGTGTGCTCTTCCTCCAAGCCTGGAGAACAGCAGTAGAAGACAGAGAAGAGGTGTGTACACAAGCACAGAACAGCAGAGAGCTTTCATGTTCTCTGCGACAAGTGCAAGCAAGGCCATCTGCACAGAACTAAGGCAAGTTGTTGGGAAGGCATAGGGGCTTGAGAAGAAAATAAAGGACAGGTACCATGGGAGAGGGCCAGGGAGTGGTGACCCCAAGACAAGCATGACTGAGAAGGTCAGAAAGCCCAGTGGAATTTGTCATACCACAAATCTCTAAAAACATCTTTAGCAGTTCTTACCAGCACAAGTCTAAAAGAAGAGAAGTGTTATGTGTATTTTACTACAATAAAAGTTAAAAAAAATGTTTATGAAAGGTAAAGAAAGCAGATTGTTAGGCAGGGTTAAACATATAGGGAGGATGTCATGAGAAGCGAAGGGTACAGTGCATAGAGGCGGCTGGCAAGAGAGCAAGTCATCAACTGAGGGGTACAATTTAGAATACAGGACAAAAAGTGAAGCCATGACAAATAACATTAACAGCAACTTGAATTAAAGAAGCAAACTTCTCACAGACTTCAAAAGAATCAAAGCTTTAAGCTGCCATCACATTTTCTGACAAAATGAAGTAAGACGTACAATTGTCCCTAGGTATCTGCGGGGGATTCATGACAGGGCTCCCTATGAAACCAAAATCCAGAAATGCTCACTTTCCTTCTATACAATGCTGTAATATTTGCATCTAATCTTTGCACATCCTCCTATGTACTTAAAATCATCTCTAGACTACTTATAATATCTAATCCATTGTAAATGCTATATAAACAGTTGTTATACTGTATTTTTTAGGCAATAATAACAAGGAAAAAAAGTCTGACATTCTTCTGAGGCCCCTGTGACATATTTATATGTAACTATAAGCTCCAAGTATGGGACAGCACTTATAATACTTTCTAGATAAATTTCCAATGTGATGACTAATTATCACATAAAGTAACTATTTCCCTAATTAGAATCCACTTCTACCAAAAAAAGATTCTAATTTTTTTTTTTTTTAAGTTTAGGCTTAAAAAGAAAGAAAAACACAAGAATTGACTTTTTTTTCCGGGGTAGGTCTAGATGGACAAAACCCTGCTAACCTATGCTCAAAGAAAATCTCTTCCTGTTAATTACAGTGTTCATGAGAAGTTACAAGTTTAGGTCTATCTTATCTCACCAGACTCTGAAGGACAGTCATTAACAGCAACCAGGTTTTGAAGATGTATCTAAGCTATCCCTTTCCCTGACATCTGTTTGTGTAACACTTCAATGTATAAGCCGTGGTATAAAACACAAACACAGAAAGTCTTGCATGCATTACTAATTTACCCCTAGTATACTGTGCTTTTTCACGCCACTTTTAATTTTCCAGTTCAGAGGCCCAAGGTCATGACACTGGAGCAAGATCCAAGTAAGGTCTTTCTCTCTTCTGCATTCCCTCACCCTGACTTTGTCTCCCTTGTGATGAGAAAAGTAAATGGATGAATGAGGGTGGGAGGCAAGAAGATCAGAGAGCAATGATTCAGTCCACGAACATGCTGGGAGAGACTTCCACTTTCAATATGACAGGGTAATTGGCACCAGATTATCATTCCTCTCATATACAACTATTAAATTGGACAAAATGATACACCTGTATGCGCAAACTAGCTAACCAAGTGTGACCACTGAGTGAAGGAACAGGGGACCCCACAATCACTCTGGTTCTCTGGGGACAATTTCCCAACTCTAGTACAGCAAGTTAGAGTCTAAGTAGAGCAGCACTGGTGAAAGGGACCATGTGCAGAGGGGAGTCACAGAGATTTGTACAAGGTTTTCTGAGAGTTCTTAACCAATTCAGGACATGAGGCATAGAAGAAAATGGCTGCAATAAGGTTAAGACAGAACAGAAATAGTAAGGTCAAGCAGTGTAGGGAAGTAGTGGCAGGTCAACCCAGCCAGAGCAAAGAGAACAACACCCTAGACATCAGCCTGAAACACTAGAAAAGCCTCAGTGTAGAAGTAAAACTGACACCCTAGAAAAAGGCCTACTCTAGATCCACACTAACAAAGCCTAAAACCAAGCCCTAATAAAATCCACAGGGGAAAAAATATTTAAGGATGAGTCTTGCTAAGTTAGAGGAGCCTAAGAAACACCTTGAGCTTTCCACAGATCTGCCCTAAAAACTTTAAAAACAAGCCTACACAAGGTGATTGGCCAGTAACTAAGCTGTCTACAAAGAGAGACAGAGAGAGAAAAATCAACATTTTACAGAGTTTTTTTTTAATTCAGCATCTCTACAATGTGTCATCAACACTATCCAACATGTAATAAAAAAATACTAGACATCTAATAAAACAAGAAAATATGAACCCTAAGAAAACAAACTAATTAGAAAGCAACCTTAAGGTGGTCCAGATATTGCATTGCATTTAATGAGTCTTTAGAGTAGCTATTATAAGTAAAAAAGAATCCCTAAGACATGTTTTATAATTTTTCAATTGTATCCCCATCGGTTAAGCAGGAAGATGTGTTTTAAAAAATAAAAAAGGAGAGTATATGAATAGATGAGACTCTTAGCAGAGAAATCGACACTAAAAAGGAACTAAATGGGAGGGAAAAAAAGAAAATTCTAAGAAAAAGTTTCAATAAATAAAATGAAAAACTCACTAAATGAACTTAACAGCAGATTGGAGACAGCAGAAGAAAGAGTTCATAAACTTGACAGATCATTAGAAATTACCAATTTGAAGAACAATGAGACAAAGGATTAAAGAAAAAAGAACACAGCACCAGGGATCTGGAGGACAAGATCAGAGAGTCTAACATGTATCTGACAGAAGCCATAGAAGAATAGTGTGAGAATGAGGTAGAAGAAAATATCTGAAGAAACAATAGTAAAAATTTTATTAAGTTTGATGAAAAATGCCATTTACCAGATCCAAAATGTTCAGCAAACTCCCCAAAAAGATAAATACACACACACACAAATAACAATCTCTTAAGCATATCATGGTCAAAACTGCTTAAAACTAAAGATAAAAAGAAAACCTTTAAGCCTGGAAACAATGCTACATAAAGATGAACAAAAATACAAACACTAACTTCTCATGTCAACGGTGGAGGCCTGAAGATGACAGAACATTTTCCAAGAGTTGGAAGACAAAATTGTCAACTCAGCATTGCACATCCAGTGAAAACATGCTTCAAAATCAAGAGTAAAAGGCATTTTCAGATAAATGACAGCTTACAGAATTCATTTAGAACACATTTTCTTCAAGCAGATATATACTAAAAGAAATTTTAAAGGAGGTTCTTCAGGATGAAGAGAACTACTACCAGATGGAAACTCGGATCTTTACGAAGGAAAGAATACCAGAAACAATACATCTTAAAATAAAAGTGTATGTTCTTTATTCTTCTTATAATTTCCTTAAAAGACTATTTTTAAAAACTGTATGCTTAAAACCAAACAATAAAAGATAAAACAGAAGCACAAAGAATATAGGGGTAAAATAAATTATATCAAATTATATTTATTAATTGAAAAGGGGAAATGGGATGTGTCGAGTGAGAAGAGATATAAAGCAGAAATAAACAAGGGTCAGGTACAGAATGTGAAGTGGTACAACACTGACAATACACAGACTTAGATAAGTTAATGATGCATATTATTAACCCTACAAGAAACAATGAAAAAGTGATTTTTAAAAAATGCATTGTGGGAGAGGGATCCAAGAAGGCCGATTAGGAGCAGCTCAGGATTGCAGCTCCCAGTGTAAGTGCAGAGGGTGAGTGGCCACCACATTTCCAGACGGATTTTTATTGCCCACAGACCAGGAGATTCCCAGGCAGGGGAGCCCCATGGGTCACCAGTGGGGCTGGTTTGGCCGGTGCGGCTGTTTTGCCAGCGCCCCGGGGTGGCGGTTCTCCGTACAAAATACACAGGTCTGGGTGCCGTTTTAGCTGGTGATTGGAGCTCCAGGAAAGCAGAGTCACCCATTCGTCTGATTAAAAAGAGGACTGAAACAGGGAGCCAGGCCAGGAGATTCCTGGGCAAAAAAGCACCACGAATCTCAGCAGTGGGTCACCCCATGGGAAATCACACAGATCCTGGTGCCTTTTCAAATGGGCGACTGGAACACCTGGGAGAGAGTTGACTGTGCAACTAAAAAAAAAAAAGGCTCTGAGGCAGGGAGCCAGGTGATCAGGATCGGCTGGTCCCACCCCCACAAAAAAACAGCAATAGGGAATGCTCTGGGTTGAGAGTTTCACAGCAAGCACAGCTGATGGTCCTCTGTGGGGGAGGGGCGTCCACCATTACCGAGGCATTCCACTGCTATGGAGGTAGTTTGCCATTGCTGAGGCAGCCCGCCATTGCCGAAGCAATCCGCCATTACAGAGAGAGTCCGCCATTACAGAGGTGGGCCACCATTGCCGAGGCTGTTCTAACTACACCCTTATAAACAGGACTGCAAGGAAGTTGACACGGCAGCTGGGCAGAGCCCACAGCAGCTCAGCAAAGCCTCTGCAGGCAGACAGTGACTAGGCTGCCTCCTTGCTGGGCAGGGCAGCCCTGAAAAAAGCCAGCAGCACAAATAAAGCCCTAACTCCTCGGGACAGAGCACCTGGGAAAAAAAGGGGGTTATGAGTTCTGCTGCAGCAGACTTAAATATACCTGCTGAGCAGCTCTAAATGAAAAACAGAACTCACAGCTCAGCACTTGAGCTCCTATAAAGGACAGACTGTCTCCCCAAGCAGCTCCCTGACCCCTGTATATCCAAAGAGTCACCTCATAAAGGAGAGCTCAGACCGACATCTGGTGGGTATCCTTCTGGGACAAAGATAGCAGAAGAAGAAACTGGCAGCAACCCTTATGGTTCTGCAGCCGCTGCAGGTGATCCCAAGGCAAGCAGGGCCTGGAGTGGACCTCAGCAGTCCTACAGCAGGGGGGCATGACTGGTAGAAGGAAAACTAAGAAACAGAAAGAAATAACTTCATCATCAACAAACTGGATGTCCACTCAGAGACCCAATCTGAAAGTTAACAACTACAAAGACGACAGGTAGATAAATCCACAAAGATGGGAAGAAACCAGCGCAAAAAGGATGAAAACACCCGAAACCAGAACGCCTCTCCTCCTACAAGGGATCACAATTCCTCACCAGGAGGGAACAAGGCTGGATGGAGAATAAGTGTGATGAATTGACAGAATCAGGCTTCAGAAGGTGGGTAATAAGAAACTTCTGTGAGCTAAAAGAACATGTTCTAACCCAATGCAAAGAAACTAAGAACCTTGAAAAAATATTTGACGAAATGCTAATGAGAATAGACAACTTAGAGAGGAATATAAGTCAATTGATGGAGCTGAAAAACACAAGAACTTCCTGA
>NW_016107687.1:1571056-1579870 GCF_001604975.1 Cebus imitator | reverse complement strand
GAACATAGATGCAAAAATCTTCAATAAAATACTGACAAGCCGATTGCAACAGCACATCAAAAAGCTTATCCACCATGATCAAGTAGGCTTCATCCCGGGGATGCAAGGCTGGTTCAACATAGACAAGTCTATAAACATAATTCACCACATAAACAGAATCAAAGACAAAAACTACATGATTATCTCAATTGATCCAGAGAAGGCCTTTGATAAAATTCAACTGCCCTTTATGCTAAAACCCTCAATAAACTAGGTATTGACGGAACGTATCTGAAAATAATAAAAGCTACTTACGACAAACCAACAGCCAATATCATACTGAATGGACAAAAAACTGGAAACATTCCCTTTGAAATCTGACACTAGACAAGGATGCCCTCTCTCACCACTCCTATTCAATATAGTACTGGAAGTTCTAGCCAGAGCAATCAGGCAAGAAAAAGAAATAAAGATTATTCAAATAGGAAAGGAGGAAGTCAAATTGTCTCCATTTGCAGACGACATGATTGTATATCTAGAAGACCCCATCGTCTCAGCCCAAAATCTCCTTAAACTGATAAGCAAGTTCAGCAAAGTCTCAGGATACAAAATCAATGTGCAAAAATCACAAGCATTCCTATACACCAATAACAGACTTAAAGAGAGGCAAATCAAGAACAAACTGCCATTCACAATTGCTACAAAGAGAATAAAATACCTAGGAATACAACTAACAAGGAACGTAAAGGACCTCTTCAAGGAGAACTACAAACCACTGCTCAACAAAATAAGAGGGGACACAAACAGATGGAGAAACATTCCATGTTCATGGTTAGGAAGAATCAACATCATGAAAATGGTCATACTGCCCAAAGTGATTTACAGAATCAATGCTATCCCCATCAAGCTACCAATGACCTTCTTCGCAGAACTGGAAAAAAAACACTTTAAACTTCACATGGAACCAAAAGAGAGCCCGCATAGCCAAGTCAATTCTAAGCAAAAAGAACAAAACAGGAGGCATCACACTACCAGACTTCAAACTATACTACAAGGCTACAGTAATCAAAACAGCATGGTACTGGTACCAAAACAGAGATATAGACTAATGGAACGGAACAGAGGCCTCAGAGGCAACACAACATATTTACAACCATCCGATCTTTGACAAACCTGACAAAAATAAGCAATGGAGAAAGGATTCCTTATTTAGTAAATGGTGTTGGGAAAGCTGGCTAGCCATGTGCAGAAAGCAGAAACTGGACCCCTACCTGACACCTTATATCAACATTAACTCCAGATGGATTAAAGACTTAAACATAAGACCTAACACCATAAAAACCCTAGAAGAAAATCTAGGCAAAACCATTCAGGACAAAGGCGTAGGCAAGGACTTCATGACCAAAACACCAAAAGCATTGGCAACAAAAGCCAAAATAGACAAATGGGACCTAATCAAACTCCACAGCTTCTGCACAGCAAAAGAAACAGTCATTAGAGTGAATCGGCAACCAACAGAATGGGAAAAAATTTTTGCAGTCTACCCATCTGACAAAGGGCTGATATCCAGAATTTACAAAGAGCTAAAACAGATTTACAAGAAAAAAACAAGCCCATTCAAAAGTGGGCAAAGGATATGAACAGACACTTTACAAAAGAAGACATACATGAGGCCAACAAACATACGAAAAAATGCTCATCATCACTGGACATTAGAGAAATACAAATCAAAACTATACTGAGATACCATCATGCCAGTTAGAATGGTGATCATTAAAAAATCTGGAGACAACAGATGCTGGAGAGGATGTGGAAAAATAGGAACACTTTTGCACTGTTGGTGGGAGTATAAATTAGTTCAACCATTGAGGAAGACAGTGTGGCGATTCCTCAAGGACCTAGAAATAGAAATTCCATTTGACCCAGCAATCCCATTACTGGGTATATATCCAAAGGATTATAAATCGTTCTACTATAAGGACACATGCACACGAATGTTCATTGCAGCACAGTTTACAATAGCAAAGACGTGGAACCAACCCATATGCCCTTCGATGATAAACTGGACAGGGAAAATGTGGCACATATTCACCATGGAATATTATGCCGCCATCAAAAACGATGAGTTCGTGTCCTTTGTAGGGACACGGATGAACCTGGAAACCATCATTCTCAGCAAACTGACACAAGAACAGAAAAATCAAACGCCGTATGTTCTCACTCATAGGCGGGCGGTGAACAATGAGAACACATGGACACAGGGAGGGGAGCATCACACACGGGTCTGCCGCGGTAATAGGGGAGGGACAGTGGGGAGTGGGGAGTTGGGGAGAGATAGCATGGGGAGAAATGCCAGGGAATATAGGTGAAGGGGAGGAAGGCAGCAAATCACACTGCTATGTGGGTACCTATGCAACAGAAGGGGAGGAAGGCAGCAAATCACACTGCTATGTGGGTACCTATGCAACAATCTTGCATGTTCTTCACATGTACCCCAAAACCTAAAATGCAATTTTAAAAAAAGATGCATTGTTAGGACTTAAATGGAGAAAATAAAATGAAATACTAAAATTATCCACTTAATCCAAAAAAAGGAATAAAGGAGAAACAGAGAAACAAAAACAAAAGGAACAAATGAAAATAGTGGCAACATGGTAGACTTAAATGTGACTTATACATTAACTGTAAATGGATTAAATGTTATAACAGAGACTGTCACATTGGGGGAAAAATAGCAAGAAACAACTATATACACTGTCTTTAAGAGATGCATTTTAAATTTAGACACAAATAGATTAACAAAGTAGAAGGATATTTTATAATGATAAAAGGAGATATTCAGCAGGATATCAATCTTGAATATGTATACCTAGTAACAGTGTTTCAAAATTCATAAAACAGAAGTTTTTTATGAAGAACAGAACAAACAAAAACATCTACAACCATATCCTTTCTCTTCATAATTCACAGAACAAATAGACAACAAATAAGTAAGGTCATGGAAGAGCTGAACAATATTATTAACTAATTTGACCTAACTGACATTCACAGAACATTAAATCAAACAACTGCAGGAATATATATGAAACATTCACCAAAATGGAATAAAGCAAAATAAAATAAAATAAATCACAATCAACTTCAAAAGAATGAAATATGCTTTTTAGAGACTTTGTTCTCTAAACATAATAGAAACAATTTAAAAAATCAATTAGTAAATTAGGTAAACAATCCCTAGATATTTGGGGGGAAAAAAAAAAGACTTTAATCCATGAGTCAAAGAAGAAATCACAAGGAATTTATAAAATATTTGAAATAAACAATAAAAACATAATATATCAAAATTCAAGAAAATGTATTGCTTTAAATGACTATATTGGGAAAGGGTTTAAAATCAATGATATTTCCATCCTAAGAACCTAGAAAAGAATACCAAATTAAACCTAAATAGAAAAAATAATTAAAAAACAGAGCAAAAATCAACAAAATAGAAATCAGATAAACAACTGAAAAATAATGCAAAAAAATGCTGCTAGAGGGCAGGAAAGTAGTATGCATGGCTCTAACTCATATTCTTCTAGAAACTGGCCCCCAAAATCCACACATATCATGTCCTGGTATCTCCAAAACCAATTTTTCACTTCTCAGATGTCTAGTTTGGTAATTTAAAGAGACAAATCAGAACTGGGTCACAGGCTAGAGACAGAGATACCTTAACAAGCCCAGCTGTCTTACATCTGTCCCTCTTTCAACAATATCTGGCAAACACAAAAATCATTTAGCCAGTAATAATGCTACTTATGCCCAAATTTAGAAAATACAGTATGTCTCCCTGCCCCCACCGCCACCTCCTTTCAAGTAAAAAGCTAGGGAAATTTTCTTTGTAAATCCAAATATTTAATATAAACTAAAGAGCTATTATTTAAAGGAAACTCTTATAAGCCCATGAAATGTTTAAAAAAAAAAAAAAAAACATTCTTAAGCAAAAAATGACTTAACATCCATTTCTGTATTTGGATTTCAGTACTTTTTTCTTAAAAAGGGAAATTCCTTTTAAGTGTCCACTTAAAATTTTAACTGAGTTTTTCTGGAGAGGAAAAAAAAGAAGCCCTCATTTGGAAGCATCTAATTTAAAATTCTTACTTCATTCGAGGTAATCACAATTCTGAGGCTCATTTTGCAGAAATATAATCATTCTGTAGCAGTTCAGGTCACAGCTATGCGAAACAAATCTCCACAGCTAGCATCTTTGTTCTGAATCCCAGAGACCCAGTGGCCCTATATATAAACAAACTAAATTGGTCCTCAGCTCTCAGCCATGCTTTCACAAATCCCTAAAGCACACACAACCATACACAGTGCCTGCTCTGCCTCTGACCAGTATGTGAGACCATGAACGTTATAACATTTTGGTTTCTCTCAAGCATGCATGGCAGCTATAGCCACTTCACTTTGTCCCCTTATCCCACCTCTTCTCTGCAGCCCATAGGCTTATTTTTTCTCCCTCTTTATTTATTATACCAGTCCAATGTAATCTTTTCAAATCCCTAGTTTCTTTCACCTTTAAAAAAAAAATCCAACTATATTATTGAAACAAATGTCCTACTCTGTCCAATTCCCCTACTCTCCCTAAAATAGTATGCCATACATAGTAAGATGTACAAATGTTCTCTTAGGACAGAAAGTTTATAAGAACTGCAATAAAGAAATGCTTAAATGGACTCAGAAGACTTCCACAAATATTATTATATTCACTTCCCCCCACCCCATGATAAATCCTTGGACAATCAAAGAAAAGCAACTTAATTTATAGTAAATGACAACACTCTCCAGTCATCATTCTAAAAGTAATCCTGCCAACTTGGGGGATTATCCAGCACAGGTTCTCTTCTTGGTAGCCACTGTACATAGAGTTTTGTTTATAATTAGACTGTGTAGTGTTAATTATGCTGGTTGCCCTGCCAATATTTTACAGAGGCTACAGGAGGAGATCAAAACAATCATTCCAGAATCATGAGTCACTTCACTCTCTCCACACTACACACACCACTGGCAGCCTCTCAACCCTGGAAAAAGGAAATTATACACACTATTTGCCTATACAGCCTTTCACATTTAGGATGAAATACTGAGTTAACTGCTCTATATTTACTTTTCTATAATTACAAATACATTTCAATCCCAGTAACTTTTTGCTGTTAAAGAATTAGAATTTGAAGGAAAGAAGGTTTAGAAAACTCTCAAGGCCTGGTTTTTCCTGTAGAAAAAAGAATTTCTGCACACATAAACTGCCATTATAAATTTTGCTTCAAATATGAATAATTCCTCCAAGGAGAGATTCGTAACCTCATTCATCTTTGTATTCCTGGTGCCTAGCAGGGAAGAAACCTGCCATAAATGTTGAAATGAAAGTAGCAATAATCTAACACAATAAAATGAAGTATTAATGAAAATTACCTCCATGTCCATGCATAAACTCTTCAAGGGCTGAACCCAGGTTTACTGGAGGCTTGGAATAAGATAAAATTCATACACAGGCTATAAGGTTAACAAGATCCTTCTAATACCTGCTGTGGGACTGGATCTTAAATCAGGAGGACTTGGTAGTACTTCAGTAATTATGGGATCTGTGTTACTGCCTTTCAGTTCTACTGGACACTGATTATTGAGAACCATTAATACATTTCCCCTTCTTTCCTCAAAGCTGGTTGGTAATTCAAGTTGATTATTGTTTAGGAGACATAAAATATAGTGAAGAGGATGGGCACGGTGGCTCACACCTGTAATCTTAGCACTTTGGGAGGCTGAAGAAGGAGGATCACTTGAGGCCAAGAGTTTAAGATCACACTGGACAACACAGTGAGACCCAGTTTCTACCCAAAAAAAAGAAAAAATCAGCCAGGCTACAAGTTGTAGCTGACATCCAGCACATCATGTTTTATTGTATAAATGCGGTATAGTACATTAACATGGCCTTTAAAGACACTAAATCCTTAGACATATTTTGGGAGCAGTTGTTTTTATATCAAGGCAGTGTTTTTATATCAAGGCAGCCATTTGACAAATGTCTTATAAGTCAGATGACTTAAAATGTAAAACCTGTGTGTCAAAATCTCTGTCAAACAGGTAATATCTAAAGTTCCACTAGGCCTGAGTGTTCTCCAGGAACATTGCTCCAGCTGACTCTAAAAGACGTCAAGAGGCCAGAGTTGTTGCTTACCTAAACAATTTTATGTTTTTGGTGTTAAGGGCAAAACAAGGTTTCTGGGCTCTTTATATTTTAAGAATTTACCTACTAATGTGTGTTGTGAATGACAATGAAACATTTTTAATAGTAAAAGGCAAGAGGGGGAATATTATGCTAATGAATCTTAAAGAGAAAGACTAGTGTGCTTGGCTGAAAAGTTAAAGATGTGTTTATTGTCTTATGATTTTGAAGCTTCTACCCTAATTATTTAACATAATAGCAATGAGCTCTTTATTAATAAAGCACTTCATAGTTTGCAAAGTGTTGCGACCCATTTATCTTATTTGACTCCTACAATAATCTAAGTAGACAGGGGAGTTATTATCCCCATTTTACCTTTGAGAAAACTGAGGTTCCAACATATACTAAGTGGTAAAGCCAGGAATCATCATTGGTAGAGCCAGGTTTCTCTTCACTACACACTCTCACACACACACACACACACACACACACACACACACAAAAGACAGTCTACTCACTCTGTCACCCAGGCTGGAATGCAATGGCACAATTATAGCTCATTATAACTTCAAACTCCAGGCTCAAGCAATCCTCCCACCTTGTCCTCCTGACTAGGTGGGATGACAGGCATGTGCCACCATACCCAGATAATTTTTTTTAAATTTTTTGTAGAGATAGGGTCTCACTATGTTGCCCAGGCTGGTATTAAACTCCTGGTCTCAAGCAATCCTCCCACTCTGCCTCCCAAGTGTGAGCCACGATACTTGGCCTCCATCAATTTCAAATTCTCTACTGCATTATATTTACTAAGTCTAATCACAGCTGCTATTTTCTGTGAAAATCAACATTATAGTGCTAAAGAAAAGAATTAGAAAAGATGAGCCAATTCTGGTTTAATTTTGTACCTATGAAGCACATTGTTTTAAATATCTATCAAGGAGAACATTTTAGTTGAAAAGGAGAAATTCTACTAGAGAATGCCAATGACCAAGGACAACTGCAAACAGAAACAAAAACTATAGCACATAAAGAATACTGCTGTGAAAAAGATCAAGGACAGGACCAAATAAATATAATACAGATCTTAATCATAAAATCTTGATCATAAAAAAAAAAATTTTAATGAGGAAGAAATCATAAGAAAAAAAATGGCTATCACAACAAACAAGGTAGAAATTCTTTTAACCCATGTCAACTTAACAAACCTCCAAATTAACCCATGTCTTCCATTCCCTCTGTAAGACATTTTTCAGATGCTAAGTGCTGACCGAATGCCCATAACTAAAGGGCTATTCTCCAGAAGGTCCAAGCACATATGCCCTCACCAGAGGCACTGTACTCTTACCAAAAATTAGTGTTTGTTCTCAAGCTGACTTATGCTAGTTAAAATTGTAATTATGGCTATATATTATTGTGTCATTAAATGAAAAATATAAAAAGACAGTTGTGTTTATGAAAACCGAGTTATGCATCAGAAAGATCCTATAAAAGTGGGTCCTCAAAATAACCTTGCTGCCACATTAGGTATGGGCAAGAAAAATATAACACCTTGGGGTTGGGGAGTAGGGAAGCAGGGAGAATGCTAGGATTTTTGCACCCAGTCTTCAAAATGCCTGCATTTTCCATCTACTTTTTTTTTTTTTTTTAAGGACCTGGAAATTACAGATGAATGACGAGCAACACATATTTACATGTAAAAAGATAGATGAAGAACTCTAATTTGTGGGCCCAAATGCAAAATAAAATCTTTGGGCACTAAGACGATGTTAGCTGTAGCCTACCTACTACTGTACTACTGAACGTTAGATCTCACTCCTTTTAACTGTATTTTCATACCCATTAACAATAATTTACTGTATAGTACAAAATAGAAGAATTGGACTGTTCACAACATAAAGAAAAGATAAATGTTGAGGTGATGGATATTCCAACTGCCCAGATTTGATCATTACACCTCAGGCAAGATCAGCAGAGGAAACACCCAGCAGAGTCTAATCCAAACTGTTGACCTACAGAATCATGAGCAAATAAAATGGTTGTTGCCTTAAGCCATTAAGTTTTATTATGTGCTATGCAGTAATAGAGGATCAATTTATGAATAAACTGATCAGTACACTATTATCACATTATCACTATTAACATTTTGGTATACTATTCTTAGACTAATTTATCCCCTAGGACAAAACTGAAATTATTTGCCACATACTAGTTCTATAATTCTGTGGCATCTTTGAAATGGGAACACATGCAGTATCTCATGATTACTTCAAATTTCAACTCAGAAACATAAGGAGAGAAACACTTGGTATTCAGAACATTTTGCATTCTTTATATAAAAACTCCTTTGTGTGGCTGTGAGCTTTTTCTCTTAAGCCCAAAGGCCTTGTTGTACATGACTTCATAGGAAGTTGTCTGGAGTCCTAGCACTGGGCCAGGTTAGACACTGAAAAAGTAAAACCAAGTTCATCACTGTCACTACCACCACCAATAATGTTGATAAAAGCCAACATTCAGCCGGGCACGGTGGCTCAAGCCTGTAATCCCAGCACTTTGGGAGGCCGAGGCGGGTGGATCACGAGGTCAAGAGATCGAGACCATCCTGGTCAACATGGTGAAACCCCGTCTCT
>NW_016107687.1:1528596-1570857 GCF_001604975.1 Cebus imitator | reverse complement strand
ATTCACTGAGGGCAAATCATATGCCAATACCCAGCTAAGCAATAGAGAGACAGCACAGTAAAGTAATTAAGAATGTCTCTGAGCCAGGCACGGTGGCTCACATCTATATGCCAGCACTTTGAGAGGCCAAAGCAGGCGGATCACGACATCAGGAGTTCAAAACCAGCCTAACCAATATGGTGAAACCCAGTCTCTGCTAAAAATGTAAGAATTAGCCAGGCATGGTGATGAACACCTGTAGTCCCAACTACTCGGGAGGATGAGGCCAGAGAATCACTTGAACCCGGGTGGCAGAGATTGCAGTAAGCCAAGCTCATGCCAAGATGGTGCACTCCAGCCTGGGTGACAAAGGAGACTCTGTCTTAAAATATATATATCCTGGTGGTTGATCCCAGTGCAGTGGTGTTTCTCCACTCTCACTGCTTCACTTGACAAGCCTGGGGGAAAAAAAAAAATGGAAAGAAAAAGAAAAAAGGATATCTCTGGAACCAGACTGCTCTGCCACTTCCTGTGTACCCTTACGCAAGTTATTTTATCTTTCCAAGCTCACTTTGCTCATTTATAAGATGGGGATAATACTAGTATCTATCTCATTGAGTTATAAGAATTAAATGATAGGTAAAAGCATTTAGAACACAGTCTAGCACAGAGTATGTACTCAAAAAATTATCAGCTGTATCATTAATTAGCATTTTAGAAACATTATTTAACACTTAATCCTCACATTTTACAGCTCAAGTGAGAGACAAAGAGGTTTAAGAACTTGCTATAAAGTGGCACAGCCAGGTTGCAAACCCACCATTTTTTTTGACTGCAGTACCTATCTATACCCTTTAATACCCTTTTAGACTTTGGGTAAAAGAGCCAAGGAATGTCAAATCAAGTCCCTAGTGCCAACTAAACGCTTCATGTCTACGTAGTCTCTGGAAAAGGCTGGGGGGCGGTCACAGAGCCACCTCTACATCAGAGAGAACTGCATAGAGGTTTAGGATAATACCACCCTTACTAGAGATAAACACAACTCCAGCAATTGTAGAAATGTGTAGAAACACACTGACGCTGTGGTTTCTACAACTCTCTCAGCCAGGTACTTAGCAGGTATGCAAAAAAGTTTGGCTGACGTCTAAACTAAATTCACTGTATTACTACTTCATCATGGGCAGTAAACTGGACTTTTCCCCCTTCCCTTTTCTCTCACTAAGATTATGAAATTATCCAAATACAGTCAGTCTGTATCTACAAGTTCCACATCTACAGACTGAACTAACTGCAGATTAAAAAAAAAAAATTGAAAAAAATAAAAAATAATAATACAATACAGTATAATTTACATAGCATTTACATGGTATTAGGTTTTATAAGTAATCTAAAGATAATTTAAAGTAAATGGGACAATGCACGTAAACTGGTTATATGCAAATATACAGGAATTGAACATTGGTGGATTCTGATAGTGGGAAGAGGATCTTGGGACCAATCCTCCGAGGATACTGAGGGATGAATGTACAGCACAGTGCCAATGCTACCAAAACTTTGTTTTGCTATATTTAAAAACTAGAAGCTTTTTCTAAAAAACAGCTATGGCTATTTTAGAAAACTATAAGCTTTTTAAAGAGAATCTCTAATCCTATTACATTTATGAATAAAACAATTAACTTATGCCCAAAGATACTCAGCTAGTTAGTAAAAATAGCATGAACCAAGGATATTTCTTTTTTTAATTGTTAAATTTTAACTTTTCTAGAGGAAGATAGAAGTGAAACAATAAGTGGGTTTAACCCACAGAACGGCTCAGCTAAGTTTAGTTCTACCCAGATTCCGTTTGGTGATTTTGAAAACAACCACTTTCCCAGACTTACAGGAAATGGTTAAGCAACCTCAAAGAAGTCACTTGTTTTTCCATGGTAGATAGTGGGTGTTTTTTGAAAGGCAAATCCTTTTCAAAATATAAGACAAGCATTCATCAGTTAAAGCAAGTCTACAACATGGTACAAATTATTACTTTATTCTAGTTATTCTTTTTTCTTTAAGGGAACAAAAATAACAATATTTAAATGAACTTTCACGTTTATAATAAAATGAATTCTCAAAAGTTTAAGACCAAAACAGAAGAACAAAAATCATTGCAGAAAATAGACTGCTGATGGTTCAAGACAGCAACATGTTTCATCTTGGAATGAAAGAAAACAGAGACCAGACAAGATTGTGGGAAAAAACCATATTTTTAGAGAAATTTCTCACATTAGACTATAGTTAATTTTTTCAGAAAAAAACTATCTGCTGACTTTTTCACTGTAGCACTAGCTGATTCTTAGAACAGTAAAACATGGTATTTGAGATGAGAGACTGTATAATTTCTAATAGAAAAGTTTTCTGCCTAAGTGATAAAACTTTACTAATTTTTAAAATTTTGTTTTTGGTGCAAATAATTCTAACATATTTTACTATTTTCCTGTCTTCTTACAAACACTAGTCTGAAGTATTTTATGGTCATCATAAAAGGACAAGTCACTGACTATGCTATACTTGTTGGGACACAGAATTGTATCCTGGCTGAAAAGGTAGAGAATGACATCCCCAAACCACACCCTAGCATGTGATCAATTTGCCTAAAATGCATTTCAATTAACAACTAAAGATTTATAGCAAATCATATTGCATGTGTTAAGTTTTAGATTTACAGATTGAACCAAGTTTCGCTGCAGTTAGTTACTCTAGCTACATTTCAGTGGACTTGGTGGCATAACTGAAGTTCAATTTTGATTATGATGCATATATTAGTCAGTAAACATTTCTTTTACATAAAAATATTTATTTGATAAAGTCAATTATAAAATCTGTGAATTAAGATAAATTTTGGCTGGGTGCGGTGGCTCACTCCTGTAATCCTGGCACTTTGGGAGGCCAAGGTGAGTAGATCACCTGAGATCAGGAATTCAAGACCAACCTGGCCAACATGGTGAAGCCTTGTCTCTACTAAAAATACAAAAATTAGCCAGGCGTGGTGGTGCTTGCCTGTAATCCCAGCTACTTGGGAGGCTGAGGCAAGAGAATCACTTGAACCCAGGAGGCAGAGGTTGTGGTGAGCCAAGATCACGCCATTGCACTCCAGCCGGGGTGACAGAGTGAGACTCCATCTCAAAAAAAAAAGATAAATTTTAAAAGTAGTTGACCGAATTTAAAATGTGTTGAAATATGCATGTTAATATTATTTATTACTATTACTCACATTAGAGCCATGCATAAGAATCATAATTTGAAATGCACAAGAAATTTTCATAATCAAACATTTTAGATCTTCCCAAGTTTAGAAAATCCTCAGATACTCAACTTTGGTTAGATATGGAGAATTAGCTACAGAGTATAGATTTAGCTAAATCAGATTTTAAAAATCTAAAATGAAAATCATATTAAATCAATCACATCTACTAAAATGTCGACTAAATCTTCAAAAGTTGTTTTAAAAATCACCATCTAATATAAATGGCTAAAAACTTCATAAAAAGTAAAAATAAGGAAGATTTCAGCAAATTGTTAAAGTAGACAAATATGATTACATGGATATTTAGGTAAACTGACCAAGGATCACATTTTGGGTATTATGAGCCATGGCAATACAATCCCATTCCCATCTCTTCCTCAATTCTACCCACAAAACACCACAATAAAATACAGAGGTAGTTATATTAACTACAAATTAATTAAAATTTCAGAATAGAATCAGCCTTATAGAAACTATTATGGAACGTATTATTTGTTCCAACATTACATCTATATACAGTAGCCAGCCACTTGTCTACTTAATCAACTCAACATATTAATGATTACTCTCCATAACCTCTGTAAATAACATTAATTGATATGGTTAATATCCATGTCCTAATCCCAAGGGACATGGTTACAGATCTTGAGATGGAAGATTATCCAGGATGGCCCAATATAATCATAGGGGTCCTAGAAGAGGCTATCAGAGTGAAATAATGAAAACGGACATGCCTTGCCTTTGGTAGCTTTGAAGACGAAGGAACAAGGCCAAGAGCCAAGGAATGTGGACAACCTCCAGAAGCTGAAAAGTGAAGGAAATGGATCCTGCCCAGAGCCTACAGAAAAGAACACACAGCCCTGCCAACTCCTTCATTTTAGCCCAGTGAGAACCACGTCAGGCTTCTGACCTATATAACTGTATAAGATAAATTTGTACTGTATTGCTTAAGTTCATGGTAATTTGTCCTGGCAGAATACAAAACTAATACAACTAATAACCACAGAATGCCCAAGATTCATGCCTGGACGGCTCCACTTCTGTACTAATTGGAGTTAGGAGCTTGCCCAAGGTCAGCTGTGGCATTTCCAGTTATGCTTGGTATAGCTATTAGGTAATTCAATTAACTTGCAAAATAGATGAAAGTAATTTTAAGAAGATCAGCTGAAGTCATTGGAAAAGCTCAAAAAGGCAAGCCACTAAAATTGTTGCTGAATTAGGTAGGAGACAACTCTAAAAGACTGGGAAAAAAACTGAAAATCTAGAAAATTTTGCACTCAGACTGCTTCACAGGTGTCCACATTTTCATTTCACTTTATAATAGGTTATAGAGTCAAAAACTTGCTGAAGCAAAACACATGGGGGTGAGTTTCTGTTTTAATATTGTTCCATTTCCTTTCTCTACTTTGTTCTGAGGGCAGGCTTTGGTCACAGAGTGGTGTGGCAGTGCCAACAGGTAAAATTCCAGTGAGTCCCATATTTCTATCCAGAGTAACCACAAGTAGGCCCTGTTGGCTATACAGCATGGGGGAAATGCCAGAGGGGACAGAATCAGAAAAGAGTATCCCTTAAATCTGTTCAAGAACCTGAAAAAGCTACAGAATGACCACTGAACTACACAGGTGCAGAACAGACCAAAACCAATATAGCAAAGTCTATCAGTTTCTATTACTGCTATAACAAATAAACCTCAAACTTGGTGGCTTAAAACAGCACAAATTATGTTATGATTCTGGAAGTCAGAAGTCTAAAACGGGACTCACTGGGCTAGAATCAAGATAGCAACAGTGCTGTATTCCTACTGGAGGCTCTGGACAGAATTCATTTCTTGGTGTTTTTCAGCTTCTAGAAACTCCTTAAATTCCTTAGCTTGGGTCCCCCTCCCACCATCAAAGGCACAATTGCAGGTTGAGTCTTTCTCACACTTTGTCACTCTGATATTGACTCTTCTGCCTCACTTCTTCACTTTTAAAAACCTTATCACTTCACTTTTAAAAATCTTATGACTACATTGGGCCCAAGTAGGTAATCCAGGATAACCTCTTTCTTTAAAGGTCAGCTGATTAGCAACCTCAACTCTAACTGCAACCTAACTCCTCTTCATTATGTAACCTAAAATATTACCAGGCTCCAGGGATTAGGAAATGGACCTCTCTGGAAACCATTATTCTGCCTAGCATACAAAGGCTATGAGAACTGAACAGGTATTGGAGCTGCTGGCCACAGATGTTAAAACAGAACTAAGGTCTGAACCTGAGCAGGGTGATCGCCTGCTAAAACAAAAATACCAATATTCTTCAGAAGATAAAAAAGTCTACACAATATAACATCCACAATACCCAGGATGCAACCCAAAACTAGTTGAAATACAAAGGACCAATAAAATGTGAACAATTCTCAATGGAAAAGGCAATCACTAGATGATGAAATTATTGAATACTTTAGAGCTGTTATAATTATGCTCCATGAGGTAAAGAAAAACATATCGAAATAAACAAGAAGGTAAAAATTCTCAGCAGAGAAGTAGAAACTATAAAAGTATCAAAATAAAATTTTTAAACAGAAAACAAAAATCCTGAAAAGAAAAATTCACTGAATAGCCTGAAGAACAGAATGGTGATGACAAAGAAAAAAAAGTCAATGAATTTAAAGATTAACAGAAATAATTCGATTTGAAGAACACAGAGAAAAGGAAGATTGAGGAAAAAGTAGACAGTGCCTCAGGGACAATAGGGCAATATCAGAAGGACTGAAACATATGCAGTTGGAGTCCCAGAATGACTGGAGAAAAATACTGGGGCAGAAAAATTATCTGAAGAAACAATCACCCCAAACTTCACAAATATAGTAAAACACATCAATGTACAGATTTAAGAAGCTCAACCTAAAAAAGAAATAAACTCAAAGAAAACCAAACCAAGACACAAACTGCTGCATAACCAAAAGTAAAGAAATACGCAAAATCAGCTAGAAAAAAACTCAACATATTACATACAGGGTAACAATTCACATTACTCTGGATTTCTTTAGGATGGAGTCTCATGCTGTCACCCAGGCTGGAGTGAAGTGGCATAACCTCTGCTCACTGCAACCTCCGCCTTCAGGGCTCAAGCGATTCTCCTGCCTCAGCCTCCGGAGCTGCTGCAACTACAGATGCACGCCACCACACCTGGCTAATTTTTTACATTTTTGGTAGAGACAGGGTTTCGCCATGTTGGCCAGGCTTTTACCATGGATTTCTTAACAAACAACTTTGAAAAGCAGAAAATGATAAGCAACATCTTTAGTGTTTTCATATAGAGAGAACTATTAGATATATTTGTGTAATATATATGTATATATCTTTGTGTAACCATGTATCCAGAATATATTAAGTATTCTTACCACTCACTAAGATAACAAATAATCCAATTTAAAGAAATGGGCAAAATATTTAAACAGCCATTTCATAAAAGGTGAACTAATGGCCAAAAAATCCACTTCTCCTTTCCCCTACACAAAGATATTCAACATCAGCAGTAGTCATCAGGGAAATGCAAATGAAAACCCAAGGTAACCACTACACATCTACTGGATTGGCTAAAATTAAAAAGATTATCATACTAAAGTAATCAGCAGTCTCATATACCACTGATGGAAATGTGAAATGGCACAACCAGTTTGAAAGATAGTTTAGGAGTTTCTTAAAAAGTTAAAACTTATAGTATCAGAAGACCCAACCAATCGACTGACAGCTAATTACCCCCAAGAAACAAAACCAAATGTCCATACAAAGACTTATGCTAGCGTATTCACAGCAGCTTTATTTGTAATAGCTCCAAACTGCCAAACTGAAAACAAATGTCCATCAATTGGTGAATTCATGAAGAAACAAATTATGGTATATCTGTACAGTAGAATATTATTCACCAATTTTTTTTCTTTAAACAAAGTCTCGCTCTGTTGCACAGACAGGCTGGAATACAGTGGCACAATCTCAGCTCACTGCAACCTCCATCTCCCGGGTTCAAATGATTCTCCTGCCTCAGCCTCCCAAGTAGCTGGGACTACAGGCGTGCCTCACCACACCCAGCTAATTTTTGTATTTTTAGTAGAGATGAGGTATCGCCCTGTTGGCCAGGCTGGTCTTGACCTACTAGTCTCAAGTGATCCGCCCACTTTGGCCTCCCATAGTGCTGGGATTACAGGTGTGAGCCACCGTGTCCAGCCCTATTCACCAATTTTTAAAAAAGAAACTAGTATGCTGAGTCAAAGAAGTGAGGTCAAAAAAGAGCACTGTATGATTCTATTTACATAAAATTATATAAAATCTATATAATTCAATTAATATACAATTCTAGAAAATGTAAACTTATCTCTAATATCAGAAAGCATATCAGTGGTTGCCAAAATATGGGTATGAAAAGAGGGATAGAAGGATTATTTTTTGTTTTGCTTTAAGTTTTAAAAATATAATTGCAAGAATGAGGAACACGCAACACTTCAGCACTCTGATTTTAATTACACGAAGGCCAATTTGAGAAGCGTATTCATTGGACAATTATTGCACATTCTTAAATGCCAGATTCCAGGTCTTTGCTCCACAGATTCTGTCCACTCACACAAAGAATCCATACAAGGCCTTCTGTGTAAAAGTATTTCTGACTCTTAACTATAAACACCAGCAGAGTGGAAGGCTAAATCTCAATAATGTCGATAAACATTTCAAGGTATTTTGAATGAATGGGTTAGAATGGGTAGGGATATCATCTATTTTCATATTAATAGAATTCTATGTCAGGCCAGCTGACCTTATATGTACATTTCAGTATGTATATGTTTATATCTGATCACAGATTACCATATATCTTATTTTAAAAGGAAAGAAAAGAAAGGTAGTTTTAAGGTTGTTATTAATAACTTAAACTTGGAACTTTACGGTCTCAATCATCTCTATAGTAGCATGCCATAACCCAATACTAATGCCTCCAGAGAACCTTGAGACCACTGTCATCACTGCTGTGGGCAGATTAATACAGAATATACACCAGCAACAATTTTATTTATCCTGCAATGTACCTATTAGTAAAAGGCTTGATGAGCATTCCTTAACCCTAAAGGATAAAAGCAAGCATAAACTGACAAGCACTGGTTAGAAACTGCTACAAGTTCAGAATCAGAAATAACCTTTGCACTATGCCACACAAACATTTCTTATATTAACCTCTATCAACACATCTGGAAATTACATTAGCAGTGGTCTAAGATACATTTCAGAAGTTCAAAATATTATCTTTGTGAGGAAAAAAAAACCAGATTCAGAGACTCATGGTAGAGTGGAGGCAAAGAACTGCATAATTCATACCAGCAAATATAATAGAATAAACACACAAAGTAAACAAACACAGAAGGTCTTGTTTACTTCACTGCAGGAAAAAAAAAAGTAAGCCTTTAATTCATTAAAACTAAGATTAGTCTAAGAAATCATGAACATAGATTGGTCTGCTTCTTAGAAATTAATACTTTAATTGAAAAAGAAAATACCAAGATACAAATGGACAAGAGAAAACTTTCAGATGAAAAGCCAAGATAACACATGAAAATTCTAGAAATGAGAGAATCACACATTTTTACATGTGCCAACATATTATTTGGCCACATATTATGTTTCATATAAGGGAAGCCAACATACAAGGAAAGAATGTCCTTTTCTATGTCATTGTATTCTATGGGATAAGCAGGAATTTAAATGGCCTCATATGTCTGGGTTTATGAGAAACATGGAAAGAAGGAGGGTGGAGATAGCCATTATTAGTGGAAAGAATTAGTAGATCAGATTTAAGCAAGTCTTAGGTGCTAATCAAATTCCTCTATTAAATTTGCTCTAAGAAGAGGACAAGATAAACGATCTCCCACCATTTTGTGATTAGACCTGTATCTGTGTCTATACCTTACTTTCACACTAACAAAATGCTAATCAGGAATGCGAGAGTCAAGCTCTCTTTCATAAAACCCAGTATGTATGAACACCGAGATGAAAATCAGTGTGTAGCTTACTGGAAGTACATTTCTTTCTCCACTGCCAGCCAACTGGAAATTATATTATAGCAAGCTAATTACGATTAACCAACTGTTCCAGGTATAGTCAAACCCCACAGGCTGGTCCCAGGCTGACCTGGTTAAGCCCAGGGGCAAAGCTTGAGGAAACAGATCAATCCTAGTCATTCATGGCCCCAGAAAGACCAGAAAAAAAGAGGGGGCTGGTTCTAGTCCTCTTAAAGGTCTGGATGATTCTATGGCAGGGCAGGTATGGAACAAAGGATTTTGTATCATCCTGGACTCCTGGGTCCATAAATCAGGAAAAGTAGGAGAGAAAAAAAAAAGTAAATGAACTTAGCCAAGTAGGCCTTTAATTCATTAAAACTAAGATTAGTCTAAGAAATCATGAAAGGGCTGAGAAATTAAATGTCCATTATGTCTTTGTTGGGGGGCTGGAGTGTGAAGAAAAGGGCAGCTTGTTGAAAACCCTTTGGATATAAACAAAAAAAAGGAGGTAAAAATAAATCATTTTTAAAGGCAATAGTTTAAAAAAAAATCTGCCTCTCTCTACTTTAGAACAATCTAGGACTGAAATAAGTGATTGTAGAATCCTCACATAACCAAGGCATCTGATACTGTGGCCAGTCAAATATGCCTGGCCAGAATATTCCCCTCCTGTGACCTAGATCTATCTTAAGAAACTTGCTGCCCAATCCAACAGCTCCACTTTCTACCCTCTGTGGACTCCTGAAATATTCCTCTCCAGATCCTGAAAAAGGCTAGATTAATGTTCTCAAGATGTGATATGGGTACACCTAGAAATCCCTGATATCATCACAGGAGGCCTTCAAAGTCAAAACTGTTTTCATAATAGTATGTTATTTGCCATTTTCACTCCACTTCTCTCTTGAGTGTATACTAGAGTTTTCCACAGGCTACATGACTTGTACTATTACAACTGACTGAATGCAGAAGCAAACCTGAAAATCCAGTTGCATTCTACTAAGCCAAACGTCAAAAATATTTGCAAAAATGAAAAATAATGCCTCTCACTAATCCTTTTGTTTTGGAAAACAATAGTTTTCTTTTATTAAAAATGTTATTTATGTTAATATGTAAAAGGTTTTTATTGTTAAATAAATATTTTAAAATATTATCAGTGTTAATTTTTAAATCTCTAGAGATATAACGTACATAAACAAAAGCTCTTAGGGGTCCTCGATAAAAGAATTTTTAAGACTGTAAAACAGATTCTAAAACCAAAATGTCTGAGAAGCATAACTCTGCCTTCAAAGATAAACTACTCCCAAACTCTCCAGACGTCTTGATCCAAACAGGCAAGTTGGTATACTGTCTGAAAAAGCATATAGAACAAATACACAAAGTAAACAAACACAGATGGTCTGGCTTACTTCAGTGCAGGACAAAAATGGGACAAGGGGTTTTGGATCATCCTGGATTACTGTGTCCAGAAAAAAAAAATTGAACTTAATCATATATGCTTCTTTTAACATCCTCAGGCAGGAATGTAAACACCAATAACTTATTCCTGTGAAAAAATAATTTTCTTTACCCTGAGGTTTACAGAAATTGTCTAAACTGAAGAAGGTTCCAATGACACGAAGCTGTATCCACCCCCTACAAATTCATATATTAAAGCACTAAACCCCCAATCTGATTGCATTTGGAGATAGGGCTTTTAAGAAGGTAATTAAGGTTCAATTAGGTCATAAGGGTAGGGCCCTAATCCAACAGGATTGGTGTCCTTGGAAAAAGAGAAAAAAACAGCAAAGCTCACTCTCTCCACATCTGCACAGAACAAAGACCACGCGAAGACACAGCAAGAAGGTAGCATTCTGCAAGTGAGAAAGAGCCCTCACCAGAAACTAAGCATGGTGGCCTTGGTCTTGGGCTACTAGCCTCCAGAACTGTAAGAAAATTAATTTCTGTTGTTGAAGCCACCCAGTCTGTATTCATTCTAACAGCCAGAACAGACTAATACACTGCTTATACTCTGTTCCCATATAATTACTCTATAAATATACTAAGGGGTAGGGACAGAGAAATGGAGATTTTCTGAAGAGGAGAGGAAGTAGTGAATTAATATATTCATAGTATCACGCACCACAATTTGTATGGCCATTAATGAGTTATTTAGGTTTGTTTTCCTCAAAATGTCATTTGATTTTTAATCTTTGATTAACATCAGTACAGAAACATCCACTTTTTTTCCTCATGGATAGTGTTAGGTCTAAAATTCATGCTTTCATACCTCAGCTCATACTACAACTAACTCATAACACTAGTTATTAATATTTTGTTAAGTCAACTAATAGATTCCTGCCTTTCAGTGGCTTTGCCAAGCTGATAGCCATGACATAGCTTAACCTTTACTCTTCCCACAAGGTTATATGAAAGCTTGTGTGTGACCCATTCAATGCCTTCTCACCAACTCTATGGTATATTAGGAAACCCCTTTTTCAAAGTTGAATTTAATTGGCTTGGGAATTGTTTTCATGGCTCTCTAATGAAGGGCAAAGTGCCCCAATACAGGTGGGCCAGAAGTCCTTGCAGCACTGTAGGAAGAGAAATTGATTTAATTGCACCACTTAGGTGTCAAACGCATAGCAGCTCTCTAGCTATGAAATAAGATGAAAGAAGAAAGGAGAAAAATGTTGGGTCACTCTTTAATGTTGATTTTGAAAATGTTTCAGAGTAAGAGACTCCCTCCCTCCACATCATCTTCCTTTCCCTCTAACACTGAGAGGGTTTCTTATTTAGCACTGTCTTCTCTGTACAAAGCATAGGGTTTGAAATACTGCAAGGACTCAACAAATTCATTTCGGTGGAAAGAGAAGCTGAATGAACACTATAAGAATGTTCCAAAAAATTATTTGGAATTACTCTATTTGCTATGGAAAAAGTTTATAGGAAAAGGAAAGGCGAGGGGGAGGATGAAGGAAAGGAGGGAGAGAGGAAAGGAAGAGAGGGAGGGAAGACAGAATGACAGGCTGACCTATAAAAGTAGAAACAAAACTGTTAAGTGTTTGTTTTGGAGTTGTTTGAAGTAGTGTTGCTTTCAGATAACATTTATTGAGCATCTAATATGTGTGCAACAAAACACTATGTTAGAGGCCAACCATAGTAGCAAATATAAAAGATCTGTTTTTTGCCTGCTGTATGTAGTTAATGGTTTTTGGCTGAACAAGCATGTACATTCTTTATATAGAACTCAAAACATACTTTTAACCATTTAGAAAATGGAGTCCTAAACAAGTAGTACCTCTGCTTTCATACATACTATTTATGCTTCTTTGAGCATCCCTGGGCAGAAATGTAGACTCCAATAACTTATTTCTGTGAGAAAGTATAATCTCTTTACCCCGGGGTTTCCCAGGAACAATTGTCTTAAGGTGAGGAATGCTGCTACTCTGTTCCCATGTAATTTACCCATATAGCCACCAAATAGTTAAAGGATTATTCTTTACATACCTATTTGGTCAAAATCACTAGCTTATACATTTCAGTTCAAAATATTGTCTTTGTGAGGGAAAAGAAACAGATCCAGAGACTCATGGTAGAGTGTAGGTAGAGAATTGCATAATTCATAATAAGCTCTCAGAGCCAAAAGCTGCTGCCAAGTTACATTGATTCAGCAAAAATAATAATAATGTAAGGATGTCACAGTCACCAGCAGAAATAAAAATCTGTTAGTAAAACTAGCTTATTAAGCTTCTTATAAGGAAGCACAGCAAAATAATTGTGAGCTTAAACACACATTATAGCTATGTCTGTATTCCTGTTTGATGCTTATAACACAGGCCTTGTTACTAGTTAATGAAATATCCTCATTCAGTATCTTCATGTTAACACTGTACCTTTTGATCTTAAACTGCTATTTCAGCTCTACCTAACAAGTATTAAACTATACTTAATACTTGCTCTAAGGCTGAAACAAGTTCTACTTGTATGAACAATGAGGTGCTGCATATTGTATTTTCTTAAAGGAAGCATGAAAGCATACCAGGGTCAGAATTAAACTGGATATAGGAATATACAGTTACTCTACTCTTTAGGCCAGTGGCTCCCAACCTTTTTGGTGCCAGGGACTGGTTTTGTGGAAGACAATTTTTCACAGACAGGTGTGTGGGGGAGAGAGACGGAGGCAGGGGCATGAAGGGATGAAGATTTTGGGATGAAATTATTCTACCTCAGATCATCAGGCATTAAATTCTCATAAGGAGTGTGCAACCTAGATTCCTCAAATGTGCAGTTCACAAAAGGGCTCATGCTCCTATGGGAATCTAATGCTACCCTGATCTGACAGGAGGCGGCGCTCAGGCGGTAATGCTTGCTTGCTTATTGCTCACCTCCTGCTGCCCAGCCCAGTTCCTAGGACGGATCCTTGGCATGGAAGTTGGGGACCCCTGCTTTAGGCAACAGTTCCATGAAAGTGTTGCAAATTCATAATTGTTAATAAATATGAAATGGAAAGAGTCCTCCTATAAGGGACTCAAGCCCTTAGTAAAGAATTAGGATCCAAGAAATACCGTTAGTTCCCAGTTTTCAAAATCTCACTACGGCTGCAATATGCTCAAACCACCATGTATCTTAGGCTACTGCTAATTTCAAAAAAGTTTTGAGTTTTGAATGTACCTTTTAGGTTTTTATCTAAAGATATTAAAACAACTTGGTAATATCCTTAAGAATCAGAGAGCTAGTGAATAAAGAGCCAGGATTCGAATGCGGCTCTCTGAACTGTTCACTTCACTATTTATACTATATACTATACTATACTATACTATACAATACAGTAGTCTTAACAAAATAAGGTAGATTTATAGAGAGATCTCCAAAATGGAAAAAAAAAAAAGGTAGAAAATCAAATGTATTGAAGTAAAAGGTATGGGACTAAACCTATAATTCTCAAAGTCTCATGGTTTTTGGAGAGTATGCTAGTTTGTATGTTCATATCAGTAATCTTTTTTAAAAAATAATTCCACAAGAATATAAGCTCCTCAAAATCAGGAACCACACTACATTAATATTTGTACTCCATATTTAAGAACGAAGCTTAGAACAAGTTATCATATAGTAAAGGTATTATTTGAATGCATTTAATGTATTTATTTGGGACGGCATCTTTTAAAAAATGATTATATTTTAAAAAATATACATGGGCACAAGTCAAAAGCAAAACAAATAAAAATACTTATTCACTGAAGCAGTTTAAAACAGTATGCAAGAAGAATCAGGGCTGGGTGTGGTGGCTCATACCTCTAATCCCTGCAGTTTGGGAGGCCGAGAAGGGCAGATTACCTGAGGTCAAGAGTTCAAGACCAGCTGGGCCAGAAAAGTTAAATCCTGTCTTTACTAAAAATACAAAAACTAGCTGGGCATGGTTGTACACGCCTGTAATTCCAGCTACTCAGGAGGCCGAGGCAAAGAACTGCTTGAACCTGGGAGGGGGAGTTTGCAGCGAGCCAAGATTACATCGCTACACTCTAGCCTGGGTGACACAGTGAGACTCCATATCAAAAAAAAAAAAAAAAAAAGAAGAAGAAGGATCTGTATTAAAATTTTTACACTAGGCTTATTTCTAGATCCCCACTGCCCCTTCCTCTATAAAAGAAGAAGAATGAAGGATGGTGACCTGAAAAAAGATTTATGCTTTGCTGTATTTTTTGTCTCGGTGATAAAAAGAGATGAAGAACAAATTATTAACATAGCGTAAAAAGGAAAAAATTCAAAAAGAGAAAAATGGAAAAATAAGAAAATGAAGAAAAATTACGTGGATTTGAATCCTATTATTCTCTGGTTTCAATAACATGGAATTAAGCCCAAAGTACTCAACTCCCAAGACTTTTTTTGTACATTACATTCTCTATATAGATACATATTTCTGTATTTAGTTTTCTGGTTGCTATCTGCAGTGGAATACACAACTAAGATAAAAAATTTATAATAATGTACAAAGTTCTAATTATAACCATGGAGTTCTACTGAACAATTAGGCATTGTCAATGCCACAGAGGGACAAACACATTGTCAATACTACAGAGGAAGAACTGTGGTTAAAAATCCATCTAAAGGACATCTAAAAAGCATCAAATTACCAAGTACAACACAATATTGCATGAACCAAAAAACAGACAAATAGCAAGGAAATAAATACTGAGAGCATTGGATTGCTTTATCTTTATATTAATCATATGACCATGCTTAAAATTCACGTAAAGATATCCTCTTTTAGTTACTTGAAAGACAGCCAATAACCTTGTTGAAGGTAAAATCAAATTATTTTAGCTCCAATTTTCAATTTTCTTTTTCTTTTCCTAGGTTAAATTATTTACATTTATATCAAACTTGTCCCCCCCCCAATCAAATTAACAAAAAATCTTTACCTTGCAGAGTATTTCTTTTTTTTTTTTTAATTTTATCTATCTTATCTATTTATTTATTTTATTTTTTTCTGTAGGGCAGAGTCTTGCTGTGTAGCCTAGGCTGGTCTTGAACTCCTGGACTCAAGTGATCCTCCTGCCTCAGCCTCCCAAAGTGCCAGGACTCCTGCCATTTTATAAATTGAATCATTTTTCTTTCACTTGCTTCTTTCTTTTTTTTTTTTTTATTATACTTTAGGTTCTGGGGTACATGTGCAAATCATGTAGGATTGCTGCATAGGTACATACATGGCAATGTGGTTTGCTGCCTCCATCCCCCACCCCCATCACCTATATCTGGCATTTCTCCCCAAGTTATCTCTATCCAACCTCCCCATCCCCCGATGTCCTTCCCCTACCCTCCCCAACGGACCCCAGTGTGTGATGCGTCCCTCCCTGTGTCCATGTGTTCTCATTGTTCAACAACATGTAGTGTTTGATTTTCTGTTCTTTGGCAAAGTATTTCTTAAATATTTTCTCACAATATAGGTGCCAGTCTTTAACAATGCTTAGAGCCCCTCTTAGAAAGATTTAGCAATAAAAAGTAATTTAAATTGTTAATGATGCCAAAATATTTATGCTTATCAATCTCTCGGGCAAATCTGTATGGCTGCAAATACCTTTATGAGATCTAAAGATGAAACGTTTATTTTTAAACTCCATTATTGGATATACTATAGTCTTAAAAGAATATCATAACTTATAATTCCTTATTTATAATGAAAAATTACATTAGGCATAATGAGTATCTGTGAGTTATTTAACAGAGAATGCATATCACTGAATGGGATCTGCAAAGGAAATTTATAAGAACTCTTTAATGTATACGGAAAACTTGTGAGTTAAAAAAAAAATCTCAGTTGGTAAACACATTTATTTGCCAGATCTCAGAGGGATCCGAACAAAAAATTATTTTGCTGATAATTTTTTTCAAATACTTTTCCACGTAACTCATCAGACTGATAAAACATCTGGTACATGACAGTCTTAAGCCTTTATAGTAACAACTTTGTCATCAATTTACAACTGACTGAGGGTCAGTTTGCTTATCATTAACAAACTTAAAAAAATTAGTGATGGGTTAGTCAAAAGGCTGGAATTGTAGCTACATTTTTTCTAGTAATGGTCACTGTCATTCAATGACGTGCCAAGAAAAGATTCCATGCATAAATTCTTCAAGCCTTTATCTCAATAGTGTTTTCTGAATTGGTAATTAATTAAAACAGAACTATGTACCCAACTGCAATGAACAACTGGACTTGAACAAAGCTAGCCGCACTTTAGTGAACATGCAGATGGAAATCGAACTCAACACATTCTATTATCTGATTCCCAAGTCAGAATAGACCTTCTTTTCTATTTTCAATTATTTTTCTGTGTGCTTCCTACAAACGGAAAGTTACCAAGCCTCTCAGTATCCTGTACTGATGTAGATGGAAGTGAGGCCGCTGCTTTAAAGAGCAATGCATTTCTTATTCCCACTAATACCCAATACTCTATTGTTCAGTCTGAGTAGTCTTCATAATGTAGCTAACCAATCTAAATACTAAGGCACTTAGCCTCAAGTTTAAAAAACAGAGAAACTACTAATAAGAGGGGGCCAGCTCAAACTTCTGCACGTGATCTTGGTAAATCTGGACACACTAGCTCCTCTCACCAAGACTCAAGTGTCATGGCAGCCTCCCTTATTTCATCGAGGCCCCTCTAACAATTACGGGACAAGCAGAAACCTGACAAATATTTCTGTCTTCAAATCACATTATCAATACCAACTTAAAAAGATATTTTAAACATCTTCTTTTGATTGAGCCCTCCTCAGTCATTTCCACTAATCTCTATGCATTTTTCCTCTGAAAAGGATATTGAAATGATTTTGTAAACCAAAAATAAAATTCTAGGCCCCTCAACTTACTGAATGGACCCATCCTCTTGGCAAAGGGCATTCCAAAGTAAACATGAAAAATTAGCTCAGTCTATGAGGGGAAGAGGGGTCAGACACACCTCATTATACTCTCCTCTTTTTGGAATTCTGGCACAACTGGCCAGCATTAACATTAAAACAGAGATCTTAAGACTGACAAAACAGACTCTTTGTAGCAATAAAATGCCAAATTCCAAACTGAGTCTAGTATAACATCACACAACAGATAGCAGGCTCTGAAAGAAATAGAGGTATTTTACCCGAAAATATTTCTTAGACTTATTTTGAAATGGCCCTGCAAAGCTGTCTCTTGTGTGGAACATTCTATAGAAAAAGACCTCCCAGTCTCTTTTTTTTTTTTTTTTTTTTTTTTTGAGATAGGGTCTTACTCTGTTGCCCAGGCTGCAGGGTAGTGGCATGATCACAGCTCACTTCCACCTTACCTGGGCTAAAGCGATCCTCCCACCTCAGTCTCCTAAGCAGCTGGGACCACAGGTGCATAGCATCACACCTGGCTAATCTTTTTTTAAAAATTTAAACTCTTTGTAGAGATGGGCTCTCCCTATGTTGCCCAGGCTGGTCTTGAACTCCTACGCTCAATCAATCTTCCTGCCTTGGTCTTCCAAAGTGTTAGGATTACAGGTGTGAGCCACTGTACCACCTCAGGTTGTTTTTTGATCCAGGAAAGATTTAACTAAGAGTCTGTCACCTTTTAGGTTCTGATAAGAGATAACCATCTATTCTCTTAAAGCCTGCTATGTGGAGTCTTAATCTACATAATAAGAAACTTGGTCTCGACAACCCCTTACCTTATCTTAACCCAGACACTTCTTTCTACGGATTCCAGGTCTTTAGATAACAACTTAATTCTTTCAACCAACTGCCAATCGGAAAATCTTTGAATGTGGCCAGATGTGGTGGCTCATGCCTGTATGTAATCCCAGCACTTTGGGAGGATGAGGTGGATGATCACTTGAGGTCACGAGTTTGAGGCCAGCCTGGGCAACATGGCAAAACCTCATATCTACTTAAAAACACACACACACACACACACACACACACACACGCACGCACACAAATTAGCTGGGTACAGTGGCAACATACCTGTAATCCCAGCTACTCAGGAGGCTGAGGTATAAGAATTGCTTGAACCTAGGAGGTGGAGTTTGCAGTGAGCCGAGATTGCACCACTGCACTAAAGCCTGGGCAACAGAGTAAGACACTGTCTCCAAAAAAAAAAAAAGCAAAAATAAGAAAAAGAAAAAAGAAAATCTTTGAAACCTTTGAATCTACCTATGATCTCGAATAGAAGTCCCTGCTTTGAGTTGTCCTACCTTTCCAGACTCAGCCAGTGTACATTTCACATGTATTAACTGTTGTCTGCCTATAATTTCTATCTCCCTGAAATGTATAAAATCAAGCTGTAACCCAACCATGTTGAGCACACATTCTCAGGACTTCTTAAGACTGTGCTTTGGGCCTGGTCACATATTTGACTCAGAATAAATCTCTTTAAAAATTTTGCAGAGTTTGATTCTTCATTGACAATGTAATGATGTTTCATTGATGAATATACTAACAACTGTTTTAAATTTGACAAAATAACAGTTTCAGCTGTGAGAAATACTATGGCTTAAGCCTCTTTTCCTACCAGAAATTACATCTGTGACACTGAATGACATCTGAGGTAGTTGTCTGGCAAATGCTCCCACATAGCACTGGTCATCATTTGCTGCAAAGGGAAAAGAGCACACCCAACCCAGAGAGGCATCCTTTCCTCGCTGCACTCCTCATTCTTCTGTTCCCTCAGGTGCAGAAGCTATCTCCAGCAGAAACACCAGGAAGCCTTCTTTAATTTCCTTCACTGCAGATCATTGGCTTGGCCTCCCTAAGAGTATCTGATGCTGGAGAAGACTCTGAGCCCCACAATCTAAAGAAATTCAGACAACTGATTCTGTTTCAGTGACTACATACTTTAAACACGTGGAATACCTAGGAGTACCTTCATTAAACAATACGTACTAGAAGAAAAAGAATTTCAAAAAGTCTCCTACAATTGAACTTGATTCTCCATTGTTCTTTGAAACTCCCTAGGAAGCTTGAATTTTCCTTATTTGGCAAATGAACCTGGTTTCCTCCTCATTTAGATGCTAAGGATGGAATTTTTAAAAAATTAATTGGTTCATTGTTCTATCATAAACACCAGTAGAAAAGTGAAGCAAAGCCAGACTATAAAGAATAGTAAGCTGGCCACAGGGCCGTACTGGCTCACACCTATAGTCCCAGCAAGAGGGGAGGCCAAGACAAGTGGATCACTGGAGCCCAGGAGTTCAAGGCCATCTTGGCCAACATGGAGAAACCCCATCTTGACAAAAAATACAAAAATTAGCCAGGCATGGTGGTGTGCACCTGTGGTTCCAGTTACTTGGGAGGCTGAGACAGGAGAATCGCTTGAGCCTGAGAAGTCAAGGCTGCAGTGCCGTGACCATGCCATTGCACTCCAGGCAGGCAAGACCCTGTCCCCATCCCCCCCAAAAAAAGATTAGTATATGACTGGTACCATGGTAGTCCCAAAAGGTAGATAGCTCTCCATAGCTTTTTTTTTTTTTTTAAACAATTGGTAATCATTTATTAAAAATAATTGACTTAAGCATCTGCAATGGTGACTTCAACCTCAACTCCCGGCTCAATAATGATAGAGGTAATCTGCTCAACAATCTCAGAAAGACGGTGCAAGTCAGTGAGTCACATGTGGATTCTCATCTGGAAACAATGCCATGTCTCAGAACCTTCATAAGAAGTTTTTCTTGTAATGCTTCTCAACGTTTCTGTACGCATGCAAACTGGTCCTATCACTTTAAGATTATTTTCCTTTGCTCTACTGATCAAGTCAGCACACACCTTCTCCAAGGATTTTAAGTTGCAGCTCGTTAGAGTGATTCTAATTTGGCAAACTGCCACCTCTGGCTCCAAGGGCATTTTTCTTTATCTCCTGACCAACATGTTTCTCGGGGAGAGCCAACGGCAGTGAGTCAGGAGCAAGAGCAGGCTCACCACAACTCCGCACCACCTACAAGCACACGTTTATCAAAGAGTTGTATTTTTTCTTTAAACCTAAAACATTCAGGAAATTGAACAGTCCCAACTCATAAGTGGCTATGAATTTTCTGACTATGAAAGAGAAAAGACAACATGCTTAAATTCCTGTTCTATCTCTTGCCAAGGCTCCCAAATGACAATCCTAACTCATTCGTCCCCTTCAATTCCATTAATCCAACTAGATCCACCTACCTACATCCTTCCAACCTGGACTCTATCTTCAACTTCATACAGCTGTGTCCTGCCCTCCAACCGAAGCTCATTTCTGAGCCAAAGACTTGCAAGGATCAAAGCAGGACCATTTTGAAAATCTCTATCAGCTTCTTCCCTTACCTCCACATTTCTTTCATCTTCAACATTGACTCTCCTCTTCCAATTTTCTCTAAATGTCTTTGTAAAATGCAAAGTACTTCAGGTGCCATTAGGACAATCACAAATGGATTACAACAATGGATGAGGTTACAAGGGAATCCTGTCCACCCTTCCATGGATTCAGGGAATTCCTGATGTTCCATTTACTATCCAGAAACACCAAGGCAATGAGCAACCCTCTCTACAACAGCCAGATGTAGATCTAGGTCAAGATCTAGATATTAAAAGAACTGTATCACCCCAAGGGCTCCAAAATTTCCCTCCATTCGCAATTCTGGTTTCTTGCAAACTTTCAGAAAAGTTTCATATCTAGGGATTCATATTTAAAAAAAAAAAAAAAAGAAAGAAAAGAAAAAAAAGACACTGTCTTTCTGGTTGCTCCAATTTTATTATGGAAAGGCCTAGTAGTATCAGCTCAACTCTAGCCCCCTACAGCAGGGATCCCCAACCCCCAGGCCACAGACAGTACCAGTCTGTGGCCTGTTAGGAACCAGGGCACACAGCAGGCAGGAGGTGAGTAGCAGGCAAACAAGTGAAGCTTCATCTCTATTTACGGTCACTTCCCATAGCATTACCACCTGAGCTCCACCTCCTGTCAGATCAGTGGTGGCGTTAGATTCTCATAGCAGCGTGAACGCTACTGTGAACTGCACATGCAAGGGACCTAGGTTGAGCGCTCCTTGTGAGAATCTAATGCCTAGTGATCTGTCACTGTCTCCCATCACCCCCAGATGAGACTGTGAAGAAAACATGCTCAGGACTCCCACTGATTCTTCATTAAGGTGAGTTGTATGATTATTTCATTATATATTACAATGTAACAATAATCAAAATAAAGTGCACAATAAATGTAACACACGTGAAATCATCCCGAAACCTTCTTCCCTTTAGAATGTATCACAAACTAGAAAGTATACATACCCCCGACCCTGGTCCGTGGAAAAACGGTCTTCCATGAAACTGGTCCCTGGTCCCAAAAAGGTTGGGGACCACTGCCCTACAGTTTTCAAGACATGAAGTAACTAACTGGCAAAACATAGCTGCACTGATCTCACCTGAACTGACAAGAACCACAGGCCTCATCTAGGTTCATCCCAACGTCTGGAGTAATCTTGGCTAAATTCTTCCATATCTCAAGTTTCTAATGTTTTCATGGAGAGGGTTAACACTGCTGTTTCCTAGTGGGACATTACACTAAATTAGTAAACATGTGAACCTATGGTAACAGAAGTTATACAGTTATGAACAAGTTTCTGTACATTTATTTCATAATTAGAATACTGCCTTAGACAAAGCTTTATTGTGCTTTTCTTCTGTGTGTCCATATTTTCATATTAGCATGAAAACAAAACTAGGTTCTTCAATTCATTTCTCTTATTTAGGTACACATTATCTGATGACAAGTTTGTGTTGTTTTTTTTTTTTTAATGTAACTGTGCCTAGCAGAATATCTACTTGTAAGTGGACATTCAAAAGATGGGTGTATGACTGAATTATTGAGCAGAAAATTACCCCCTTATTTTCTATATAATTTCCTTACAACCAATCTTTTTGGTTATATATCTTTCAGGCTGAGTTCTCATGGAAAACCTACAGGTAAATGATAATCACTAGTTATAAGAGTTTCTAAAATATGCTGTTTTCATGCATGTATCAAGACACTTTTTGGAAACTGGTAATAGCAAAGAGCTTTTCTACTACTAGTTTCCAGTTAAAAACTGGGCTGTTTCTAGCTACAGCTTTAACCCTAGATTATTAGTGATGCTAACACTTGATTCCAAATAGTCTTATTTTCCCCAAATAAAAAAACTTAGGACAGAAAGATAAAAACAGGTAAGTTATATTCCATCACACAGAGAAATTACAAGTTTCAATTTCTTAAGGGTTTTCTTTCAATGTGGAAATTTATCACAGAGCAAGAGAAAAATAAAAACAATATGTGGTATGCTCACATTTTTGAGAAGTAATGCTAAAAAGTTTTTTAAGAAAGACACGCATACCTACAGAGCAATTGTCATGTGTAAGATTAAAAGATGGAATCACAATTTTATACCGTGTTACAAGCCACAAATATCTCATTTGTTGTCCAGACTTCCCTTTTTGGAAGTTGAAAAATACTTTCAATTGGATACCAATCTGAAAATGAAAACAAAAATAATTTTTTAAGACAGTTAAGTCCTCCTTGTTTGATTATGTAGCACACTGTGGTAATAAAGTGATTCATGGGACCTATGTTCATATTAAAAAAAAAAAAGAAAAAAAAACTTTAAATTATGTTTTCAGTTCTGTGGCCTCAAAATACCAAAATACCAACCACTAGATTTACTTTAGAATATATCACAAACTAGAAAGTATATATACTTTTGGCTGTGCACAGTGGCTCATGCCCATAATCCCAGCACTTTGGGAGGCTAGGGCGGTCAGATCACTTGAGGCCAGGAGTTTGAGACCAGCCTGGCCAACATGGTGAAAACTCCATCTCTACTAGAAATACAAAAATTAGCTGGGCATGGTAGTGTGTGCCTGTAATCCCAGCTACCCGGGAAATTGAGGCAGGATGATTGCTTGAACCGGGAGGCAGAGACTGCAATGAGCCGAGATCTTGCCACTGCACTCCAGTCTGGGCAACACAGTGAGGCTGTGTCTCAATAAAAAAAAAAAAAAAAAAAAGTATACATAATTTCTAGTATATATTCCATGTATACTCAGACTTCTTCAATCAGATTCTGAGGGTGAACCTTGGCATTTGTATTTCTTAACATGAATTTAAGAATTAAAGATTTTCCAAAATATACCAACCCTGCACGCAAATGACAACAAAAAAGCTGGATAAACACTAAATAATTTACCTTAACCTAATACCTCTATCAAAAAACATAGTTGCCTTCCATTTTTGTTTTTTTGTTTTGTTTCGTTTTGTTTTGTTTTGGTAATATACAAATCACTATTACCTAACAGTTTACCTCCACCTGCCTAACAAGACAGTCATTATTGCCAAAACAATCTTAAGTACTGGTCCAGCATTTATCTCATCATAAAAAAGCCACCAAAGATCCAAACTCAGACCAGATGTCCAGACTTCAACATAATAGCAATTTTTCCCAAGGACAAATGCAAAAATAGATCCTGAGCTACATGGGAATTCCTAGCACTAAGATCCATCCTTAGAAGCCCTTTCTGGGGATATGCATTTTAAATGGATTGTAGAAGTATGTTCTCTGAACAGGTTAACATAGGATATTCATCAAATGAACCAATTATCAACAGGTAGAGAGCGAGCAGGGCCCAACAAAAATAGGTCATACCAGTAGCAACTTTGGACAGAAAACAGAGAAACTACAGAAAACAGATGAGTGTTGAAGGTCAGAGGGACAAGATATAAACGAAATTCACTTTCTTTACAAATGTATCAGTTAGTAGGTGGAACCACTGACAAGATTTTAACTAAAAGATATGTGGTCCTAAATTACTGAAACTGTTTTTTGTTAAGCTCCCACACCTCTCTACATATACAGAAATACATGAGAAAGCGTTAAGTGAGAAAAATTCCATTAAAAGAGGATGAACGTGTAACAAAATCCAATACCAGGCTTGATAAATCTTGCAATCATAAATTCTATGGATAATGAAATACTCTGCATCATCACACCCAGACCAATGGAAGCATTATATATGCATATTTTTTGTACTCAAAAGGATGAAGTACGTAACTGTCTACTGTACCATGTCGTTTGAAAACACTAGAAAATTCTACAATTCTTCAAAAGTTTTCAAATAAATACCCTGTCCATCTTAAACCTGAAATGCACTTCAAATTGCTAACATCTAATTTCTTGTTGACTGTAGATGCTGCCGATTCTATTTTCCTTGTAAAAGGATGCTAAATAAGGTTCCAAAGAATGATTGCTACATTAACCAAAATTATGCACTGCCAAGCTGTCTCCAGCATCAACTCTGAAAGACAGGAAAGAATCAAAAATCCAGTTTCCTACATGAAAGTTGAAGCGTTGCTTCTTTCTTTGTTCTCTTCTATGGGATTTTCCATTGTCCTCCCAAATGTGACAATTTGCAAATACCCACATCTAGAAGCATATTCTATGAGAGAAAAGACGTCAGTTTCAAAACTTGAAAAAGTGCTTTAATTCTGTAAGCAAAGGTTCAGCAAATCAGCTAGCATTAATCTTGACCAAATGGGTGAGTCAGCCTTGTCACAGAGATGAAATTTCACATTTTAAATCCTACAAACATGGTAACTCCAAGCATTCTACCAAGAACAAAGACTAAACCTTGGAACAGTCACTTGTAAGGACTAACAACTTGTATTTAACATATTTTACACTGAAGTACTAGATGGTCTCTACAATTCCTTTTAGCTCAAACCTTCCTTAATTCTTCGAGTAACTTCACCAGACTATTCTTTGAGTCTTAGTAATTACAAATAGGACCTGAATGAGAAAGAAAATCCAGAATTAAAGTTGTTATCAGTAAGCCTAATTAAACAGTACAAACAGAAAGATGGCAGTAGAATAAAGCATTCTACATTAGGAGAAGGGAGAATATAATCAGTAGTTCGCAGCCCCATGAATGAAGAGCAGCATACAACAAAGTCTGGCTGGGATTTGGGATATAATGGACAATATCTGTCTGCTCTTGGGTGGCAACTAACGTACCTATACAGGGATAGACTGTGGCGCCTTTTAAAGCGATACTCCACCTTCTGAAGTAACCAACCACCCTCAGGAAAACATGTCAAACCAGAGAGCGAATCCTCTAATTTTAGTGAGTCGTCTCCCTTACTGGCAGTTTTCCTACTTTCTATCTTAAAAGGAAATCCACACACTCAGCGCCGTAAAATGGTAAAACATCTCACCCCTATGTTGTGACTCTGGCACTTCTGGTCAGAACAAAAGCTATCGTTTTAACTAGGGTGGGATTTATGCTCCCCGTTCAGTGAAGGGCAGTGGCTACCGGCAGGGTGCAGGCAGGCTCCCTGCGTTGACTCTCGCTTCCTGTCACACTGTGGTTATCACCGTGACGGACCCTTGACATTAACAAGTCTTCGACTGAAGAACTGATGGGACCTGCAGCCGTTGAGGGGAAGCGTGGTGGCCCTGCGGAGCGCCTCGGCGGGGCTAGAAGGATGGCACTGCGGTCAGGCACCTCCGCCGCCCCGAGTGGGGTGAGCGAGCCTTTCCTGAAGTTTCCCTTCCTTCCACAACATTAACCTGCCAAGCCTCCCGACCCCCACCCCGCCCTATTAGGAAAAGTCACGCCGGCAGCTCACTGAAGGGCAGGGGGACAGCTCCTGGCGCCCCACAAAAGTTGGGTTGGGCGGCGGCCACAGCTTAACGCTCCTGCAGGAGAGTCGGGCCGACACCGCTTTCTCCGGGAGCAAACCTGAGCTGCCAACTTTCCCGATGCCCACTCCTCTGCGCGTTGCAGCCCAAACTTTGAGGTTCGCCCACCGGCCGCACCCCGGGCTTGCGGCGGCGGCGCTGACCTTCACGCCAGCCCGGGGCCCCGCACGGGCCGCCGCCCGACCCTGAGCCTCCCTGCCTCCCCTAAATCCCCTTTCCCTGCCTCCCTAAGATCCCCTCTCCCTGCCTCCCCCAGCCCTAGTGGGAAGCCCGCGGGGGGAAGATGGCTGCAGCCCGACTCCGCGTGTCACGACTGCTCACGGCCCTCGGGGCTCTGGAGAGCCCGTGTCCCGGCGCCTCGGCCGCCCACTCACCATTGGTGAAGGGCTCCATTTTACCCCCGCCGCAGCTCCTCACAACCCGAGAGCCCGAGCTTCCTACTCCGAGAGCTGAGGCGGCCCCGCCGACTGAGCATGCCCAGCGCGGCCTCGGAGGGCTGCCGGGGAGGAGCAGCGAGGGGCGGCGCCGCTCCACTGCTCGATGGTTCCGCCGTTCCGGGTTTTCGCGGCGGCTGCAGAAAGAGCGAGGGAAGCTAGAGGGAAAAGCACAGTCCGACCCCCGGCGGTTCTGGGGAAAGGCCAGAAGGGAGCTGGTTCGCGATGGGGCGGGGCCTGGGCGGGACCCGGAAAGCCCCGCCCCTACCTGAAGCGGTCCGGGTTGCGGCGCTCTCCCGGGCGGGGAACCGAGTTCAGTCACTCAACAAATGCGGGGCCCTACTGCGACCCGCCCGATCCTGGACGCCGAGACACCTGCACTGCGCCGGAAAAACATGGTCCCAGTCCCAGGAACGGACATTCCAGAAACAGATCATAAATAAACACAGAAGACACACGAGTGTAAAGTCAATGCCCTGCTGCGCATTAAATCGGGTGATGTGATGCCCAGTGAGTGGGTAGCTAATTCGGATGGTGTGGTGAGGAGACGCCTCGCTAAGCAGGTACCACTGAAGACGAGGTCTGAAGGCAGAGCAGGAACCTGCGGGCGAAGGTCGCTATCCGGACCTCGAATCGCCGGTTTCCATGGGGAGGTTAGCCGCGGAGGGATCACTTCTCCAAGGACCGAAGGAGCGGGCGCTGTAGATCTTTTCTGCAGAGATGCCCGCCAGTATCCGACTGTCCCCTGCGGGTGGTGGGGAGGAGACGGAAGACAAGGCGGGGACCCTGGAGGGCCGAGGGCGCCCGGCAGTCCAGTTCCCCGACCCGCGGCTGCGGGCGCGGCCTCTAGATGCGGGCGTTTGACAAAACACGGCGCCGGATCGTCCAGCCCGGGCCGCGGGCGCAGCAGGATGTGGGCAGAAGGCCCGCCTGTTCCGAGCCTTAAATCAACACCTGCGGTTCCCGGGGTGACACCGGTGGGGCCCGCAGCGAGGCTCCGCGGCGCTAGGCCCGAGAAACCGAAACTCCCCTAGTCGCCTTTGCTCCCCAGCACTCTCGCCATTGCCTTCAGCCCCAAGCCACCATTGTTAACAGTGCCAAATGGGGCCGCCCGGGTAGCCTCCGGGGCCGAACCGCCAGGGGCCGCGTGAACCCCGAGGAGGCTGGTCGGGGACCGCTTCCTTTTCCCCCTTTCGGTGTGCTCATGGCCACCACCCTCGCCGCAGAGGCCGCCGCCCTCCGAGCGCGCCACCACCGCCTCCTCTGCCTCTTCCCATCCCTCAGCCCCGGCCCCTGCAGCGACTTGGCTCGGGCTGCACCTCACTGCGCCTGCCAACTGTCTCACTCTCCGAGGCTGTCAACAGGGTGCCAGGGACAAACAAGCCGCGGCGAGCGCAAACAGCCTGAGCAAACAGGGACAGCCAGGGTGTTGTCTGACCAGCACTGGAATTGGAAACTAGGTTTCGAATAAGTCAAAGTGCAGTACTGTATTTTAAACTGTCTGTTGTATTACATCCCCCACAATACGCGCTCTACTTGAAACTTCCAGCGGATACCAGCTACACTTAGAATAAAAATGAAACTCCTTGCCCAACTCTGGGGCCGCATCAGCACATGCTTACCATGTTTTGGCCACAGAGTCCTTCATGCTGTTCCTGGAAGTCACCAAGTTCCATCTATCATTGTTAATCATTCCTTTTGCACGCTCCTCGCACAACTGTTTCTTCTGCTTAGTGCTTTGCCTACTGATTCCATCTTGTCATTTAAGTCTCGGCTCAAATGTCACCTCTGCAAAGAACCCTTCTCTGACTATACATCTAAAATAGCCACAAACACGGTCTGCTCTATAAAGACTTGGCTTTGCTTTATTTCCTTCTCAGCACTCACACTGTCTGAAAGAATGTTTTGGATTTGTTGTTTAGTGTCAGCCTCCCTCTCAAGAATGCAAGCTCTGTGAGAGCAGGGTCGTTATCTATTTTAAGGCTGTATCACCAATGCCTGGGTAAGTATACAGTAAATAATTTTTGCATGAATAAGTGAATGGACGTAGTGGTGTTTAGAGTTTTCAAGTTCACTTCCACTGCTGCAAACCCTTCCAGTTAATGACTCCATACTGAATGATGTGTTTGATCAGTACAGAGAAGGTGTCTGTATCATATGATACCTCAGAGCTGCTATCTTCCTAATGTGTGAAAGGTAATCAGAGCCCTTAGACTGGCCCCTTGTACCCGCATTTCAGAACCAAAAATAGTGAACCACAGGGGCTGATATCTCCCAGTTCAGAAATTATATAGTTTATGCAGAGCTAGATTTTGTTAACATACTTCACACAATGTATTGCTTAAATAACACTCTTCTCTATATTTTAGGTCATGTCATATTCCCTTGGAGTTACTTTTGCAACCAAAGCATTTAGTATAGGAGATATTTAAAACACTGCAGCTTGTTAAATCGCCTCACCTGTAACCTACAGTCTATCATGCTTCTGAGTGTGAAACATGTTACCTAGTGTTTTGTTTTAAATACCCCAACTCTGCAAACTCTTGTGGTAAAAATGCACTAGCAACTATAGGTGGATCATTATGTCTTTTTGAGATTTTTTTAAACAAAGAGACAAATAATTTCTTTGCCTATCTCTTGTCTCCTACCCCTCCCATTCCTTCACACACAAAAGACGTAAAGGACCCTTTACAGACATGTAAAAATACAAAAAATAAAATTAGCCAGGCATAGCACACTTATAAGCCCAGCTCTTCGGGAGGCTGAGGCATGAGAAGCTGAGGCATGAGAATGGCTTAAACCCCAGAGGCAGAGGTTGCAATGAGCCAAGATCACACCACTGCACTCCAGTCTGGACAGCAGAACAAGACTCCATCTCAAAACAAAACAACAGCAGAAAAAAGACATCGTTTTGTATAGGAAGTAAGAATAGTAAACCAAAACGGTCAAAATGTTTCAGAATGCTACCTAGGAGCAAAAGAATAATAATAAAGTTTGTTTTGTTTTGTTGGATACTGTTTTACATTTGATTCCATAGAGCCTTTTTGAGGGAACATAATATCACAATTTCACAACCAAAACCCATTATGTTTTTATCTTTAACACCTGCCTATCCTCCCACACAGAACTTCCTCTTTAGTTTAAGAATATGACACTTTAAATTATTATGAAGTTACTATTCATTATCAAACGAGATAATATGACATTGTCTACTATATCCATCTACTGTCTTCAGAATCATCGCAGTCTACCATTCAACATTTGAAAACCAGTAAATTGGAAAGTTAATTATAATATATAATAAATAGCATGACAGGAAAAAATATAAGCACCCTAAAAAAATTGCATTTGTTTATAAAGAACTGACAAACTTGATAATTAATGAATATAAGAATATTTTTATCGAAATAAAACACTTGGTGAAACATAGATCAGCAAATCCGAGCCTCACATTTAACAGATGAGGAGGGAACTACTGTCTAGAGAAGGTAGAATATTTACTCACTATCCAGGAACAGACATGGACCAGAACTCGGGCCATCTGTGTTCTAAATCAGAGTGTTGGAGTTTTCTGTTGCCTCCCAATTTCCACAAGCAAATTGGAGTCAATGACAACAATTCAGCAAAGGGATATGGAATAGATAGAAATATAGCTAATTTCAGCTATTAGAAGTTTATTCCATTAATCGTTTAATAAAATATTCCAACTTAATTAGTTGATATTCCATAGGGAATTTGGATTCAGCCCTACTAAATGATCTAATTATTTTGAAATAAGAAGCAACAATAATTCAGTGAACACATTTGAAAATGTTATTTGTTCAGTAGTCTCGAATAAATGGAAGCTGCTTCCTGCCAGGACAAGTCTGACCATCGTAAGGCTTCCAGCCATCCTAAGGACTGAAGGAGTCAATATCTCATTGCCTTTGTAACCCATCTGCAGCACACATACACCTCATTAATTAGTAATGTTTGAAGTTAAATCAAGAAATGTTTAGAGCACAGAATAATTATCTAATAAAGTTCTTGTAGAGCTTAGGCATTAGCCAAAAGACTCAGGCAAATAAAGTGAAAGGTTATTATTTGGAAAGAACAGTGATATACTAATTCAGATTCTTTGGGCTACCAAAGACAAAAACTCTGAGTAAAACTAGCTTAAACAATAGATACATTTATCATTTCACATCGCAAGTCCAGAGATAAGACAGTCTTCAATTATAGCTCACCAACCTCATCAAGAGCCCAACTTACCTCTCTCCACTCTTCAGTCCTCTATATGAACAATTTCCCAAAGCTTAGACTACCATATGGTCAAAAGTTGGCTGCAGCAGGGGAGGAAGAAGGAACTTACTCTTCTGTGTCTCTTTCTTGAGAGCAGAGGAGGTCCTTCTCAGAAATTCCTGGTTAGAACTCTCCTTAGGTCTCATTTACTAAAGCTGTGTTTTGCAATTTATACACCAGTCACTGGAAATGAAAATGAGGTCACAATTGAGACAGAGTAGGAAGGGGGCTTGGCTTCACCTCACCCCCACTAGAACATTCTTTCATGCATCCTCATTGACCACAAAACCTCCAGCATTACCTCACTGATGCCGTGATGTTTTAACCATGCCTTTTACTTAAAGAATTCCAGGAACTAGGCTAGGCATAATGGCTCATACCTGCAATTCCAGCACTTTGAGAGGCCAAGGCAGGAGAATTGCTTGAGCCCAGAAGTTCAAGAACAGCCTGTATGTTCTTGTTTCAAGACCTTGTTTCTACAAAAAATTGAAAAATTGGCCAAGCATGGTGGTCTGTTCCTGTGGTCCCAGCTACTCAGGAGGCTGAGGTGGGAGGATTGCTTGAAACTGGGAGGTGGAGGCTGCAGTGAGCCAAGATCACACCACTGCACTCCAGCTTGGGCAACATAGCAAGACCCTGTCTGGAAAAAAAAAAAAGAATTCCCAGAACTGGCCTTAGGAAGTGACCAAGGTTGTGGAGTGTCCTTGCTACGGAAGGAATGCTAAACAATTGATTTACAGCCTTGTTGCCTCTGGCCAGCCCATCAGGTGGCCCATTACTCAAGATAACCATAGCAACCAGGTAATGTTGACCCGCATAGCCTACCCATCATATGCTTTGCCCAGTTCAGCCTGCATACCCTACCCCTGATGTCAGTTCCTGTACTGCTAGCTCTATTTGGGGAGTCAGTCAGGAAATTCTCTCTTTCGTGCTACCTCCCTTACGTCCAACAATGAAGGCTTGTCTGGCGAAACTCTTTTGGCCTTATGTCAATCTCTATTGCATTGGGAACTCAAGAACCAGTTACCTGCTTGTGGCAGGTAACTCCAGAGTTCACATGACATGGTAGCACCATGGCTAGTTTCTTATACAAAGTACAGCCTAAATGTGCTGAGTTTCAGATCACCTTCCTTGTTTCATATGGGAGGAGAGGGTATTTGAACAAAACCGTTTCCATTCAGAAAGGAAAAGGGAAGTCAACTGAGGAATGATGAGGTTCACAAACTTGGAAAGTTATTTCTCATGAAGGGTTGCAGCCTGTAGGGTAGCCATGCTGGCAGGCTGACCTCACAGCCAGAAGCCACAAACAGACACTCTGAAGGAGGGGCAAAGAGAATAGGAATTTATGCTTAGCAGGGTGGTCAAATATATATATTTAATAAGCTATGGGAGGAATCATGAATATTTATGAAAGGATAAATGTATGCATGTGCAATGGAGCTTCATGTCCCTTCATGGGTCTCATGTGCAAAAAATGGCAATGTTAGCATGATCCGAGGGTGGAGTTTTCAGCCCTCTGACATGAAAAAATGAAGCAGAGGACATGAAAACTCTTACTGTCCATTCTTTGGAGATGGGACAGAACCACTCCATGTCATTGTCTCTTAGGCAAAAAACTAGAGGCAACATTAGGTGGTTGGTTGATATCAGTGGTGAAATCTTTCAAAAGGGCTGGTTTCTGGTTAGTCATTAGGGAAGACAGGCTAATCTGCATATTGAGGAAGAAGTATAATGAGGCTTGTTTGACCCGAGTATCCTGTCATGAATCAGAATTTAGTTTTCAAGCTTACTTTGGGGTCCTGTTGGCCAAGGCATAGTCTCTTCAGTCACTTGGAAGGCTTAGAAATTTATTTTTAGTTTACAGGAGTTAAGCAACCAAAATGTTAGGCAGGCAATCTAAATGTTTACTAAAGATTATAAACAATGACATATTTTAATAACGCTTTGATATTAATTTTTTTAAAACCCTAGGGCACTTATATAGGAAAAGTAAAGATAGAGCCATTAAATACAATGTAATTTTTATATAATTGATTAATATAATTAGCATTACAAACCAAGAAATGGTATATTATTGTCAATGAAAAGAACAAAACTCTGTAAAATATTTTAAAAGATTTATTCTGAGCTAAATGTGAGTGACCACCACCCATTACAGAGCCCCAGAAGATCCTGAGAACTTATGCCAGGCATGCCTGTAGTCCCACCTACTCAGGAGGCTGAGGTGAGAGAATCACTTAATGGAGGAGGCAGAGGTTACAGTGAGCCCAGATCACACTACTGCACTCCAGCATGGGTGACAGAGTGAGGCCCCATCTCAAGAAAAAAGGAAGGAAAGAAGGGAAAGAAAGAAAAAGAGGGAAGGAAAGAAGGAAGGAAGGGAGGGAGGATGGGAGAAAGGTAGATCTGTTATTTCAAGCATCTGTATTAGTTTGCTAATGTTAGCAATGGCAAATCTGCCGGGTCTGCGGAGACTCTATTTTTGCCTTCTTGGAGGAAAGAATTCTGCTAAGGGGCATAAGGCAGAGAAACCGAGACAACTTTTAGAGCAGGAATGAAAGTTTATCAAAGAGTTTTAGAGCAGGAATGAAAGGAAGTAAAGCACACTTACAAGAGGGCCAAGTGAGTGACTTGAGAGATCCAAGTGCACTGTTGGGCCCTTGACTTGGGGTTTTACACATTGGCATGGTGCCAGGATTTCTGTGTCTCCTCCCTTGATTTTTCCCTTGGGGTGGGCTGTCTGCATGTGTAGTGACCTGCCAGCACTAGGGAGGGGTCACCTTACTGAAGTTGTACACGTGCCCACTTGAGTTGTTTTGCCCTTACCAGTTGAGCAATCCTAGAGGAAGGTCATATACTGGTTATATGCCATTTGCCTCTTAAGTGCGCACGCTTGAGCCCTCTTACCCAACTCCTGAGATCTTATTGCGAAGCTGCTGAAAACCAGCTTCAGGGGGTTTCTATCTATTAGGAGATTGCCTTTACCTGGTGCTGGCAGGAAGACAGTTTAACAATTGCCTCTCTAAAATAGTAGACATGTGTGGGGAGCTCTGCTGCCTTGCTCATGTCTGCCTAGCTACCTATTCAAACACTAGGGCTCCTGTCAAACCTAGTGCATTCTGAATGACTTAAACCACAGAAATTTATTGTCTCATAGTTCTGGAAGCTAGAAGTCCAATATCAAGGGGTCAGTAGGTAGGACCATACTCCCCCTAAAGGCATGAGGGAAGGATCTGTTTTAGGCCTCTCTAATAGACCCTAGGCTTGTGGCAGGTAACCCTAGTGTTCACATGACATTCTTCTTGTGTGCATACCTGTGTCCAAACTTCCTCTTTTAATAAGGACACTAGTCACATTGGATTGGAAGCCCACCCTACTCCAAAATGACCTTATATTAACTAACTACATCTGCAACAACCCTATTTCAAACAACATCACATTCTGAAATATTGGGGATTGTAAATTTAACAGATAAATTTTGGAGGACACTATTTAACTCATAACACCTTCATTTTAACAAAAATAAGGTTGAAGATAAGTATCAAGAAAGTATCCTTCAAAGGATAGCATCAAGAAATGAAAAGACAGCTGGGCACGGTGGTTCATGCCTGTAATTCCAGCAATTTGGGAGGCTGAGGTGGGTGGATCACTTGAGGCCAGAAGTTCAAGACCAGCTCAGTCAAAAATACAAAATACAAAAAATTACCTGGGTATGGTAGCATTTGCCTGTAATCCCAGCTACTTAATAGACTGAGGCATGAGAATCATGAGAACCACTTGAACCTGGGAAGCAGAGGTTGCAGTGAGCAGAGGTCATGCCACTGCACTCCAGCCTGGGCAACAAAGCAAGACTGTCTCAAAAAAGAAAAGAAAAAAAAAAGAAAAAGAAATGAAAAGACAACTCACAGAATGGAAGAAAATATTTACAAACCAAGAGACTTTTCAAGGGACTTTTATCTAGAATATATAATTTTTAAACTTAATGATAAAAGATAAATAATCCCATTAAAAGTAGGCAAAGGATTTGAATATCATTTCTCCAAAGAAGATATACAAATGGCCAATGAGAAAAGATGTTCAGTGTCATTAGTCATCAGGGAAAAGCAAATCAAATCCAAAATGAGCCACCACATCATATCTACTAGGATAGCTGGAATAAAAAAGCCAGATAATACTAAATGCTGGCAAAAATGTAGAGAAGTTATAAGCCACATACATTGCTGATGGGAATGTAAAATGGTGTAGCTGCTTTCTTTTCTTTCTTTTTTTTAAAAAAAGAAAAAAGAAAAAAAGAAAGAAAGAAAAAAAAGAATAATAAAAAAAAATGAAGGAGAGGAAGAAAGAGGAAGACGAAGAGGGAGAGAGAACGAGGGTGTTGCTTTATTGCCCGGGCTAGAACGCAGTCTAAAAATGGGTATGCCTGTAATTGTTCTTAATAATAGAGACATGAAAACAAAAAATGAGGGAAGAAAATAACAAACAAGCAGCCAACCAATATTTTATTTAAACCTGTAAATAGGTGAGATGTGGTACTGATAAGAGTGTATATTTTGTGTATTTAAAGTGGAGAGTTCTATAAATGTTAATTAAGTTTACTTGTTCCAGATCTAGTTCAAATCCTGGATATCATTGTTAATTTTCTGTCTCATTGATCTGTCTAATATTGATGTTTAAGTCTCCCACTATTATTGTGTGGGAGTCTAAGTCTCTTTATAAGTCTTATATATCTGGGTATTCCTGTATTAGGTGCATATATATTTAGGATCTTTAGCTCTTCTTGTTACATTGTTCCTTTTATCATTATGTAATATCCTTCTTTGCTTCTTTTGATCTTTGTTGCTTTAAAGTCTATTTAATCAGAGGCAAAAATTGCAACTCCTGCTTTTTATTTATTTATTTTTGCTCTCCATTTGGTTGGTAAATCTTTCTCCATCCCTTTGTTTTGAGTCTTTGTGTATCCTTGCATGTGAGATGGGTGTAGCTGCTTTCAAAAACAATTTGGCAGCTCCTCAAAAGCTTAAGCAGGAGTTATGTTATCCAACAATTCCATTCCTAGATATGTAGCCAAAAGACGACAGAACTTATGCAGATTCGAAAACTTGTACATGGCTGGGTGTGGTGGCTTACGCCTGTCATCCCGGAAGTTTGGCAGGCCAAGGTGGGCAGATCACTTGAGTTCAGGAGTTCAAGACCAGCCTGGGCAACATGATAAAACCCTGTCACTACAAAAAATAAAAAATTAGCTGGGCATGGTGTTGCACACCTGTAGTCCCAGCTACTTGTGGGGCTGAGGGAGGAGGATCGCTCAAGCTTGGGAGATCGAGGCTGCAGTGAGCTGAGATTGCACCAGTGCACTCCAGCCTGGGCAACAGTGTAAGACCCTGTGTTGGAAAAAAAAAAACCCAAAACTGGTATGTGAATGTTCATGGCTGCATTATTCACAGTAGCCAAAAAGTGTAAACAACACAAATGTTCATCAACTGATTAATGGGTAAATAGAATGTGAAACATTTATATTATAGAATATTATTCAACAGTAAAAGGGAACAAAGTACTGATACATGTTGCAACATAGATGAACCTTTAAAAATTGCATTAGGTGAAAGAAACCAGTCACGGATGACCATATATTGTTGTGATTCCACTTATTTGAAATGTATTATATTATTCCATTTATATGAAATGTCCAGACTAGTCAAACCTATAGAAACAGAAAGTAGATTAGTGATTTCCTTAGACTGAAGGGAGGCAAGAATGGGAAGTATCTGCTAATAGGTATAGGGTTTTTTGTTAGGATGATGAAAAAAACATTCTGAAATCGATCATTTTGCTAGGCACTCAACCTTGTGACTATATTAAAAACCATTGAATTATAAACTTAAAATGGGTGAATTTTATGCCATGTAGATTTTATCTCAATAAAACTGATATATATGAAAGACTTGAGGTTATAATTTTTAAAGACCATAATAATCATGCTTGATTAAAATGAAACAGTAAAGCATATTGTACTTTGAGTATCTCCATTCACCATTGCTCAAGCAAGTTTGTTTTCCCCCATATGGTTGCTCCTATTAAAAGTGATACAGATTTCATTCAATTAAATGTTGACCTATTTAGAAACAGAAATGCTATAGAACATCCTACAGGTATAGATATATCATTTCCATTTTTTCTCAAATGGGAACCTTAAGCTTACTAGGTTATTACCTACTTATTACCTAACCTTAATGCTTAGAAAGAAATCTTCACTCTGGAAGCCACGGCCAAACTGTGGTGACTTAGAATTTCTCGGGGAGCGTGTTAACAAAACAGATTGGTAGGCATTGGTCCTCAAAATTTCGATTAGTTGTTGTGGGATATTGTCTAAAATCTGCATCTTTATCAAGTGATTGTGACACAGGTGGTCTTCCGATAATCCTGCACTGCAGGAATTCTAGGGTATACAACGAGCAGTATGTTTAGTAAAAACTGCACTACAGAAATCTTAGAGTAAATGAAGGGCAGCCCAGGACTGAGGTGAGAGCCTGTTCCCTGGACATAGATTCTAAGGGTTCAAATTCTGCCCCAGCCACTTCCTACCTCTGTGCCTGGGCCAGGTTCCCTGAGCTTCACTTTCTCCTTTGTAAAATGAGGACAAGTCCCCTCACAGAGTTAGTGTGAGGATGAGACAAAGTCACATAGTGATACTTAGAACAGAGACTGGCACAAAGCACTAAAAGTGTATTTGCTGTTACTATTAAATGTGAATTGTAAAATTTAAATACCAGGTAGATCACATGCAAAGAAGTTTAGACTTGCAAAACGTACTGTAATAGCAAATTAATTTCTATAATGGTAATATATTCCAATCTGATCATTTAAAATAATAATGTCCTGGGAAACCAAGTTTTCATTGTTGAGTTGGCATCTAAGCCATATGTTGGATGAGGCCTACCAAAGGTAAGCTTAGGTAAGCCTACCAAAGCCAGAAAGTGACTAGGATGATGGGCCTGGCTATAGAACCATACAAACCAATCATAGGCTTTCTTCTATAAAAGTCAGAAGATAGAAAAAAAAAAAAACATTTTTAGAAATGATCTTGGGCTGGGCATGGTGGCGCAGGCCTGTAATCCCAGCACTTTGAGAGGCCGAGGCGAGTGGATCACCTGAGGTCAGGAGTTCAAGACCAGCCTGACCAACACGGTGAAACCCCATTTCTACTAAAAATACAAAAATTAGCTGGGTGTGGTGGCAGGTGCCTGTAGTCTCAGCTACTTGGGAGGCTGAGGCAGTAGAATCGCTTGAACCCAGGAGGCAGAGGTTGTAGTGAGTCAAGATTGTGCCATTTGCACTCCAGCCTGGGCAACAGCGAGACTGTCTCAAAACAAAAAAACAATAAATTGTCAGTGAAAAAAGCAAAGCACAAAAGATGATATGCTACTTTTTGTGTAAGGAAAAAGGGAAATAAAAGTATACNAAAAAAAAAAAAAAAAAAAAAAAAAAAAAAAAAAAAAAAAAAAAAAAAAAAAAAAAAAAAAAATCTGCTAGTCCGAATTGTTATTGACTTGCTCTTTCTGGAGAGATGTTTATACTCTTGAATATTCTGATTTAGTTTTCCTTTTCCTTAGTTTCTTATAGCTATGCTAAAATAGAGCCTGTCCAAGGTTCACTCCCATAAAATGTGTCCTTCAGTTTTTTGTTTGCTTTTAGCATGAGAATGTCCTGTAATATTTGTGTTAAAAATTACATTTGACTATAATTCTTGGCTGACTCTCAGCTGATTCAGGTGCATTTTTCCTCCCTTTGGCTGATGGTTGCCAGCACAGGCTGTCAGTCAGTTAGCACCATTTATGGAGGTCCCCTGGTGTGCAGGGCCTCAAAGAACCTCAAAACAAAACAGGCGCTAACGCTTGGCTTTTACGGCACATATGATTTATTGGGCCAATCAGGACAAGCACAGAGGCTATATACATAATACATGAAACATGATACAGACATATACCATTGCGTACTAGCAGAATCAGCCTGAGGCACATTTTCCATGTATCTTCCTCACTCCCAGGCGCTGCTTTACAGCCAATAAATATTTATCAAATGACATCTGTGTGTAACATCCTTAAGTAAGTGACAGATACTGCCCTCAAGACCTTCCTACCCAACCAGTACTTTCTAAGCTATTGGCCACTTTCCACGATTCACTCCCCAAGCCCCTGTCCCAACTTCAGGGTCCTCTTTGTCTCCTCAGGGCCCTTTGCTTAGCTGGCTATAAAGAAAATCTAAATTTTTTTAAAATGTCACACTAAAGCACGACTAGTGGGTTACAATATAATATTTAAACTTTTTTATTAGTCCAAAAGAATAAATCCTTGATGGTGAAATTTTAAAAGAAAAGGCAACTGGATAAGAGGAGATATACTTTGACATGTATGAAGTTTCCTTTTTTAGACAGCACTTTTTAGGTTTGTATTTGCAAGACCAGCACTGCTGCTACTATTTCTTTCCAGGTCCTCCCTGAGACTGAGGGGTCAACAAGTAGTTTGTTCCCCTTGGCCTTAAAATCCAAACAGCCAGGACCTGGTGTGGTGGCTCATGCCTGTAATTCCAACCCTTTGTGAGGCCGAGGCGGGAAGATCACTTGAGGACAGGAGCTTGAGACCAGTGTGGGCAACAGAGTGAGACCCCCATCTCCACAAAAAGTAAAAAATAAAAATTAGCTAGGCACGGTGGTGCACATATTCAATCATAACTACTTGGGAAGTAAGCTGAAGCAGGAGGATCACCTGATCCTAGAAGTTTAAAGTTACAGTGAGCTACGATCGTGACACTCTGGCCTGGGCAACAGAGCAAGACCTTGTCTCAAAAAAAAAAAAAAAAAAAAAAAATCCAAATAGGCTTCCCAGAGGCACAGTTGTTTGAAACTAAAAGAATAATATGCGTTTCTTATCTGATTATGGCTTCTCTGTAAGATAGAACATTTTTCTTTTGTCTGTGCTTTGATTAGTAGCATCATAACTTTTATCTACAGATAAGGCATAACTTAGAACAAGCAAATACAAATCTTTAAAGGCTGTCCATCCCCTTTCATTAACTAACACATATTTACTTTTGCTCAAGTAACTCTAATTCAGTCTCTGAGTGTGAGTAAAGTTAACTCATCCAGGAGGGACGGTCTGGCAGCTGTGGGCTCTGTCTGGTTCATATAGATTGTGCATAATTGTTTCAAACCAGATCTTTACTTTGATTCCTATTAGCTCAAGTCTCTCTACTTGTTTGCTCCTAACCACTTAGAAAGCCCTGTTTGTCCTTCTAAGACTCTTGCTTTTGGTCTTTGGCTCTACATCTGGAGATATGAATAGAAAGAACTGCTGGCATATGCCAGCAGTCTTATGCCACAGAGACAATTCTTTCCTTTTTAGAAAAAGTGCCCCAAGCCCCATCCTGGCATCTTTCCATTTTTGAGTTTTAAAAGAGTGTTCTGTCTATCCTTTTCCCAAATCCAACTCAAAATATGAGAGACGAGTTAGAATTTCCAAATTTAGTTTACTAGAAAACAGTTTTTAAAGTGGAATATAGTTTTAAAACTGAGAAAAAATGTCCTTTGTATCTTTTCAGTCTTTTCATAGACAATTTATTCTGCCTAATTTAAAATGAGGTTTGTAATTTTAACTGTGGTATTGTTTGGATGACTAGAGGGACTCCCAGGTGGTATCACTATGGGAATTCCTTACAGAGGAATGAACCTGAGATATAGTATTGAAAGAAAGAAATATGACGTTCAACAGATATCAGTTCAACAAAGGAAGGCATGAATTTTGAAGTGTGGGAAATCATGTGTGTAAATATAAAGATGAGAATTACTGAGTCATGTACTGAGAATAGAAAACCAGTTTCCTGACCTTATCTGTCAGCATAATAGAGGATTAGGACATCTGGAAGGAAGAATAATACATTTGTAAAAGATATTGAATTTTTGGTTGGGGAGGGAAGATTATAGAAGTGAGTAAGAAATAAAAATGTTTTTTTACCTTGTTTATTAGTTAATATATATTTCTCAGACTTTTTAAAGATTTTTCACTATGAATACTAAATATTTTCCCGATTTAAATCCTAAACAAATGATCTGTTTATACTGCCAACTTTCTAAGTATGATGCAGACTTAGGTATTTGTACATTAGAAAATAAATTATTATGGTTTCTGGGAATATGCTAGAACAGGTACCTTAACTGACCTTCCTGCTAAAAATAACTAACAATGTAGAATAAAATTATTGTAATGCATTGATGACCTGGAAAGTTAGTTAGGAATACTCTGGGATCAAAAACTAAGTGAAGGCAGGAATCCCGAGGGGTAAGCCAAAGACTGAGGCCAACTTTCACCTTGAGAACATCTGAAGCTTCCATTTTTATGCCTTTGAGAGTGCTTGGGACAGATGACAAAGCCCAGGGCCTACCCAAGCTAGGGAGCATTAAGAAAAACAAAAGTCAGTTACAGTCTCTTTACAAAAGACTCATCTAAAACTAAAGGATACAGAAAAATATCAGGGGAAGGGGTACTTTAAAATAGTACTAGAGGTCAGAGATTAACATTGGGTACGGACAACTACAGAACATATGAATAAGAAGAAAGTGAATTCACACCCTTTTAAGGAAACTAGACAGCACGGTTTATTAAAATAGAGCATTACATGAAATATACATATGCTTCATCCTAGTAAAGCCATTTCTTTCATGATCCTTTTCAGACTGTCTTCTTTATGATTTGGACACTTGGCTTTGATGAGATTAAGATACCAGGAAGCAGACAACCAAATATGTGATTGGTTTAAAGTCTGTAAATGTAAAAGTTGTAAACCACTGTATGTTGAAATTTTGGCTGGGTAAGGTGGCTGTAATCCCAACAACACTTTGGGAGGCTGAGGCAGGTGGATCACGAGCTCAAGAGATCAAGATCATTCTGGCTAACATAGTGAAACCCCATCTCTACTAAAAATACAAAAATTAGCAAGGCGTGGTGGCAGGCACTTGTAGTCCCAGCTACTTGGGAGGTTGAGGCAGTAGAATCACTTGAACCCGGGAGGTAGAGGTTGCAGTGAG
>NW_016107687.1:1488138-1527344 GCF_001604975.1 Cebus imitator | reverse complement strand
TGCTGCTTAATTTACATATTATCTTGGTGGAAAAAACAGTATTTTTTACTTTTTCAATTTCCTTACATTAAAATACATGTAATTCTATAAGATATCACTACAGGTGTTATTAAAAACAAGTGATATAGACATTATATACACCATGGTAGGTCCACCATCACATCAATGTTAGAGTGAAAGACATTTCAAAGATTACATGAAATGATCTGAAAACAAATTTAACAAAAATGTGTACTGTATTGGGGCACATCCATGGCCCACCCAAACTGTATTCTATCTCTGACTGTGGAATCAAAGAAAGGTATATGGAACTAACACTGATCTTCATGATATTGCTCCAAAGTGGCTTGGATAACACCTTCCCCTCTTGACCCAGTATCCCCAGCTTTCCTAAATAATGCAAATGTCAGTCATTTATATATTGTTTCAAGTCTTTCTAAAACTTATTTGTATTTGCATACTGACTCATATATAGGATCACAAATTGATTAAGTTTGCTGTCTGCCTGTAGAGTGACCTTTTCTTTATTTATTCCAGACTACCTTATTCAAATAATTAAGAGAAGCATTTAGCAGGTCGTTTCAGAGAGCAAGAGGCTCCCTTAAAAGAAGGAGGTAAAATCTGAAGAAATGCTAAAGCTGGGTTATAAAATATGGTGATGCATTTAAATATTTACATTCAATTATGATTTAACCCAAAATATACAATGCAATCTAACTCTGCAAATTTCAAAAGATTTATTTAAAATGCAATAGCATGGTGGGCTGCGGTGGCTGATGCCTGTAATTCCAGCACTTTGGGAGGCCGAGACAGGCAGGAGGTCAGGAGATTGAGAACATCCTGGCCAACGTGGTGAAACCCTTTCTCTACTAAAAATATGAAAATTAGCTGGGCATGGTGGCGGATGCCTGTAATTCCAGCTACTCAGGAGGCTGAGGCAGGAGAATCACGTGAACCCAGGAAGCGGAGGTTGTAATGAGCCAAGATTGCGCCACTGCACTCCAGCTTGGCAACAGAGCGTGAGTCTGTGTCTAAAAAAAAAAAAAAAAAAAAAATGCAATAGGGTATGAATTGTATTCCTTTCCCTCTTGTATCTCTGTGAGGGCAGATTCAACTTCATTTGGAATGTTCTAAAAAATCTAGCCTTGGGGTTCTTCATGAATGTAAGGCTTGAAACCAAAAGGCCTTCCTGGCTTCCTTGATAAACCCTGACATCTAGTTTCTATTACTTTGAGATTTGGTGACGAAGTCTCTGGTTTCCTGATCCTTGCCCTTTCATAGTTTGTATCAGATTTTTCATGAATGGTAAAAATTAAATAAACTGTTTAGTTCAGGTTGAGTTGAAGATGAGGGAGAGTGAGGGGATAAAGGGATACAAATGAAAGATAATTTTTTTTTTTAGTGTATTGGCTAATTTTCCTTGTTTGGAAAACTGGTTTGGCAAACTACAGGATATTAAGCAATGTTAAAAATAATTAAAGAAGCAAAATAGTGGCATAGCGTGAAGCAATGGAGAAAGTCATTTGAGGCAAAACAATTACCGGTATATCTATATATCTATGTCTGTATCTCCACATATATCCATTATTCAGGAAATTTACTTTTAAATAGGATACAAACTGCCCTTCCCCCACCACTCTATCATCATGCATCTTTTGGCTGGATATGAGAGCAGAGAGCAGGCAGCTGCACTGGCTGATTTCTTGAGACTTCTTATTGGTTACACAAACTATCCATAGCTCTTGACTTGATCTTTGCTGCTGTTACTCTGTTTGACTTTATGTAGGCAGTCACGTCTGATGTGCTCTTTCTATTGACTATTTAAGTACTAACCAGTAGCCAAGTCCTCAGAGTGGGAAGATTCTTCTCCAGCCATTTTATATTTTTGGTTATGGTTTCGAGAACAATTTGAAAAATATCCAGATGTGATCCTTGAGATTCAAGAGATTCAAAAAATAGTTTAACCTGTAAAATATGCAAGAAAAAATTACTGACAGTTCACAAAACGCTTTGTGTTGGCCGGGTGTGGTGGTTCACACCTGCAATCCCAGCACTTTGGGAGGCAAACGTGGGCAGATCAATTGAACTCAGGAGTTCAATACCAGCCTAGGCAACATGGCAAAACCCTTAACTCTACGAAAAATAAAAAATAAATTAGCCAGACAAATTATATACACATAGGTATAGGCATTTCTCTGCCACCTCTAAAAGATTATTTTCTTTTCTGCATAATTATTCACTTTATCTTCAAACAATAGGTAAAATAAGACAAAAATTATAAATTCTCATCTTACAAGTGAACATACTGTGGCTAAAGAAGTTAATTGATGACCGGGATAATCCCAGCCCTTTGGGAGGCTGAGGAGGGTGGATCACAAGGTCAGGAGTTCAAGACCAGCTTGGCCAAGGTGGTGAAACCCCGTCTCTACTTAAAATGCAAAAAAATTAGCCAGGCATGGTGGTGGGTGCCTGCAATCTCAGCTACTTGGGAGGCTGAGGCAGAGAATTGCTTGAACTTAGGAAGTGGAGGTTGCAGTAAGCTAAGATTGTGCCACTGCACTTTAGCCTGAGAAACAGAGTGAGACTCTTTCTAAAAAAAAAAAAAAGAAATAAAAGATGTTAAGCGATTTACCCAAGTCACAGAGTAAACGGTAAGCTGGGATTTAAGGTCTGGAATCATGAATTTGCTTAAAGGGTAAATAAATTCAAGATTTATTGTGAAAAGAAGATGCAAAGACTAGAATGCTTTTTTTTTAAAGACAACTAAAATTACCAACAATAGTTTGTTAAAAAGATCATTAAGTATGCCTCCAAACTTTAATATAATCACTCCTGCATCATAATACAATATGAAATAAATAATACAAAAGGACTTATCTCTCAAGTCTATTTTCATTTTGAATACTACAAATACATGTATTTTAAGAGTCAGGTTTCAATCCTGCCCCTTCCATTTACTTGCTAGATGGCAATGGACAAAAATCTTTTTTAAAAAATAAAATGAGAACTTCAAATCAGATTGTATCTAAGCTTACTTTCAATTCTACAATTTGAACATTTATTTTGAAATTGTTAACAACAGTAAGTCACAAACCTCTTGCAATTTATCCTTGCAAGAAAAGTGAGATGTTGTGCTGGAGATGATTATCCTTATGTCAAATGAGCCCAAGTCAAATCTGAAAATAAAAAAAAACACCATAGATTTAGGTCATAGAAATACTGACCTTATGTTTATTATATCCTGTATTATATTTTTAATGTATGTTAATAACTATGTGATAAGCTTGTGTATTATAATAGATACTGTTAATTACCATAATAACATTCATCCAATACAATTCTAAAGCTGTGAAACAGCAAATTTTACTATACAATGAAAACATAGATACAGCTTCTTTGGGAAATATGTTAGTTATTCTGAAATATTTATGTTTAAATTTATGTTTCTGTTTAAAGCAGTGTTCCCTACTTTTTTTCATTACATATTCCTGTCAGTAAAGACTTTTTGAGCAAAAACTTCCCAATATGCATATTTTTATTTACAAATTATATGCATGTATTAAGATATGATAAAAATTAAAAGCATGAAATAAGAAATATATTTAATTTTTTATACTATATATCATTTATGTTTATAAATTTATAACAATATAAAATTTAAAATGAGATGAGAAATAATAGACACTCTAATGTATTGCATTTCTTGCATACTTCAGTATCCCATTTTGGATACCACCATGTTTAAACATTGTGTTTAGTGGGGCAATGTTACTTGTTTGAATTCTCATTCATGGCCACAGAATGCATCCTTCAACCCAATGTTTTATATATGGAAAATTTGTACTGTACCATGGGTCAAAGTGATTCATGCTGATAAAGCAGAGGATAGTTACAGCTCAGAACAAAAATGGTTCCAAACCTAGGCTCTGCACATGGTTGGATTTCATTTCCAGTTTAAAATAAAATCCACAACATTGCAGGAAAAGTCTGATCATTTCAGGGGGAAAATGACAATCATGCAAACAGACAAATCAATGGTTCGAGTAGAGTTTTAAAGGAAACACACACAAACACACATACATATTAAAGCAGTTTCTATTTGGTCTCATGTGGATATCAATGAGCATTTGGGAGAGGAGTGGAAATGCACTTTTTGCTTATCTGAGATAAGCAAAAAAAAAAAAGCTGCCTGAGAACTCTAAACCTTCCATAGCTATGATGTGAGAGAGAACGAACTAGGAATTAATGACATCAGGGATGCTAACTGATCCTGACATAAACAAAGCAAATCAGACCCCTCTGATTCAAGATATTTCCATACAAGTCATAAATGACATTTTTAGATTTGGGGAGAGAGAGATAGAGAGAGAGAGAGAAAGAGTGAAAGCAGCAATGCTGTCTTATACCTTCCAACAAAATCTAATCATTATTGGTTATTTTAGACCCAGGGACATATTGAAGTGAGTTCTAGTTCTTCCCAAAGTTGAAATCCCAGAAAAGACAGAACCAAAACAATTTGGAGGGAGATCTCCCCAGGCACTCCTGACCGGGTTTCTTTCACCTGCACCAAGGTCTCCACTGTGCCACCTCCACAGGGGCTCTAGGGGTGAAGAGTAGATCTTACCAAAATTCCTGAGGCTTTCCCCCAGCACAAAACAGCATTAGCAAAGGAGGCCACATATGTGTGATGCACTCTATAAGACATCTCAAGATTCTTCTGGGCTCAGGAGACAGCCAAGAAGGGATGGTGGGAGGGGGCTGATGACTGCATTTAATTCAACTTGGACTTGCTCCCAGAGGTTTTTTTGCCTGGACTGAATGAGAGAAGGCTGTTTCCCCCTTCCCTTATTCTAATGTCTCTCCCACACTCCTGGATAGGATAATTTGGGCTAGGGAGTTTCAAAGTTGACTTCATTGAACTATTTGGATACAAATGGTATCATTTATATGCCTTGAGAAACATTTAATTACACTTGGTTTGGGCAACTGAGACATCTGCATGGAAGAACACACACTGGATGTAAATGAATACCAACTTTTTCAGAAGATGGGTCCAGTTTTCTCTCACAAAATCCCATGCTAATTGCTGCCCCTTTGGATTTCTGGCAATTGCATGAAGTAGAGGTGCCAAGTCCTGTGTCTTGATAACCTTTCCTTCCATTCCTAGTTCAAGTAACCTGAAGAAAGAAAAAGCATTCGTTTCTAAATAGTAGGTTTTATGTACATGGACATTAACTCAAGCTACCAATAATTTAAAAGAACAGAAAGAGGCATGATAAAAGTATAATTCCCAAAACAATAATAAATTTTCTAGTGGCTAACATTTTTAATGTTCCAATTAAACTTTTACTTTTTTTAGAAATAATTTTTATTTTGTTCCTAGCAAAAATGTTTACTTATTATTTCAAAGAACTTTGATTAGCATTGTGTACACATTTTATACACAAGAATGTATTTTTACAACAATAATTTTCCTTCAAGGTTCTGAAGATAAAACACAACCATTTGTCTAGTATCAGTCATTTGATTAATAACTAGGGAATACCTGTTTTCACTATTTGCATTTTGTCAATATATTCTTTTCTGAAAGTTAAAGCCATATACATTCTGATTCAATTACCTTACACCTTTAAAACTGGTGGCTGAAGTTTTAGTGACTTCACTGAATTTGTGTCAGTTTATTATAACAATTTAATTATTGAACTTACTTCAGTAACTTTTCCTGATGCTTGCTCGTTGACAAACCATATAGAATTTTGTTTTTTTCAGCACTTGACACTGACAGTTCGTATTGCTCTAAAAGGTAATTCCATCCTTCTGTCGTCTGAGCACCCACAGAATACACAATCTTTAAAACATCTGCTGGTATACTGTAATAGCAAGCACAAAAATGAAGAAAAAAGTTTATGAAAGAAAAACTTTTTTTTCTAATTAAAATTTTAAGGCCCGTAACAGAATCATCTCTGAATTATTTCTAGTACTCAATGCATTAAATCTTTTTCTCTGCCAAACTCATACAAATATTTTATGTTCTTTGACTCTGCAAATTATTTGTGTTTTATCTCCTACTTATGATAAAATGTTAGCAAGAAAAATAAGCATAAAATTTTAACCTACTCTGAGGTGAAAATAGAAAATTGATGTAATCAACAAATATAAAAGATTTCTGAAATACAAAACAAATGGTTTATATAAATTCTATCATTTAATAACCACTATTGATGCTTTAAGATTTTTTAAAAAGATGATTACTTGATGCTTTATCACCAAGTTGAGGGCATTTCTTCTTCTTCTTCTTTTTTTTTTGAGACAGGGTCTTATTCTGTTGTTTAGGTTGGAGTGCACTGGCGTGATCATAGCTCATGGTAGCCTCAGCCTCCTGAGTGGCTGAGATTATAGGCACGTAGTACCATGCCTGGCTAACTTTTAAACTTTTTTGTAGAGACTGGTTTTCATGATGTTGACAAGGCTGGTCTCGAATTCCAGGGCTCAAGTGATCTCACCCATTGGCCTAACAGGCATGAGGCACTGCACTTAGCCTCATGTGCAGTTGAAAGCATTTTCTAAGGCCTGTCTGGGAGTTACCTGTCTCTCCAGGCCTAGAGAATCTCAATTTAGTACCATTCATTAGGGTCTAGTTATTTTATAATTTTTTAAAACTGGTAAGATGCAGTGAAATTATTTTCTGTCCTTCTACAAAAGATACCATTATTTTATTTTTTATTATCTTGAGGACATTAACCAGTTTTTATTCTAAATGGGCATATGATTTTTAATCCCAAATGTCAATAGATCAACGAGCACTATTACTGATTTCTCAGAAAAACACAATGCAGAGCACTGGGAGGGAGCCAGAAATCTGCATTTGTCACGAAGGGACCATGTGGTAGAGATTGTACTAGTCTCCATACATCTTATTTAACTGTCAAAAGCTACCCACTGATATAGTTATTATCCTGATTTTTTTAAAGCAGAAATAAATCTCAGAAAAGTTAAGTAACTTGCCTAAGATGGCACAATTTGCCATTTTCCAGATGGGATTTAAACCTGTGATTCTCGTGCTTGTGCTATTTCCACTCTACTCATGTACTTAAACATTCCAAGTGACATTTTAATCATGTAATAAAGATAGAATATTTAAATTATAATACATATTGTTTTCATTTTAGTGTATTTTGCTGAACAAATTTATAAAAAATGGTAACAAACACATTGTAAGCTCCCTGAAGTGAGGCCACATGGTTGTTTTGTTCACCACTTTATCCTTAGCTCCTACAGCAATGCCTGGCTGGCATAAAGGAAACATGCAACTAGTTATATTCCAAATCTACCAATGAATGAAGTAATCAATTAATTTATGAGAGGAAATTCTTCATTAAAATTCATACTAGCCATCTTGGAGTTTGAAAAAAACAAAAATATTTCATTATGTATTTTTGATTACAAGCATAAATAAGCTTTACCTAGAATATTTTCATAGGTATGTTCAACATGCTGAACACTTGTATCTACTGTACATGGGTTACTGCAGGTTAAGATGATCCTTCTTGTAACTAGTATAAAGATGTAATAATACTATTCTATGTTGTATAGGGCAGCAGAATGTTTACATTTTAGTTTCATTTGTACAACCCATTCAAACAGAAACAAAAAGAAGAGAAGAATAGACTTAAAAAATAAAAAAAGATTTTTTTTTCTAAAACTGATTTCAGGCTTGAATCCCAACAAGGAAAAAAGTCCAAAAAGAAGAAAGCTTGAATTACGTTTTTAAAAGGAAAAATTTAAGAAAGGATTTCAAAAGTCTCACTGAGATTTAGTTATAAGGAGAGAAGTTATGATACCATCTTATAACAATTTAGCACAGGAAGATTTCTTTTTCTTTTTTTTTTTTTGAGATAGGGCCTTTCTCTGTTGCCTGGACTGGAATGCAGTGAAGTGATCTTGGCTCATGGCAACCTCTGCCTCCCAGGTTCAAGCAATTCTCCCACCTCAGCCTTCCAACTAGCTGGGATTACAAGCATGCACCACCACATTCGGCTAATTTTTGCATTTTTAGTAGAGAGGAGTTTCACTATGTTGGCCAGTCTGGTCTTGAACTCCTAACCTCAGTGATTCACCCGCCTTGGCCTCTCAAAATTCAGGATTATAGGTGTGAGCCACTGCACCTGGCCAGCACAGGAAAAATGGACACCATTACATTTCATGGTACCAAAATTGTAAATTTTTTCTTCTCTTTTAAGAACACTAACTTTCCTTAATTCGTATATAAATTTGACTTCCTAAAACATCCAACTCTAGAGTCAGATTTAAAAAATAATGATATAAAGGCATGTGTTGGACAGAAATCAAGGCTTGCATTAAAAAGATTGAGTGGCTTCTGTCAGTATCTTGGGTTACAGCTGCTCAACTGAACTGCAACATAATGCATTTGATCGCTGGGCATCTTCCTGATTACAGTCATCACTAGAATTAATTTTGCCACCATTCACATCATTTAGATGGCCAAAGTCATCCATTTCCAATCAAAGGTATGACTTGGGCTATGGCTTGACCTTTAGCGTTGGTTGATAAGGCAGTGAACAAATTTTTTTAAAAAGTAACACACCCTCTTTTAAAATGAGTTTTATCAAATGTTTTAACTGCATATATATTTCATATTGCTTCTTCTAACATCTTTTTTATTTTTAAAAAGATGGGCTTTTTTGGAGATTGGGCTTCCCTGCCTCTACTACATGGCTATCTTTCTGTTATCATGCCAATGTTTATTAGGTCTCCCCACAGACACCTAAACTTTGCTTTCCCCAAAATCTATTGAGCACTTACAACATGAACAGGATTTGTAATTCTCAGCATGCTTTTTTTTTTTCCATTCTCACTAAAAGGTTTTAGATCTAATGTCTTGCTTGATCAAAGACTTTTACATCAAAGAGAAAAGAACAAAGAGTAGGACAGAAGTCTAGATCTACTTTAATTTTCCACTGGATTCCATCCACTGAGAGAAGAGTTCAGCAGCTTTCTGGATGCAAGGAGCATGGTTCAGGTCACAGGCCAGCTTCAAGAGAGCAGAGCGGAGCATCCTGTCCCAGACTGAGCCCTCGTCACTCCAGCTTTGCCTGTCAATCAATGGCTTAAAATACTGAAGAAGGTAACGCTGCAGAAAATATGAGATGGTTAACAGAGAGGCTAAATTTAGTTCTTCACACAGCTCTTGCCCATCTAAAGGGCTCAACTCTAAACTTTCTGCCTAAATAATGTATCTTTGTATTTTTCTTCTCTTTTTCTGGCTCCTACCTACCACACGTAGGAAACAGAGTTTTTGCATTAAAACATGGTTTAATTTCCTACCTGAAAGGGCAATATCAATGGATATAAAATAAAATCAACTTTAGTAGAGATGCTTTGCACGTGATCCTGTTATCTAGCTCTTAGCATTGGCAATGATAAAGAACAAGGGTCATTGACCATTACATGCTATCAGCCAGTCTCCCAAGCTGCTTTATGATTTAACCTCAAGGACTTCACACAAAACAGACTGAGCCTCATTGATACTCCAGACACTGTGTATTTACTTAATGCATTTTCTAAAAGCAACACAAACCTTGAGGTTTTCAGAGACATCTGAAATATTGCTTCTGTCCATCATGCGGTAAAGCAATTCTAAGTAACTCAGGCCTTCGAGAAGTACAGGGCTGCTTGTTTCACGTTGGAGGTAGTGAGTCATGTCAAGAGCTTTGTCCAGGGTCAGTCTCCCTGCACTGAGGTATAAAACAAATGTCAGTGGTTTGTGCATAACTTATAGTTTTTAATATTCTTAACATTAAAACAAATATGAAATAGAGGAAAATAACAGAAGTAGGTCATTATAGCTAGACCATTTGGTTTAAATCTTAGCTCTGCCACTCATCAGCTGTGCTTCAAGCAAGGCACAGAATGTTATCTGAATGTTTGCTTAGCTTAAAGAATAAACACATATATAAGCATAAACTTTAGCTCAACCGTAAAAATTGACACCTACTTACTTGTATCCAATTTTGGTTAGATTGTACCTTTGAGAAATAAAATTATATTCTTGAAGCACCAATTTGGGGGTTTATTTTCAAGATGTGAGACTAAAATAAGCAAATATAGCTTTTTCTATAAGCAAATTGAAGTTGTCATTTCAATTCCACTTAACTCATACAAGGCTCATGTCTTTAAATAACATTTAAAACCTATGAAAACCTAACTAAAATAGATATCCATTCTTGCACCAAATTCTGTCTCCATGCTGGGTGTGATGGCTCACAACCATAATCCCAGAAATTGGGGAAGCTGAGACAGGAGGATTGCTTGAGCCCAGAAGTTTGAGACCAGCCTAGGCAACATAGGCAGACCCCATTCTACCAAAAAATAATTAAAAATTGGCTGGGTGTGATGGTCTGTGCCTATAGTCCCAGCTACTCAGGAGGCTGAGATGGGAGGATCACTTGAGCCTAGGAGGTTGAGGCTGCAGTGAACCATGATCCATGATTACACAACTGTACTCCAGCCTGGGTGACAGAGCGAGACCCACACACACAAAATAAATAAATAAATAAATAAATAAATAAATAAATAAAAGGAAGACGAAGGAGAAGAAGAAAAAAGAGACAGTGTTGTGTCGTGGTTAGGAGAATGGGTCTGGAGCCAACCCTTGGATAACGGGTAACCATGTCTTGTCCACTAAAGAACTAAATAGTATCACCTCTTGTAAAGATTGATTTAGACCAAGCATGATGGTTCATGCCTGTAAACTCAGCAATTTGGGATGCTGAGCAGGAAAAGTGCTTGAGGCCAGGAGTTCAATACCAGCCTGGACAATATAGGGAGACCCTGTCTCTACCAAAAGAAAAAAAAAAAAATTTAATTAAAAAGAAAAAAAATTTCTGTCTCCAAACTAAACATGATCACTATTGTTTCCTTTAATTCCGTTTTTGTTTGTTTGTCTTTTGAGACAGAGTATCATTTGGTCACCTAGGCTGGAGTTCAGTGGTGCAATCTTGGCTCACAGCAACCTCAGCCTCTTCAAGCAATTCACATGTCTTAGCCACCCGAGTAGCTGGGATTACAGGCATGCACCACCACACTGGGCTAATTTTTGTATTTTTAGTAGAGACAGAGTTTCGCCATGTTTCCCAGGCTGGTCTCAAACTCCTGGCCTCAAGTGATCTGCCCACTTCAACCTCCCAAAGGTTGAGCTGGGGTTACAGGCGTGAGACACCGTACCTGACCTCCTTCAATTCTTAAATAGATGTTTCATAAAGCAAGGAGGAAGGTGGTTTATAGTATTGAGAGAGAACAGCAAGTAAAAATATTTTATTTAGTTTTATCTATTATGAGAACTTTAAATTGTTTCCTTATACAAATTACTTTCGTTATAAAAGTAATATAAGTAAATATAAACAAATTATAAAACAACTGGAAATTAGAGAAGACTCATAATTTCAATACCCTGCACACTCACCAAGAGCATTTTAAAATAATTCCTTCAGGTTTTGTTTCCTCTTTGCACTTATTTTTTTTCATATGTAGTTACAAACAAACATAATAATACACAAACTTACATTCTGGTTTTTTCCCAACTTCACATTATTTGAAATGTACTTTTCTATGTTGTTACCTCCTCTTCCTATTCATCTGATAACATTTCAAATAATTTGTATTAGATAATACTAATAATGTTAACAGCTGACAGTTATTGAATAGGTACTGCACTTCCTCCTTTATCTTCATTACCTTATACAATCCTCCAAACCCTGTATGTTAAATATTATTATGACAAAAATTTTAAAGACTGGAAAATTTAGGCTTAAAAAGGTTAAAAAAAAAAAAACTTGCCTAAGCTCAAAAAATTAGTAAGTGAAGAGGTAGTACTTGAAATCTTCTGTTTTCATATAAAATTTGTATTCTTAACCTCATTAATCTGTCTACTTAGTGAAGAAAAGATGATTGGTTTTCTAACAATGCATCAATAACTGCAAGTTATTCCTCCTGCTAATTTAGGCAATCATAAATGCATAGGCTAGCAACAGCAAAAAAGACTTCACAACTACCTAAAAGGTTAATTTGCTGAGTTCTCAATATTCTCCATTATTTTCCTGGTCTTGTATTGTTAATCTACCTTCTCTTCAGTCTACTCAGAGCTTCTCCTTTGAGCAGGCAAACCACCTTGAACTAACAATAGCCTGCTTCTTAGCTCATCTTTCATGCATTCACTCATATGTAGGATAGTGTTTTTCCTAATTTTGGCCTCTAATGAGCTATGCCTCCAAGATGTTCCTGAGACCCATGGGACTGAGGATTAAGCCTCACTTCCTCTTTCCTTTCTAACTAGAGGATTTTAGTGTACCGAGAAATGTTGCCTAAGAGATGTCCTGTTGGTCACTTTCACTCAATTTGAACTAAACAAGCTTCTGAAAGGAAATTATATGTCACATTGAGTAAAGTGAGTGCATCACAGTAATTCTCAGAACAGAGAAAGCTTACAATATACAATATTCTTCCTGATCCTCAGTTCCCTCCACCCAATGGTGATCTTGTAACCTGATTTATTCTACACATTATTCTGTTGATAATAGAAATAGAAAAGGAAAGAAAACACTTTGTCCTTCCAGGAAAGTCTAGAGAGGAATAAAAGCAAACAGCCAATTGTTACTTCATTTCCCTACAAATTTCATACTAATTTCTCCAGTGTGAGTAATGAACAGATTTCATAACAATCCATTTAAAATTATAAAGGTTACGACTATATTTATGCTTTTTCTTTAAGAGATTACACAGGTATTTGGTGTAGCAGCTACTATCATAAATACATTTTAAATGTGGGGTCAAAAGGTCAAATACTTAGAGAGTCCACACGAAGTGAATGAAACAGGCCGTTTGAGACTGGTGCTTGGGAGAGAGTAGGCGCCGCCTAAATAGAGTCTGGCCCACTGCACCCTCCTTTACAGCTGTCCTGGGGCCCACAGGATAAAGACCCACAGTTGCCAAATATCATTTTAAAGAGAGTCAAAAAGTCAGGATTTTTATGTAAAGTTCTCCACATTTTAAAATACTGGATTATATTTATAAACACTGTATGAGTCAAAATACCTTATTAGTGGGTAGCCTTTGGCCTAGTGGTCAGTGTTTGAATTCTATTCAAATCCATATCTAATAAATGACCACTGCTGAACATTCGATATTGAAGTCTAGCACATCTTGTTATGGATCAGTCATTTCCCACAAAGACAGAAGAAATGTTATCTTACTCAACTAGCTGAAACACATCATGAATCAGACCTATTCTGTCCTTAGGTCTGAGAAGTGTGTGGTTCTGATTCAGCTGTGTAATAAGTTGGTCCCATCCATGACCCTCATAGTGAACGATGTAGTAGCCATTTGAGTCCACATTAAATTTCACCCAACTGGTCTTTTCAGGTAAATCCAGAATATCTAAGAGGATAAAATTGGTATAGGTATTTTATTATCAACATACACATTAGGAACATCTCCACAACTGTTAATCCAATCACTTATAAATCAATGGGAAGACAAAGTCTGGGGAGAGTCATAATGATATTCATTTTCATAGTCCACTGGATGATTTCTTTTGTGGATGATGGCCTTATTAAATTTATAAATAAGTTAATTCATAGAAATAGGACTGCTGAATTTGTTCTCCAAAATTGTCTATGCAGGTCTAACAGGCATGCAACAGCCCAGTGAGCCAGATGACTAGCACGACGGGAATTTGGCTTCATTTGCTGGTGTCCTTATCTCAAGGTTTAGTCACTAGTCATTGAAATATGTATGAGTGAATAGGTGATACATTTGTTCATTTCAGTAAAAGAAGGACTCCAGGTTGAGCATGACTTTGTGATGAAAAACCTCTCAAATTTTATTAAAGTGTTTAGAGGAAAATTAAAATTATACTATGTATTTTTAATACAGCATACATTATACTCAGGGGTAAAATTACATTATAATATTCCCTCAACAATTCTGTCAGGCTTAGTGCTTATCCAACATGAGATGAAAAAATTGAAGCTCAGGATAAGTTTGTAAATTTTCTTAAGGTCACACATCTAATAGGTGAGAGAGTGAGGATTTGAATCCAGAAGCAATCAATTTTAAAGTACATGCTTTTTTTCCACTGAACATGTTTTGCCTCATGTATAACCTGTAAAAATGGATTAGTGGGTATTATAGGACATAAGATAGATTTCTGTCATTTCTTGATGTAAATAGTCTATCTCTAAATGATAAATGCACAAGAGAACTTCCTACTGAATGAAAAATCCAGACTTTCTTACTAAAAGAGTTATTTTAGTAAATAACATATGGATAAATGACAACTTCCCTCAAATATAAATCTTTTGTTATTAGATTTATTTATTGTATCTTTCCCTCAAATAGCCCAACACATGTTTAATTTCAACATTGAAATGCCTGTTTGGCTAATTAGTTCATTACCTGTCTTTGATTTTAGAACGTGTCTGTGGATCACATTAGAGGAACTCGTGGAGTAGGTCAATGGGATATGCCACAGGTACCTATGTTAGAGAGTAAAGATAGTTACAGACTAAAAGAATGCTGCTGTGATTTTTTCACATTTAAAAGGCCCCTAAGTACCCATCATCCTTCACACCGCCCACAAGTGGTCCCATAAATTTTATAGGCTAAGACTAGCATACCCTTAAGTATGCAAAAATGGATTCCATTATACTTATAAAGGAGCAGCCATATCTACCTGGTTGAACTCTGCCACAAATACTTGTGTCATTTGCGGTCCTAATCTCATACCATAACATATTCTGCTGTTTGCATGAGAAAGAAAACCCAATATTCCTTTCACATTTTCAAAAACTCTTGACAGCCTGCTACTGATTCAAATAAGTACACCAAAGCTGTAGGGAAAGCCTTAAGAAGTAAAGAACGTACTTCAGTATGATTTTCTACTTATCCTTTTGTTCAACAGAACTACTCACATCCAACCTCCCAACTGCTGAATGACTGCAATAAATAGTCAAAAATGCTACAGCCTAGGACCTGTAGGAGAGCTAAATCCAGACAGCAGAAAAGCAGAATGGATTAGAGGAAAAGGTCTCAGTTACTTTTCAATGGCTCTGCTGTAGTAAATAGGAGAAATTGGCTATCTTTTTCTGGTTAACTTTCTAGCAGCCTCTAGAATTTATTTCCTCTATTAAATCAAGCCATGTTAGCTATAGTAATCCTGCACATGTAAAATCATGTGCTTGATAACACCAACAGGTATAAAACAGACAGAAGAGTAAGTGAGGAAGTGTCCATTAATCCTTAGAAAAATGTAAAGCAGTAAAGGAGACAACATACTCTGACTCTCTCTAGTCTAGTAAGGGTCAGGAAAAATAATCCTCGTGCTACCCCCAGAGTACTGATAATTAACCAGAAAACCTGAAATCTTTACACAAAAAGGTAGAAAAGGCCAGGCACAGTGGCTCATGCCTTTAATACCAGCACTTTGGGAGGCTGAGGCGGGCGGATCACTTGAGGTCAGGAGTTTGAGACCAGCCTGACCAACATGGCGAAACCCCATGTCTACCAAAAAAAACAAACAAACACAAAAACCCACACACACAAAATTAGCCAAGGATGGTGGTGCAGGTCTCTGTAATCCCAGCTACTTGAGAGGCTGAGGCAGGGGAATTGCTTCAACCCAGGAAGCGGAGGTTGCAGTAAGCTGAGATTGTATCATACTCCAGGAGACTCTGTCTCAAAAAAATAAAAAAGAAGAAGATTTAAGAAAAAACGCACATAGATGAATATCTAAGACTTAATAGATTGGGATCCATCAGTGCATCTTGGCTCCAGAAGAAAAGGGATTTTTCTAGATAAACACATCTGGGGGTAGAGACAGGGAGAATAGCACTTCATGAATTTGGATAGGCATGAATCAGAGGGCCATCATTTTATAAAAATTGTCTAAATAATGTCCCAGAAGGAGGAAAAATACAGATTATTGTAGAAGATCTTTGTTATTCTGGGTCAGCCACAGTGTTGAACTCTCTCATGACATTTTGATAAGTTACATAATTGTGAGTCCTGCTTTCCCAATAATGAAGCAGACATTAAATTATTCAGTCTGGTTTACCAAGCTGAAACTTGTCTAAACTCTCTGAAGTTCATACTTCAAAACAACACACAGAAAAATAGAAGGATGCATACGTAAGAAGTGCCATAAGAGTTGCCATTGGATTGGAAATGCGTAACTGATTAAACAACCCCCTAAAATGCCCCAGTAATTTTATGTGTTAAAGGTCTCTAACTGTTTCCAATTTTCAGAAAAATTCTAGAATTGATAGCTAAGTTCTTTAAAAACGAAATTATCATCATAAGAACCAGAAAAGATTCACTTGGATTATTTCATTTTAAATTAACCTTATTCATCTTACTAACAGGGCTAACAATGAGACAGAGCAGGAAGGGGGCTTGGCGTCAGCTCACTTCCACTACAGCATTCTTTCCTATATCCCCAATGATCACAAACCTACACCACTACCTCACTGATGCCATAATGTTTGGACCATGCCTTTTAATTTAATGTTTGAAACATTCATTTTAATTCCAGGAGCTAGCCTTGGGAGATAACCAAGGTTGTGGAGTGTCCGACTTAGGGAAGGAATGCTGAACAACTTTTCAGCCTTGTTGCTTCTAGCCAGATTACCAGGTAGCTCATTACTCAAGATAATTGTAGCAACCAGGTACTGCTTACCTGCATACCTTATCCCTCACGTGCTTTGCCCAGTCCAAACTGCATACCCTACCCCAATACCAATTCCTTTGTCTAATGAAAAGTTTCTACCAGCTCTTTTTGAAAAATCAGTCAAGGAATTCTCATTCTCGCTCTCTCTCTCTCTCTCTCTCTCTCTCTCTCTCTCTCATGCTGCCTCCCTTATGTCTGGGCATAAGCTCCAATGAAGCCTTGTCTGGGAAAACTCTTTTGGCCTCATGTCAATTTCTATTGCATAGACAGCCCAAGAACCCATGGTTAGTAGCAATAGTTCAGATAAACGTGGACAGTGTGTTACTTGATTCCAGTAGTCTTTACTAGGTTTTTTTCAGGATGGGCTGGTGAACAAGATGACAAGTGTGTTTAATTGGATTTGCTTTTATTATTACTAAGAACATCATATGTTTTAAGACATTATATTTATAGTTTATTGCTGAAAAATGAAAGGCAACAGGAGATCTTAGCATCTAATTTATCACATAGGGGTATCTTTTCTCTGATGAGAAGAAGGACAGTTGTAATACTTCCCAGGTATAGACCAATCACAAGATTTATTAGGGCCTGGAAGTCAGTGCATTATAACATAAGTTTACCAACCATCAGCATTAGAGCTGAGGTTCTCAAGTCTGATGGAATCACTAAGAACGGTGCTGCTGAACAAAGTAGTCTGGGTCATGTGAAGCTCTTTAAATCTTATCAAGTCTACTTTAGGCCTCTGCTTCCTATAGGGAACTAGCATTCTACAAAGTTGCCAGAGGAGCTGAGAGAAAGCTAAGGAAATAATGAGGAAACTCAGACAAGATAAGCTAGACCAAAAGAAGAAAAGTAGTCACCTTTCCTGCAGAACCCTCCATTCAGCGTCCTCTTGGAAAAGCCCCTTGAGGAAGCGTTCCTGTTGCAGTCGGAGTGAATGCCCATCTTGTTTAACCACCAGGAGTGGGATACCTTTCTGGAGAGTCCACGTAGTCATCATCTCTTTGACCTCCACATTTTCCCCCAGAAAGGTGAGCTGAAATGACAGGTGACCATGATAACTCAAGAGTAAAGAGACAATCCAAAGACAGATCAGAAACTTCCATCTCCTTGGATGTCAGAAACAAGGCTTGGGGAATGGAAGACTCGGACTGTTATCTCAGGAAGGGCAATCCAGGCAACTGGATTAGGGATGGCTATCCCAGGGCTACTGTCTGCAAATTAATTGAATGAGGGATGCATACGGGATTTTATAGGGTTAATACATGGCAGGAAAAGCCAGTGAAAAGGAAATTGAGACTGGAGTCTTTTTCTTGCCCCCTTTCAAAAACGAACAAAATAAAACAATCAATCAAACAAAAACTCTCTATTATAATAACAGTAGAATATAGGAGGGATGGTTTAGGAAGAAAATGTCTATCTTTAGAGAAGCTTTAAATATTTCAATGGAACAATTTAATATCAATAGAGGTATAGTGAACAGAGAATAAAACCTCTAGCTGCTGTGCTTCTAGCATGGGTTTCTGATCACTGGATGATGCTGAATCTTCCTTGAGAAACCACTATTTGGTGGATTAACATGACTCTTTTTTTAAATAAAAGGTTTTTCATTTTTCCCTTGTGATGATTTTTCCCCCTCTTTCCTGGATTGATTCTATAACTTCCCAGAGGCAAAGAAAAAGAAAACTATATACTGTATTTTCAAACCCAACAGCGTACTTATTTTGGGATTTTTCAGAGCTTAAGAGATGCCAATGCAGTAGTAACCACTCAAAAACATGTTGAGCTGAGATATTTTTAGCTAGCAGTGGGGTTGTGGGAAAGCAGAATTATAACAACAAAAATATAGTAGCAACAGCATCATCCCCCTAAATACCCCAAGCATTCTCCCTTCAGTTTTGTTTTACAGAAAATTGTGGGGTCTGTCTTTCTCTCCAGCTTTTAAAAGCTTCCACTCCAGCTTTTAAGAAGTACAGGTTGTAGGGTAGTGGTGCGATCTTGGCTTACTGGAACCTCTGCCTCCCAGGCTCAAGCAATTCTCCTACCTCAGCCTCCCAAGTAGCTTGGATTACAAGCAGGCGCCACCATGCCTAACTAATGTTTGTATTTTTAGTGTATTTATTATTTCATTATGCATGCCACGTTGGCCAGGCTGGTCTTGAACTCCTGTCCTGAAGTGATCCACCTGCCTTGGCATCCCAAAGTGTTGGGATTACAGGTGTGAGCCACTGTGCCTGGCCATGAAAGTGCTTTTTAAACTGTAAACTGCTACATAAATATTGAGCAGTATTATTACTGTCCCTGGGATACAAGTGCTTATAAAAAACAAAGGATCTCTCCTGTCTACAATGACTTAGGGTTCTTCTACCTGCAGGTATGAGTTCTCCAGGTCTAATGATTCTATAAAAGATTATTTTCTTTGGGCTACTCTGTAGATCATACTCACTCTGGGCCAGGCTATTCCACAGATCTCTTCTACTCTGTGACTCTCTTTATCCTTACCATGTTACTTGTCATCTTGGAATCGGAATGACAAACTCCACCAGATGTAAAATCACTTTCTAAACAACTCTACAAAACAAGAACAAAAGAGTATTGCCATGTAGGCACCATTAGTTGGCTAAACATGCACGTTAGCCATGGATACGGGCATTTATTAAAATAGCTATATGAAGTAATTCATCCAGACACAATAATGAACGTGAAAATGAAAAAAAGAGATATCTTTGCAGTGACCTGGGATAGAAGTACACAAAAGTGATTTCTTTGTTTATATATAAGCATATGTAAAGTTTCCTTTAACAGTTCAGTAAAGTCAATAACTGTTCTAAGGAAGAGTCAATTTGTTGAATTCTCCATCCAATTCTTCTCTTTCCCTTAAGAAAGGTCCTATTTTATTATTTCATTATGCATGTTACCCATGCCCCTATTTAGCACGTACGCAACCCTGTCTAGTACTATCAACTCTCCCCTGTCATATTGCAAGTTATTTGAAATAGGGGAAACTGCTTTGCTTACCTGGGTGTTCCTACAGTGCCTATCACAACAGTATGTGATGAGTATACAATATTTCGAACTAACTGGGAATAAAATTAAACTTAAGAAAACCACCAACTTGGCAATCAACCCTTGAATAACCGGTGGTTAATGCTCTATGGGCCACTGCAAATGAGAAAAAATGAAATATGTGCTAAGGTTCTCAAATGCCTTTAAATGATCTTATGAAAAATAACAGCAAAGAATTCTTCTCATTCTCAAGTTGCTATTGACATGTATTAGAATTGACTTTATGTGACACAATGGTGGGCAAGATATTTTCAGTAATTTATTATTTTAATACTACAGGGCCCTTTGGTGTCAGAAGGGAGTTGGTTAAAATCTAGGACGTTTAGTGGAAGACTGGCGGGGGACTTTTCTTAATAACTAGGAAGTAGCTGTTACATAATTTAAAGAATAACTAAGTACTGATTTTGTCACTGAGTTGATGACTGGGCAAATCTCTCTCTTAGTATCAGTTTTCTCACCTATAAACTTGGGGTAATGATGATTACTTTATCTTTTGAGATGATTATAAGCATGATGTGACAAAAAAAAAACACAGGAATCTATACTGCTGGCCTAAAATGATCCGGTAATTGCTGGTCAAATTTTCTTTTTTTTTTTTTTGAGACAGAGTTTCACTCTTGTTACCCAGGCTGGAGTGCAATGGCGCGATCTCGGCTCACCGCAACCTCCACCTCCTGGGTTCAGGCAATTCTCCTTCCTCAGCCTCCTGAGTAGCTGGGATTACAGGCACATGCCACCACGCCCAGCTAATTTTTTGTATTTTTAGTAGAGACGGGGTTTCACCATGTTGACCAGGATGGTCTCGATCTCTTGACCTCGTGATCCACCCGCCTCGGCCTCCCAAAGTGTCAAATTTTCTTTTTAACTCTCACCCTCTACCACCAGTATCCACACTAAATGATAGATTCTTCTGTGTTGGAGAAAGGCTAAACTGATGTCTACAAATATACATACAGGCACACACACAAAGCAAGGGAGAGGGAACAGGAGAGGGATGAGAGAGAGAAGCAACACTATACTTGGTGTTGAGAAGCCTAAGGGGAAGCATGGAGAAAGATCATCTAGACCACTGATAGTGGGTGATGGAAATGGATAGTAAAGAGTATCTTTATAAGATATTTAGAAGGTTTTTTTTTTTTTTTTTTTTTTAATCGAGATGGAGTCTTCCTCTGTCACCAGCTGGAGTGCAGTAGCATGATCTCGGCTCACTGCAACCTCCGCTTCCGGGGTTCAAGCGATTCTCCTGCCTCAGCCCCCTGAGTAGCTGGGATTACAGGCATGTGCCACCATGCCCAGCTAATTTTTTTTGTGTTTAAGTAGAGACGGGGTTTCACCACATTGGCCAGGATGGTCTCAATCTCCTGAACTCACGATCTGCCCGCCTCAGCCTCCAAAATTGCTGGGATTACAGGTGTGAGCCACCGCGCCTGGTCTGTAAGTATTTTTATAACTAAGAACTATGTATTTCAATAGTCTCAGGATTTTCAAGAAATGCAAGTAAAAAATTGGAGCTGTAAAATGATTTTTGATTGCTGGAGTTTATTTCTTTAACTACAAAATCACATATCAATTGGATCATAAAGGCACTTTATAAGGGCACAAAAATATTAAATGAGATAATGCACATGATAGTGCTTTTTATTATTTAACTTTGATTCTTATTTATTATTATTATTATTGAGACAGAGTCTCACTCTGTCACCCAGGCTGTAGGGTAGTGGTGCGATCTTGGTTCACTGCAACCTCTGCCTCCGAGGCTCAAGTGATTCTCCTGCCCTAGCCTCCCAAGTAGCTTGGATTACAAGCAGGCGCCACCATGCCTAACTAATGTTTATATTTTTAGTAGTGACGGGGTTCTGCCATGTTGGCCAGGCTGGTCTTTAACTCCTGACCCGAAGTGATCCACCTGCCTTGGCTTCCCAAAGTGTTGGGATTACAGGTGCGAGCCACTGTGCCCGGACATGAAAGTTCTTTTTAAACTGTAAACTGCTACATAAATATTGAGCAGTATTATTACTGTCCCTGGGACACAAGTGCTTATAAAAAAGAAAGGATCTCTCCTGTCTACAATGACTTAGGGTTCTTCTACCTGCAGGTATGAGTTCTCCGGGTCTAATGATTCTATAAAAAAATTATTTTCTTTGCAGTTGGAAATTTTTAAATATTTTAATAATTATTAGAATCATCTGAATTAACTGAATTTTTCTGCTTTGTCTTTCCTATTATCTACATGAATCCCAAAGACAAAGAGACCATGAGTTATTTAATCGACCATTAACTACTTATTAATCATTATTATGGGATCAACATATGCTAGGTGCTATTGTATTGAAAAAAAAGACACAATTTTTGTTCTTAAGCACATTATTATTATTGAGCTGATAAAAACAATAAAAGGGTGCTATTATGTGGAACAGATTATAAGTGCACTTCTAAAAATTTAGGAGACAGGCAAATGAATGAGGGCTGAACAGTCTGTAAGGAGGAGGCGAAGTCTCAGCTGGATCTTGAAAGATAGCATTTGAATTGTTGGAAAGAAGAAAGGGCATTTCAGTTAGTAAAGCATTAGAGTAAAGGCAAAATGATATAGGGACTGAGCAAGATTTCTTCTTATGAGGGAGAGTATTAGTTTTGCTTGACAAATAACACATATTAGGGAATGAGGTTGCAACCTTAAAATTTGCCAGAGAAGATTAGGTGTTATATGGTAGGAAATTGCAACGTTATTAAAGATTTTGGATCAAAGGAACATAAAAGTATAGGATTAGCCATAGAAGAGAAATCAAAGAAAGTCAGGTCAAATAGTGAGTCCCTGGGACCACCCCAGCATGACATCCTAGTGTGGCATCAGAGGAAAAAGGGAAGTGCTTCTTCTGTGGACCATGACAACCTAGCAAGCGGAATAAATATCGTTGACTGACAATACATGACTATTTATAAACATTCACAATTATTCTGTTACTTTCTAGATTAAATAACAGTCTGCTGTTACCCAACATGTGACTTACATTGGAGAGACTGCTCCACAAATCATCATTCTTAGCATTTCTATAGCTGAACTTCTTTAAGTAGTGAATTATTCCTTTCTGGAATCTTTCCTCAGTCAGAAAATCCTTGAGCATATTCAAAATACAAGCTCCCTTTAAAAAAAAAAAAAAAGAAGAAGAGTTAAAAAAGATAAAGAAAAGATATGTTTTTAAAGGAAGCTTAAATTTTATGGAACATGTGTGATGTCTGAAAAATGCACAAATAAAAAGTGAAATAAGTAGCAGGAGCTGGCATCAATGACTTAAACTGCTGATTTTATAGTCCTTACTATATTTCTTCTAAAAGCAGAGCTGCCACCTGCATGTGATATTTACTACCTTGTTATAGGAAACTTCATCAAACATTTCCTGTATTTGAGTCGGGGTTTCTGCTGGTTTGGAGACAGGGCGGGATGAATTCAATGAATCTCTTGTAATTACTTGAAAACACACATTCGAAAAGTAGTCATCCTAAACAGGGTGAAAAATATTCAGTTTTAGTTTTCATTGGACACTGTAAAAGCAATAGAAAACACAGTAGGCTTAGTAAGATGTTCTTAGAGGTAAGAATTCAATCAATATTTCTTGCAAGATGTTTCTTTCTGTTTATGTATTCCCCTTTCCCGTTTCTCTACTTTAAAATGATTCAAATCCAACATTCCTTCAGACATTGCCTGAATGTTCACCATGTACCAGCCCTTGAATACAGGAATAAAATAATGGTTTCCATTTAGTGAATACTTGTTATGTGCCTAGACCTATCATCTGAAACCCTGTCGACACCTCTGCAAGGGAGATGCAGCATATGTATTTTACAAATGAGAATATATAAAGCTTTGGCATTAAGCCACAAATTCAGAACATACACAGTAACAAGAGGAGCCTAACTCTGAATCCATGTCTGTCTATAGTGTACTGGACTAAATATATACCGCAAAGACCTACTTAACTATTACTAACCACCTTGATATTCAAATTTAGATGGTGTTCAGACCACCACATGCATTTTTAAAAAGACATACTTGAATAAATCCCTTCACACATTTTGGGGAAGCCAGCAGATCCTTTGGAAATTCTAGAAAAGTACACCCCCAGTGATGTTGATTTCAGGTTACATGCCAATAACTCTGTATCCTACCTACTAGCCATGGGCATTCCTGTGTGGATATATACAAACAGTGACGTTCTTTCCTGTCACCTCACATACACAGCTCTACATTTGGGTTAGTTTGCCTTCTCTGTTCACAAACTTTGGGGTGACAGGTTTATATTAATCGTTTTCTAAAACCTTCAATGTTTCATTCAGTTCTGTGATCTGTTTTGCATATCAAACAAAATGCCATATGTTCAAAAGCCACAACATTAAGTAGTTTTTCTCTTTAACATTCCTTTGAAATTTTAATAGTGAATTGATGATTCTTTATGCTATATGGTGTGACACACAGAATTGTGAACTTACAAATTGCAGCTCTGGATATGTAGCATTAACAGCGATAAGTTCCATGTATTTTGCAAAACCCTCGTTAAGCCAAATATCATTCCACCATTCCATTGTGACCAGGTTGCCAAACCACTAGGAGGTAAAAAATCAATGTTATTGGAAGTTAAATAAAAATTATTAACTTTTGCCAACAAATATAATGGTTACTAACTTTTTTTTTTATTAGTTAGTGTCTCTCTTCCCTCTTTGCTACCCTTATTTCTTTGTACAATATTCCCGATTTTCTTGCCTTCTTATTCTCACCACCACATTTTTGCTTGATTTTCTTTTTTCCTTTTTTTGCATGTTCTCAATGCCCTTAATTCTTCAACTTTCATTCTATCTGCCCAACATTTCCTAGCTATTAGATTTAATATGAAGAAATAAGATGGAACATTCTACGAAGGTAGTTTTTCTTTCCCACAGAATAAGAACAATCTCACCTTGTCCTTGATATATGATGATGTTCTAGGGAGAAATATAAACTCAAGTGCCCTGGGTGGAGTCATCTTTTTACATTAAGTAGCAGGTACTTAGGAGAATCATAAGAATTCATTTAGGGCTCTCAGATTGTTATATAATATTACAGATGATGACATTCAGTTGTTAACCTCTGCCCCTAACTTACTTCCAGTGGGCCACTGGAAACAATAAAGGCCTAAGATTTAAAATATGTGTAAATAGTGTTCCTATGCAACAATTTTGCATGTTCTTCACATGTACCCCAAAACCTAAAATGCAATAAAATAAATAAATGGAAAAAACAAACAAACAAACAAAAAAAAAACAAAAAACAAAAACCTACAAACAAAAAACCTGCATGAATTTGGCATTGACTCTTTAAAATTTGTGTTAATTTTTAGAAAATAATTTTAATTATTTACCACTGGGCCAAAGTGATGTTGCAGTAGGTCACATGATTTATTTTATGGCTGAAGGGACTCCCATGCATACTCTCACTAATGTCAGGGCATATGGTCAAGAGGTAAATTAACTTCTACATATGGAAACTTGGAGGTGGTCTAAAAAGGATCACGCTAGATAACAGAGTACATTAGTATGTAGCAGGGGTCCCAACCATCAGGCACTCCAAATTTCTCACCTGACCCTAAAGAAAGGGAGTGTGGCAGGAGAGAGGCAGGTTTTCTGGGGCCAAGTGCAGTCTTTCTTGTTTTATAGCTAGAAAAGAGCTACCACAAGGTGGAGCAAAGTCACAGAGAACCAGTGTGAGAGCCAGAACCAGGGTTTCCTGTCTCCCAAACTTGGGTCGCCTTGGCTTTCTGGATTTAAAGTCACAAGTATTCTCCATACCCAACTTTGCAAACTGAAATGGGCTATTAGCTATGGGAAAGATAAAGGAAACCTGAAAAGATAAAGTTATGGAAAGTCTGGTGGGCGTGGTGGCTCATGCCTATAATCCCAGGACTTTGGGAGGCCTAGAAGGGCAGATCACCTGAGGCCAGGAGTTTGAGTCCAGCCTGGCCAACATGGTAAAACCACATCTCTACTAAACATATAAAAATTAGCCGGGTATGGTGGTGTGTACCTATACTTGAGAGGCTGAGGAAGGAGAATCACTTGAACCCAGTAGGCAGAGGTTGCAGTGAGCCAAGATCATGCCTCTGTACTCCAGCCTGGACAAGTGAGACTCTATCTCAAAAACAAAAAGAAAATTATGGAAAGACTAATAGACTTGTTAATTACACTGAACAGCTGGATCAGAAAAGAGATTCATCAATAGAAACCCATGAGTTAGTCACACATATTTGACTTATTTGAATTCACTTCACAAGTTTAAATGAATCATAAGTTCCTAGGAAGCAGAATGGACAATTGGAAAGAGTACCTACTTTGGAAATAGGCAGATGCGAACTGGAATTCCGACGCTGCCAGGCCAGACTTTTACTTAACCTTCTGAGCCTCCAGATTCTCATCTGTAAAATGAGGACAATGGTGTCCACATGTAGGATTCTTCTGATAATGTGTGCAAAATTCTTACCTTAGTGGGTATATCCCATCTTCAACAACAATAAAATGGTGGCCTACTAATGATGGCATTGATATTCAATACATTTATTGACTGTGTATTGGACACCATAATAAAATTAAAGATGTAATATTATCTCTGATCTTTATTCTTTGTAGAAATGAGGTCTTGCTGTGTTGCTGAGGCTGGTCTTGTACTTCCAGACTCCAGCAAGCCTCCCACCTCTAAGTGTATAAATTACAGGCTATCTCTGATTTTTAGGTAGCTTCCTATTAAGAAGAATAAAACTGAGATAATAATAATAAAGAAAACTAACGTTCACTGGGTGTATATCACGGCCTACAAGTACTTCTAAGGGTTTATCTCAGTAAGTGCTTATAACATCCCCAGTACTTAGGCATTAACCAATTTTATAGGTGAGGATAGTTTGAAACCCATTTTGCAAAGTAGGACCTAGAGAGAAATAGTAATTTTTACCAGATCCCTTAGGAAACAGCAGATTTAGGATTCACTTCTGGGCACCCTGTCTCTGGGGCTTGTTTGTACCACACTGGTTTAGGTCTAGACTCAGGCAACAATTCATTTCTAAGCACTGCAATATCTGCTCTCAACTTGTGCTTCCCAGGTGCAAATATGAAACAAATCTCAACAGCACCATGGATATATATGAATCCCATTTAGATGTGACTATGATTATCACCTAAGTGGGCTGCCTGCCTGGTCTCTTTCTCCATGGCTAACCCATCCTTCCACACTGCCAACAGTTATCTTTATAAAACACAAATCTGATCGTGATACTTCTCTACTTAAAAGGCTCCCTGCTGTCTGCAGAACCGTGTCCAAGATCTCAGCATGGCACAGGAGGACTCTCCCAGCTGGCTCTAACCTTCCTTTCCAGCCTCTGCTTTGGACTTTCTGGCTCTTCAGCATACACTCACATAAGACAGCTCCACGTGAAAAAAGGGCAGCTAGGGGTGCCATAGTATAACCTCCTGTGTGGTAAAATGAAAAAAACCTTAAAAAAATTGGCATTTTTTTCTTTACATATATTTTGTTGTTGTAAAGTAAAAAGACTTCCTAAAAATTATACTTTAAAAAAGCAGTGCAATTAACAATGTCTACACACTGTCAGCTGACACATGCATATATTAAATTATTTTGGTTATTTTTCACCATCTATCAGAGATCTGGTATCTTAGTGGAAGATATCTTGTCACTCTATTTGCAATTCCTCTGGAGTATAACACTCTTCCTTTTCCCTGGAATGCATCCCTTTTCCTCTCTAAGGTTGCCAGCTACTTACAATTCATCCTTTAAATCCAGCTTAAATACCACTCCTCTGCGAACTCTTACACCCAAACCTCTTATGCAGTTTGTTTTTCCATCCTCAGTGCTCCCAAGACTGGGAGCATTTCTCTCTCTTACAGCATTATTGTTCTGCTTGTAATTATTTATTTATACAACAATAGACTGTGTGATCCTTTCCGGAAGTCTTAATCTCTGAATCCCTAGTTCCTAGCTTGGTGTTTGGCACACACTTAAGAACGGGAAAGCCGATCACTAAATACATGAAGAAATGATCAAAGTCTAAAAGTTCCTGCTTTCTTTAGATCTTGCAGGGAAACACTTGAAAGGGGACACATCTTTGAACACATCATTTAGATAAATCAGGCCCATAACATTTGAGAATTGATTTGAAAGGAGTCAGTAAATATCTCAAGAGGTAAGCGTGAATCAAAAAGGCTAACAAAACCAGGCGTGGTGGCTGATGCCCATAATCCCAGTGCTTTGAGAGGCTGAGGTTGGAGGATCTTTTGAGGCCAGGAGTTTGAAACCAGCCTGGGCAATATAGCAAGGCCTCATCTCTACAAAAAATAAAAACAATAAAAATTTTTTACAAGGCTGGCAAAGATGGATTTAAAGAACTTAAATCCAATACCTGAACCATGCAAGGATAGCAAGGTAAATTCTTCATTCTAGACAGTAGAGTTTGAGACCAGCCTGGACAGCATAGAGAGACCCCCATCTGTACTAAAATCAAACAAACAAAATAAAACGAGACTATATACGATAGATCTTGTAAAATATGAAAAACATGGCCAGGCGCCGAAGATCATACCTGTAATCCTACCACTTTGGGAGGCTGAGGTGGGCAGATCAACTTCAGGTCAGGAGTTCAAGACCAGCCTGGCCAACATGGCAAAAAACCCCGTCTCTACTAAAAATACAAAAATTAACCAGGCATGGTAGCAGGTGCCTGTAGCCGCAGCTACTTGGGAGGTTGAGGCAGGAGAATTGCTTGAACCCGGGAGGTGGAGGTTGCAGTGAGTTGAGATCATGCCATTGCACTCCAGCCTGGGCGAGAGTGAGGCTCCATCTCAACCCCCCACCCCCCTCAAAACCAAAACAAAACAAAACCCCAACCGTTAAAGTACTAAATGCAATGTGGTATCCTATGTTGGATCTTGAAACGGAAAAAAATGACACCAGGGGAAAAAAACTGGTAAAATGGGAATAAAATCTGGAGTTTAGTAAATAAATAAGTAAGCTAACAACACCTTAAGTGTGACCTGTTCCCATGCCATTGCTTTCCCACCATCCTAGCCTCCCTAGCACTTGTAAGAACAGAGGATATGGAGTTCAAGGTGGGTGTTTTTCTCAGTCTCGATTAAAAAGCTTCTCGCTCTTTGGATTAACAACCAGGTCATTCACAATTCAGTGTTCAGTTTTTCTATCGGGGTTCCCCGTCTAGGAGTAACACCCCTTTCTGTCATGGAGACACCCAACTCTGGACTTCCCGTTTAGATTCTGGCAAAAGCCCCACCAGAGCCCCCTCCAGAGCCCGAAGGCGGTCCCTCAGGTCGGGAAGGGGTTTTCCTGCTCCTGGAGCCGCGACCGCGGCCAAAGGCTGGGCTGAGCGTCGGCGGAGGGAGGTGCGGGGGGCGCCGCCCACGGCCTCCTGGGTTCTGCGCGCGGGGCTGGGCTGCGGTTGGCCACAAGAGGCATCCATCTTCCCGGACCAGCCCCGCGTTTCCTCGCGGAGCAGGGGCGGAGGCTTGGGCGGAGAAGGGCACGGCCCGGAGCGCCGTCCGCTCCCGCGAGTCCCGCCCGGCTCGGAGGAGTCTCGAGCTGCCGCCCAGGCCGCCGCAGCCCGCAGATTGCTCGCCCGGCGCCCGCGAGGCGCGAGTCGTGTGCGCACCCACAACTTTGCGGCCGCCGGGGGCGCGGCTCCCGCGTGCGTGTGCGAGTGTGCCTGTCACCAGCGGCCTCCTGGGGGCAGCAGCGGAAAGGGAGACGCGGAGAAAGGCAGCCTCGGCGCCCCGCGGCCAGGGAGGCAGAGGCCCCTCGCGGCGCCGGCTCTGGAGACCTAAACTCCGCCGGACCTGTGCCCAGGGCGCGTCTGAGCGTCGCCGCCTTCACTCTCCCAGCAGCCGCGGGGACTCGCGTTAGGACTGCGCTTCCTTTCGCCTGCCGGGCTGTAGCGGCGGTGTCTGCGGGCGGAGGAGCTGCGGCCGTGGCAGCAGCATCCCCGGCCCGGGCGGGACCATTGAACGCCGGAGCCGGCGGCAGGAGGCAGGAAGGGAGGGTCGTGGCGCCCTAGCTGGGCGCGTTCCCGGCGCCTGCCCTCGGCTCCTGGCCCTGTCCCGGGCGCTCGGTGCGGGTCTCGAACAATGGTGTGGAGCGCCGGCGCGAGCCCCGCGCCCGCGCAGCGGTGGTAGAGGAAGTGGCCGGGCTCCCGGCGAGGTGGGCAGGGAGACGTCCCCCACTACTCGCTCGCTGGAGTTTGCCTGCGCGTCCGGCCTCTCCAGTCCCGACCCCCGGGATCCCCTGGGATCACCGACGGAGCTCAATTCCGAGAGTATGGTGCCGGCGCCCGGGTTGATCTAGTCCTCTCTACTCGCTCCTTTTTCCCTCCTCCTCCTCCTCCTCTCCCTCCTCCCTTCCCTCGGGTCGGCGCTGCCTCTGGGTTCCCGGCGTGTGGGAGTACAACTCTGCCTCTCTAAGGAGAGCGGGGTTGTGGCCGCTGAACAGAACTTGCCCATTGAAAGGAAACCCGGAACAGCTGGATAATGTCCACCCCGAGCCGATTCAAGAAGGACAAAGAGATCATAGCCGAGTATGAAAGTCAAGTCAAAGGTAAGGATGGGAGCGGCTGCCTTGCTCCTTTTGTGTGCCTTCTTGTCATTGTGCTCGTGGAGTTGCGTTTCTAACTTGGTGTCTGCGTTGGAGGAAGGTGGTGAGGGGACAGCTCGAGCCCTGGCTGAGCCACCCGGGCTTCCTACAAGCCAGTTCCCAGTTCCAATCCTAGTTCCGTCAAACCCACGGGGAGCTGGAAGCCGGGTGACTTCCCCTAGCCAGCTGCCGGCCCGAATCTCAGGTGGGGAGAGAACTGACTTTAACTAAACCACCTTCAGCTGGGCTGGGCAACTTAATGGGAAGCAGGCAGCAGTGGGGGACCCTGTCCAGCTGTTATTATCATCGTCTTGATTCTTTTTAAATGGTATGATTGTCACTATGTAATTTTTCTACAGAATCATTTTTGTAAAGTCTATGAACACCAAGCGGTCCACAGCCTCATTGAGTGCAGGCTATTTCAGATATTTACACCGCTCACAATTTATTAGGGCGAGTTCCCCTTTTATTAAATAGCTCCCTAAAAGCCTGGCAGTTAAACGAAACAGTGACTAGTGGAATCTGACTCCTCCTTTATAATGGGCCAGAATTCAGTGCCATCTTTCACACTCACATGGGAATATTGCTTTATCATTTGCTGGAAGCCACTTGCATGTAAAATGAAGGTTTAAATATTTGAGTAGTAGTTTTAGTCCGTTTACATTGTCAACTAATGAAAGAAACCTAATTAAGTCTGATTAATTGTTTTTACTTTCCATGCATTGTGATTAAAAAATAAATAAATTATATATATATATATATATATATATATATATATATGTATGTATTCTCTCCAGTACAAGTATTTGGTTTTGCTACTGAAGTGTTTCATAAACATATATGTTAGTTGAATTTTTTTCTCCTCTTTCCTGACGTCTCAGGAGTAGCTTTCCTGATTGAGACAATGGATGGAATGTTGGGGTCCCCGCTGTTCTTGGACACATTCAATGCAAAGTTTATAAAGATTGTTATGTACACACCTGTGTTTGTCTATGCACAGTCTTATGAAAGGGCTACAGAGAAAGGCATCACTGTACTTGCCTTGAGCAAGGGAGGAGCAGCCTGAGTGTTCTTTTGTGTGGTCAAGTTGTGAAAATGCCTGAGTCTGAGAGGACCATAGAGAAATCCTGTATCATCCAGTGTGAATCCAGACCAACTCATTGTGGCCACAGCAAACACAATATGCAAGATAACTTAGGTTACCTTTAAGCTGACCCCTATAATGAAGTTAAACTAAACATTGTTCAGGAGACACAGATTTTTATCTGCCTGGAATTGTGATAATTTATACTTACAGGAACATGTTTCATTGCTATGGAACTTGTGTTAGCAGATAAGTAATTATTTCCTTAGAGCCAGGTAAACTTTCTAATGAGATGAACCTTTCTTTTTTTAGTGAGTCCAACACAGCCTAAAACCTTTCATTCCAAGGCAGTACTCTTGTTCACAACCACCATTTCTCTGTGCAGTTTTTCCACATGTCTCTTTGTGGCAGGTCTTCAAGGGGTGGCGGTCTGGTTTTTCTGCCGCCTGGAGCACTAATTGGCAAATGCACTTCCAAATGCTGATTTCGTTATCTTTGCTCTAAGGTCATTTGCCGGAGATCAAGTTCCTTATTTGAAAATCAGCGAACTGGGATGCGTTGCAATGTGTCTATCAAATTCAAACCAAAGAAAAATTATATACATGGTGAAAATCATATTTAGAACTAAGTCTGTCCCACAGAAAGTGACCTTCTCCCAATTTCCTTTAACCCTTCTCCCTTCACACACACAGGAGTCCCTAGGCTGCTTTAGGACTCTTCACTGCACCTGCCCTGCCCTGCCCTGTGTCTAGGCTTTACCTCCTCCTCCAATAACCTACACAACCAGTGTCTAACCTAGATCACTACATCCATACACAAACGTGGGAATAAGGGAATATCATGGAGTCAGATCATATACACATTAAATGACACAAATTCACTTGATACTTCTAGGCAAATCAAGAAGAGAGTGGGAGAAAAATAACAGGTAAATAGTGCATGTGGCCAGCTATCTAATACAGGGAGAATAGGCCCCTTAGTAAGGATAGCATGGGAGACAAGGCTCTCGTTTTTCTGTACCTTCACAGAGTGCTAGTCTGTTATTTAAAGGTATGTGTTTTGGGGCTAGGTGCAGTGGCTCATGCTTGTAACCCCAGCATTTCGAGAGGCTGAGGCAGGCAGATCACTTGGGATCAGGAGTTCAAGACCAGCCTGGCCAATATTTTGGTAGAAAAACTCCGTCTCTATCAAAAAATACAAAAATTAGCTAGGTGTGGTGGCGTGCACTTGTGGTCCCAGTGTGCCTGTGGTTCCACTTGAATCCAGGAGGTGGAGGTTGCACTGAGCCAAGGTCACATCACTGCACTCCAGCCTGGGTGACAGAGTGAGACTCTGTCAAATGAATGAATGAATGAATGAATTAACTAATTAATTAACATGTATTTGGAACAACCTACTTGTTAAATTATACCCAGTAACTTTATCTGATGATAAAAAAAATTGTTTTATTGCTGAAGGAAAACCCAGCTTGTGGGACTCATTAAGACATAAGTCTAGACTAGGCATGGTGACTCATGCCTGTAATCCCAGCACTTTGGGAGGTCGAGGTGGGTAAATCACTTGAGACCAGGAGTTCGAGACCAGCCTGGGCAACATGGTGAAACCCTGTGTCTACTAAAAATACAAGCCAGACTGGTGGTGCATACCTGTAGTCCCAGCTACTCTGGAGACCGAGTCAGGAGAATTGCTTGAACCTGGGAAGCAGAAGTTGCAGTGAGCCGAGATTGCACCACTGCACTCCAGCCTGGCTGACAGAGTAAGACTCCGTCCCAAGAAAAACACAATGAATAAACACACATATTGGACTTTATAGGTGACTTAGTTGTGGGTGATTTTAAGAGTCATTTTGATTATATGTATTTTTTTAACCTTCCAACTTAGAACCTAACACTCTATTTTCTCTTCTCACTCCCATTTTCTCTAGTAACATCTCTATCTCAGACTTTTTTCTTTTGAGACAAAGTTTTGTTCTTGTTGCCCTGGCTGGAGTGTAATGGCACGATCTCAGCTCACTACAACCTCCACCTCCCGGGTTCAAGCGATTCTCCTGCCTCAGCCTCCCTAGTAGCTGAGATTACAGGCATGTGCCACCACACCTAACTAATTTTGTATTTTTAGGAGAGATGGGGTTTCTCTACTAAACCTCGTCTCTACTAAACATGTTGGTCAGGCTGGTCTCAAACTCTGGACCTCAGGTGATCCGCCTGGCCTCAGAAGTTTTGAGATAATCTTTTGATCTAAAGGAATGACTTCAGATACGGAATTTTGTTTGTTTAGAAGGCATCTCCCTCTGTCACCCAGGGTGGAGTGCAGTGGTGTGATCTGGGCTTACTGCAACCTCTGCCTCCTGAGTTCAAGTGATTCTCCTGCCTCAGTCTCCAGAGTAGCTGAAATTATCTGCATGTGCCAGCATGCCCAACTAATTTTTGTATTTTTAGTAAAGACGGAGTTTCAACTTGTTGAAACACATGTTGAAAGAACTCCTGACCTCAGGTGATCTGCCCACCTCAGCATCCCAAAATCCTGAGATTACAGGTGTGAGCCGCTGCATCTGGCCCAGATATGGAATTTTGCCATTGTGGCTGCCTGCACAGGTTTTGGGAACAGACTTCATGGGGCTATTCTTAACTGTGGAAAGAACCGTTCCTGGTGATAATTTGTGATTTTATATATAAGATCATAAATGTATCTAGTTATGTGTATCATTTTGGGCAAGTCACTTAGCCTCTCCCTGGGTTTTGGTTTTCTTATCTATGAGATAAAGAGTTGGGATTCTCTTCATCCTAAGTATCTTTTTTTTTTTTTTTCCTGAGAGTGTCTCACTCTGTCACCCAGGCTGGAGTGCAGTGGCCCAATCTCTGCTGTCTGCAGCCTCCTGCCTCCCGGGTTCAAGTGATTCTCATGCCTCAGCCTCCCAAGTAGCTGGGACTACAGGCATGCACCACCATGCCTGACTAATTTCTGTAATCCTAAGTGTCTTTGAATCTAACTGATATCATATCAGTTCATATTAATGGCTTCATAAAGTTTTCAAGCTTTCAAAATTTTCTCTTGGCAACTCTGTTTTGGGGAGAATCATTTTTGCTTTCACTTTTTTTCATAAGTTCATGGACACTATGTATCAAATGAGTTATTGGATAATTAAAATATACACAATAAACAATACAGAAAAACAGTAATCAAAAGCACATGCAGAGAAGTGTAGCACAGAATCATTAAGACAGAAAAGAATCAGGAATGATACAAGTGGTTAAGCAATGGGTAGGTTTAAATCAGGGACAACAGGCGCCCCAAGCAACAATTTTAAAGAATGAATTGAGTGCGCACAGGGGAACAAGGTCGTGAAGAAAAGGTTTTGGTGAGGTGCCGCCATTTCTTCCGTCCTCGGTCTCTGCGCCTTTCGCAGAGCTTCCAGCGGCGCTATGTTGGGCCAGAGCATCCGGAGGTTCACAACCTCTGCGGTCCGTAGGAGCCACTATGAGGAGGGTCCTGGGAAGAATTTGCCATTTTCAGTGGAAAACAAGTGGCGATTACTAGCCATGATGTACTTTGGATCCGCATTTGCTACACCCTTCTTAATATTAAGACACCAACTGCTTAAAAAATAAGGATGTTTCAGCTCATCCATTTAACAGATATGAAGAACATTTTAAGAAGTGCAGTCTCTGGAAAATGGATCAAACTCACATGGCATACTAGATATGTGTGTAAATAAACTTATGACATGAAAAAAAAAAAAAAGAATGAATTGAACATTTCATGCTTCTTGGTCAAATTCTCAAAGACTTAGAATTAAGAGAAATAAATCCCTTATTTGAATAGGCCATTAAAAAGCAAGCATGTCTGGAAAAGTGTATGAAACTCAAACCAGTTGACTGTGCCATTTGTTAGCATCTCTGGCAAATAGGTTAGCGGTGGAAGGGATTGAACAATTGGCTAACAGAAGGTTTTGAGATTATCTGTGGACTTTAGTGATCTATGTAATTCTCCTTATATTCTGCAGCAAAAATATTGTGGAGCTACACATATGGAAACAAAGACTCAAAAGACATGTTTTATGAAGTGAAACTTATAGATGAGAGGCTGTGTTTGTTTTTAATAATGCGCGTTGCTAGTTGCTAAAAATTGACAGTTATTATTTGTAGTATTTGCTAGAGATAGCACCGTATTTGTCAACATGCAATATGTACAGAGCGCGCCAAGAAAATCTGTTGTTTTTTGACCACGCTGCAGCCTAACATACAAATAATACATTTTGGTAGCAGTTGGAACATGAAGAAATGCCAGTTTAATTTGGTATGGCCCTGCGTCATGCCATAGTAATATGAAACCTGTGTCTGCGTCTTACGTTCTTTAACCTAGAATAGGAAGTGACAGCAATTTAAGTTATGAATTAAAACTTTGTAGCTGGGAGGGACTTTCAACATTTCTTCTCCAACCTACTCGTTACATGATGCATGTAGCCTAATGACAGAGTTGTACAATTAATGATCACGTACCTGGGACCAGAACCCAGGTCATTTTCTTTTCAGTACTGACAATTCACTTTTAGACTCCTCATAAATTAGATATCTACATAGGAGATAGAATAGTTACCTATTTAGACTTTACATTCGTGGAAGGAATTATAGTTGGACCTAGAAGAGAATAGAAACCCCAGTCTGTGAACAGGAGTTAATTACACTGATCTCTATCCAAGGTGTGTTTTTTCACCAAGACCATTTCAAGAGACCACAATACCCAGGCAGCAGCTTCACATGGTGGCCTTTAAGGGTTAGAAAAACAACATGGTTGATATGTACAAATAGGATTTGCTTGATGTTTTGGTGAATCCAATTGCAGCTATTGCAACAAAGCCTTTACAGTGCCTTGAAAACCTGATTTGTTAAATAAACTTCAGAATATATTAAGGAATAGTTATGGAGAAAATTTTGAGTGAAGCAAGACCTTCTGAAACACAGGAGGGCTGGATTATAATACAGGGAAGTAAATCTCAGCTCTGACAATCTAGAGTGATTTGTTTACTCCTGTGCTATGTTGACCAGTTTAGGAGCCGGACAATTTCAGGTCTGTTCCAAGTTTTAGAGTCTTTGTGAATTGGCCAGACAATTTTTTTTTTTTTCGTCAAGATGGGGTCTCACTTTGTCACCCAGGCTGGAGTACAGTGGGCAAACAGGGCTCACTGCAGCCTTGACCTCCTTGGCTCAAGCGATTTTTCTGCCTCTGCACCTCTAGCTGGGACTATAGGTACACACTACCATACATGACTATTTTTTGGCTTCTTGTTTTTGTAGAGATAGGGTTTTGCCGTGTTGCTCAGACTGGTCTCAAACTCCTAAGCCCCTGCCTTAGCCTCCCAGAGTGCTGTGATTAGGGGCATGAGCCACCGCTTAAAAAATTTCATTCATGCTACCTACTTTCACTTCAATTCAAACAGCTAACAATTAAGGTAAAGAAAAGGGAATAAATCGATTAGTCTATTTATGCTTTAGCAGTGTGAAGGCAGAAATTTGGATGAGAAGATGGGCATGGTGGCTCATGCTTGTAATCAATCCTGGTATTTTGGGAGGCCGAGGTGGGTGGATTGTTTGAGTCCAGGAGTTTGAGACCAGCCTGGGCAACATGTCGAAACCCTGTCTCTACTAAAAACACAAAAATTACTGGGTGTGGCGGTGCATGTCTGTAATCCCAGCTACTCTGGAAGCTGAGGTATGAGAATCACTTGAATCCAGGAGGTGGGGTTTGCAGTGAGCTGAGATTGTGCCACTGCACTCCTGCCTAGGTGACAGAGTAAGACTCCGTCTCAGAATAAAACGAAGTTTGAATTAGAGACAGTTATGTAAAAGTATTTTTGTCAGTTCAGAACTACTTTCTAATTTATTGACAGCATTATCTACTCTCCCCTGTTGATGTCTTAGACTGGGAAGAAACAGAAAATAGTGTTTAAAACCAGGAACTCTGGGCCAGGCACAGCGGCTAACACCTGTAATCTCAGCACTTTGCGGCGGAGATGGAAGGATCACTTGAGACTAGGAGTTTGAGACCAGCTTGGTCAACATGGTGAGATACCATCCCTATTTAAAATAATAATAAAGCGGGAACATCAGTGTTAGCAGTCTGGCCTTGTTACTGATTAGTTGTGTGACCTCTAAGAGTCAATTTCTTCATCTGTAAATTAGAGATAATAGTAGTACTTAACCTTGTTGTCCTGTCCTTCCTTTTCCCTTTCCCTTTTTCCCCCTTTTCCCTTTTTTCCCTTTCCCTCCCTTTCCCTTTCCCTTCCTTTTCTTTCTTTCTTCTTTTTTGGTGTAGTCTTGCTTTGCTCTGTCACCCAGACTGGAATGCAGTGGTGTGATCTTGCCTCACTGCAACCTTCACCTCTCAGGTTCAAGTGATCCTCCCACCTCAGCCTCCCAAAGTGCTGGGATTACAGGTGTGAACCACTGCACCTGGCCTCCCTGTTGTCTTTGTGAGATTGCAGCGAGGAAAACATTTATCATAGGTTTGACACATTATAATTAACAAATGTTCGTCATTGTTATCTGTTTAATGTTGGTTTTCTTTCTATCTATTGTATCTTTTTTTTTTTTTGAGATAGGGTCTCACCCTGTTGCTTAGGCTGGAGTGCAGTGGCCCAATCTTGGCTCCGCTCACTGCACCCTTGGCCTCCCCAAGCTCAGGTGATCCTCCCGGGTGGCTGGGACTATATGCACCTGCCATCATGCCTGGCTAATTTTTGTATTTTTTTGTAGAGATGGGTTTTAGCCATGTTGCTCAGGCTCGTTTCACTCCTAAGCTCAAGTCATCTGTCTGCTTGGGCCTTGGGCCTCCCAAAGTGCTGGGATTACAGGCTTGCGCCACCTCGCCCAGCCTGTTCTATCTGCTGTATCTTGTTGCATTCTGATTTAGATAAGTTTTTGAAATTCAGATACATAACTGCCAGTCTTTTTACCAGAATGAATTACAAAATGGACTCATCTTGAATTATCCTAAGAGAGTGCCATGTGCTTTTAAAATGGAGTGAGTTTCATGATGCAATTTAAAAGGGAAATAGATTAGGCAAAGCATACAGATTCCCAGCTCATTATAAGGTGGATTTTATATTGTGTCATTATTTTTCATCCAAGTGCAAGTAACGAAGCCTAAAAACATACTTCCTGGCCCTAGGCTGCCATGTATTTAAGAATAACTTTTGTTTTAAATTGTCTCCACCTCTGTTCCATGATGCTGTGTGGAAAATGAAAACTATAGTTCAGTCAGTAGATTTTATTTACCTGTGGGTGAGAAAGATTCTTATGATATCAGATAAAGTCACTGACTTAATCTCATGGTCTTGAGAAAAGTATTTTCTTTTAAAATCAATGTAGGAATGAAAATTTCACTTATGACTGCTAATTTGCTTCTGCTTCACTAGAAGGCACTTTGATATTAGAAATCATTGTCTGTGTATCTTTCACACCCTTTAGTACAAGGCCTCATTAAACATTTATTACATGAGAAGAGGAATAATTTGAAATAATAATTCCTTTATACTGCAAATAAACATGGTGATTATTCAGAATTATCTAGGATGTCCAAACAAGTTTTACCACAAAATTTTAAGTTGAATTCAAATGGTTTGTAATTTTTTTTTTTTTTTTTTTTTTTTT
>NW_016107687.1:1481764-1488083 GCF_001604975.1 Cebus imitator | reverse complement strand
TCTTGCTCTGTCACCAGGCTGGAGTGCAGTGGCACGATCTCGGCTCACTGCAGCCTCCGCCTCTCGGTTTCAAGTGATTCTCCTGCCTCAGCCTCCTGAGTAGCTGGGACTACAGGTGCATGCCACCACACCCAGCTAATTTTTGTATTTTTAGTAGAGATGGGGTTTTACCATGTTGGCCAGGATGTTCTCAATCTCTTGACCTCGTGATCTGCCTGCCTTGGCCTCCCAAAGTGCTGGGATTACAGGCATCAGGTGCTGTGCCTGGCCAAATGGTTTATAATTTCTGCAGAAAGTCACACAGCTGAAAACATTCTACATGTCCCCAGCAGTGGGGAATGGTTAACTAAATTCTACTGGTAAATTGTTAACCAACTTTATACATTCAGTGTTACACAGTCTTTACCAATGGCTTTTGAACAACATTTTATGATAGGGTTAATTGTTTTATAATAATTTAAGAAAAACTGTAAAATGGAAGGTGAAATAATAATTAAAGATCATCATTAAAGATAATAAAGATAACCAGATAAATAAATAAATCATTAAAGATAATAAAGATAACCAAAGCTAATAGTTTTGAGCACCCACAGTGAGCCAGTCACCATTGCTTAATGGGTATACTGAGGGATACACTGAATTTTGTATGTGCAAAAGAAGTTCTAATACACAGGAGGAGGAATGTCTGCTTAATTTTCCTATTTAGTATACTTAGTACTTCCTGTATCTTTAGGCCACAGGATAACTGACCCTTGGTAAATTTTCAGGCTAACTCTAAGAATCCGACTTGCAACTGTACCCTCCTTGAGTATGGGAGTGGGCAAGGTAAATCCATGCAAAGCTTAGCCTCTGGACTGAACCTCTGAAAATCAGATTTGTCCATGGATAACCGGATTTCTTGTTTGTTTACAACTCACTGATATACTTTGGTTTTTCCTAGCTTTGAGTTTAGTTAGCATGTGTGTTTGGGAAAGCAAGTTTACTTGCTTATTTGCTTGCTTGCTTTCTGAAATATATATACAAACATGTACAGAAAATGATTATTTACAATTTAAAGAATAATAGCAGTGAACACCTCGGTATTAGCCACCCAGGTTAGGAAAGAGAAAATTACCAGTGCCTTAGTAACCCCCATGGAATGTCCCTTTCCTGGTAAATCTCCCTTCATCCCACTGCCACTCAACAATTCTGAATTTAGTATTAATCATTCCCTTGTTTTCTGTAAAGCTTTACTATCATTTTATAGCTTTCTTTATAGTTTTGATTATAATACATTCATATGTCAAGAATATAGACCATTTGAACACTTTCTAAATTTTTAATAATATTGAGGAATTGGTATAAATTTTCAAAATTGGAATAATAGTGTTCTGGCATGTATAACAAATCTTTATCTTTTAAAGATACATCCTGAGTAATAATGGATGAAATTAGGACTTCTGGGGTTTTCTTTAAAATAATCTTGGGGAGGGAAGAAATAGGTAGAGATACAGATAAAATACAATTGGCCATGAACTGATAATCAGTGGGTATGTGAGTTTAATTATATTCTTCTCTTTATTTTTGCATATGCTTGAAATTTTCCCTAATAAAAAATTCATAACACGTGTTCTTATGACTTCAGTTTTTTAGTCAATATTATTGTTAAGGTTAATCTACATTAATGTATGTATAATATATAATGTATGTAACTGTAATTGCACTATCAGACTGTGTGCTTTCACTGGTGTATAATATTCCAGTGCATAAACAAAGTTATTAGCTATTTATTCAATCTATATGACATTTGAGTTAGAGTTTTTTGTTATCATGAATATTAATAGTGTATAAAATACTGTAGGTGTCTCCTGGTATACATGTACAAGAAGAGTTTCTCTAGGTGTATACTTGCTAGGTCGTAGGGAATGTGCATGTTTAACTTTACCAGGTAACGTCAAGCCTTTCTCTTATCAGCAGGGGAGGAGAGTTCCACAACCTGAAAAACACTTAGGATTGTGCAATGTATGAGTTAAGGTAGACGCTAAGCTGTTATAATAAAGAGAGCCCCCCTACGAACAGTGACTTTTTTTCTTTCTCTGGTAACAGCCTGTAGATGTCCAATCCAGGCCACCAGGACATCTTTGTCCCATTAAATTATTAACGTTCCTTCCATCTTGTGGTTCTGCCATCACCTAGAGGAATGAACTTGTCTACTCTTTGAAACCAGGTTTTAAGTATTTCAGTGTTTTAGCTTGTAGGAAGGAAAATGAGCCTTAAGGAGCACATGTCCAAGGTTTTCAAACCCAGCCATTAGTAGTACAGATAATTTCCACTTTAACCAGTGGGAACTTAATAACATGGCCACATCTTGCCACAAGGGTAGCTGGGAAGTATAGTTTCTCTGGATAGTCCTGTTTCTAATTATAACCTGATGATCATGGCATGAAAGAACAGATTTTGGTGGACAAGCAGCAGTCACCATGAAAAACTTTTTTTTTTCTTTTTGAGCAAGAGTCTCACTCTATCAGCCAGGCTAGGGTACAGTGGCGCCATCTCGACTCTCTGCAACCTCCACCTCCCATATTCAGGTGATTCTTCTTCCTCAGCCTCCCAAGTAGCTGGAACTACAGGCGTGCACCACCACACCCAGCTAATTTTTGTATTTTTTAGTAGAGATGGGGTGTCATCATGTTGCCCAGGCTGGTCTTGAACACCTGGGTTCAAGTGATCCACCAGCCTTGGCCTCCCAAAATGCTGGGATTATAGGCATGAGCTACCGTGCCTGGCCAGAATGATTTTCTTTCTTTTTATTTTTAACTTTTGTGGGTGTGTATGTCTTACTGATTTGTGAGTTTTGTTTTGTTTTAGTATGTTTGTGATATTAATCTATTGCCAATTATATCTGTGGCAAATATCTGCCCCCAGTCTGTAGATTGTATTTTCACTTTTAAAAAGATGTTCTAGGCTGGGTGTGGTGGCTTATGCCTGTAATCCCAGCACTTTGGAAGGCTGAGGCAGGTGATCAGCTGAGGTCAGGAGTTTGAGAACAGCCTGGCCAACGTAGTGAAACGCCATCTCTACTAAAAATACAAAAACTAGCTGGGCACGGTGGCGGGTGCTGGTAATCCCAGCTACGTGGGAGGGTGAGGCAGGAGAATCATCTGAACACAGGAGGCGCAGGTTGCAATGAACCAAGATTGTACCATTGCACTCCAGCCTGGGCAACAAGAGTGAAACTCTGTCTTAAAAATAAATAATTTAAATAAATATATAAATAAATCTTCTTAATAAATAGAAGTTATTCATTTTTAATTTGTTCACTTGTATTAATTCATTTTATATTTAGTGTTTAAATAGAAAGATATCTGTCTATGTCATATTCTAAATGTTTTAAAATTTTGCTTTTGACATATGTTTTTAATTCATCTGAAGTTTATTTTTCATATTGTGTAAGCTAGGGATTTTTTAAAGTTCTTTTCATATAAATGAACTTAAAATTTTGTGTTCCATTTGCTAATAGTCTTTTTTCAGAAATGATATGCTAGCTGCTTCTGTTTTGATGAAAATTTCACATATGCACAACTCTATTTTCGGGCACTCCGTCGTGTTCTGTTGATTAATTTATTCTCCCACCAATACCAATCACACTATCTTAACTACTATAGCTTTATAATAAGTCTTTATGTCTGATAAGCTAAATCTTCCCTCTTTCTTCTTTTTCAGAAGTATCTTGTGATCTTGCTCCTTTCTCTTCCAAAGAAATTTTGGAATTAATTTGCCTTCCATTGAAAACACATTGGTATTTTGATTGAGTCCAGGAATTTGAGACCAGCCTGGGCAACACAGTGAGACAGTGTCTCTGTTAAAAAATTTAAAAATTGGCTGGGTGAGGTTGCTCACGCTTGTAATCCCAGCACTTAGGGAGGCCAAGGCAGGTGGATCACCTGAGGTCAGGAGTTTGTGACCAGCTTGGCCTACATGGTAAAACCCTGTCTCTACTAATAATACAAAAATTAGCTGGGCATGGTGGCACACGCCTATAATCCCAACTACTTGGGAGGCTGAGGCAGGAGAATTGCTTGAACCCAGGGGGCGGAGGTTGCAATGAGCTGAGATCATGCCATTGCACTCCAGCCTGGGCGACAAGAGTGATACTGTGGTTAAAAGTGCATTTAAATGCTGTTTCAGATTATAAACCTCTATCTCTCTGGCTCATCCTATTTCCTTCCCCTGTTATGTCTCTCCAGAGCACTTACTATCATTTGGTCTATTTTGTACTGACTTGATCTTGCTATGGGGCCCTTAAAGTTCTCTACTTATGTGAAAGCTCAGTGAGGTGGTTAAAAGTACATTGAAAATAATCCAGCATTTTAATTTCCAGCATTTTAATAATCCAGCAATGAGAAGGGTCATATGGGGTATGTATCTATATTTACTATAGGAAGTCAAAATCCAATATCCAGTCATGTTTTTTTTAGTTCATCAATAATTAGAATTGTTTAAATTTATCCAGTATCTATTTTAGTATAGTTCAAGTTACTATGGGAAGAATAAGTCTGTGTTTTTATTTCGTAAAGATCGTTCCTTGGCTCAGGTCCTTGCTATCTTGAATGATGTTTATAATCCAAGAGCTACACACTGAGAAACATGCACGTACAGGAGAGCAAAAAAAAAAAAATGTTGCATGAACACTTTCAAGTTTTCCATGTTTAGGTTTGTGTCTGCATATGGAAGAATCCAGGATATGTGGAGAAGTGGGGAAAATATGTTATGAGGATCAGTGAAAGGCTCTGATACGAGCAGAACATGAACACATACGCATTTTTCTGAACAATCTGAGATGGTGTTGGGAAATCTCTGGGGTCTTGGAATTGCAGTTAGACACTGTGGTCTTTCATTGCAGTTTGCAGATGGCAACATTCCTTTCCTTGTAGAGCTGCTTCTACCAGTTTATCCCCTGTGATTCTTTCCCTACTCCAAGGCTGGCTGTGCAGACCTATGACAATGTTTTTCCTCCCCCAAGGGGGAGGTGCCACTCTGCAGGCCTTTTGGTGTCACAGCCAACTTGGCACAAGAAGAACATTTACAAAGGTTCCAGCAGTTCTTAAAGCATTCAATGTCACAGTTCGTGGACTGTCATTTCTGACTCCCTTCTCAACTGGTCTGTGGAAGACGTGTGGACTTTTGCCCTTCACTTTTATTATTCTGAAGGTGCAGCTCCCTCTCACAGACCTCCAGCAATTAAGACAGAACAATAGGTGTCTGCTTATCTTAAGTCAGACCTTTTTCATTTCTCAAGATATCCAGATTTTAATCTGGCTGTGAAATTAGCACGTTTTCACCGATGGAATTCAGCTTTGGAACAGTATTTTCCAAGGAGAAGGAGTAGGAAGACATAGTTTTGCTCATTTTGTTTTACTTATGTAATGGCTCTGTGTATTGTCTTTTGATGTCTTCTCAATGTAGTTCACAGTTTTCTTTCAAAGTGATGGCTTTACCCTTCTGTTCATATTGATTACCACAGTTCAAGTACCATTTAGTTAAATTATAGTCCCCAAGCACCAGGGGACTGATCATTGCTGCAGGACTGAGTTCTGCCCATTCCCTATCCTTAGAGGAGAGATAGGGAAAAAGAGCACCTTTTTAGAAACTTGCACTAGAAAAGGCAAGGACTGTTTTCATTGACCCCAGGGCTTGATTAATTTGCTTCCTATTTCTTTGGCTGTGACCAGTTCAGTTTTATTTACATCCTTACAGACAATGGAAACGTTGCTTGATAATGATGTGGCACAGAAGGCATGTAGATTTTGAGAATTTAGAAAAGAGAATTTGTTAGTTTTTGTGTCCCTTAGAAAAGAGTTTTCTGAATAAAGTATTACAAAAAAGGAATGAATGCCTTTTCAAATGATTTCTCCTTTTTATTTTTTTTTTGAGACAGTTTCTCACCTTATTGCCCAGGCCTGGAGTGCAGTGGCATGACCTGGGCTCACTGCAACCTCTGCCTCCCTGGTTCAAGCAATTCTCAGGCCTCAGCCTCCTGAATAACTGGGATAACAGGCATGTACCACCATGCCTGGCTAATTTTGTATCTTTAGTAGAGAGGAGTTTTTACCATATTGGCCAGGCTGGTCTCGAACTCCTGGCCTCAAGTGATCTGCCTGCCTTGGCCACCCAAAGTGCTGGGATTACAGGTGTGAGCCACCGCGCCCAGCCACAGTTGCTCCATTTTTAATTAAATTTCTATTGCACTTGTATTGACAGTGTTTATGGGAACTCTCAAATGTGTCACCAAAAATCTATATTTGAAAGATTTCCAGACTGTGTTATTCTAGATCTAAGA
>NW_016107687.1:1461722-1481704 GCF_001604975.1 Cebus imitator | reverse complement strand
TAAAATTAAAACTTTAAACAATTTAAATTTAACACAGTTTAACTGAGCAAAGAACAATTTGTGAATTGGACTGCCTCCCAAGCCAGAGTAACCTCAGAGAGACTCCAGTGCAGCCACATGGTGGAAGAAGATTTATGGACAGAAAAGGGAAAGTGATGTATAAAAAACGGAAGTGAGGCACAGAAACACCTGAATTAGTTACAACTCAGCATTTGCCTTATTAGAATGCAGTTTGAACACCCAGTCACCTTTAATTGGCCAAAACTTGGTGATTGGCACAAGAGTAGGTTATAGTCTTTATATTTCCAGTAAGATCTCAGTTTTCTATGTCTGGAGAAACCTTTAGGCTAAACTTAAAATATATGAGGAGGCAGCTTTAGGCTAAACTTAATTTAACAACATTCTCTGAATACCTGATCTGTGAATAAGTATCTTTTTTGAAGCAGGAACTGTATTTCAGGTTTTCTGTTCAGCATCTAATTCCAAGATTTCCTCCAGCAATTGCAGAATTAGTTGTGAAATAATTTACAGAAAGCCTTGTGCACTGTGAAACAAAATAAAAATTACTTTTATTATCATTGCAGTTATTCGTCTTTTGGGTATTTCACAGTCTCGTAATACCATGTCCCATTTTCAGATGCCATATAATACTCTGAAATAAGCACACTCACGTAGATTTGTATATTATCTCATGTAACCTAGTAGTTTATAGCATGGCCTCAGGAGTCAGACTGCTAGGGTCTAAATCTCCGAGCTCAGCTGCTTTCTTTTAGTTTAACTATGGGCAGATTATGCTTAATCTCATCCTGCCTCACTTTCCTTGCCATTAAAATAGCAGTAATGATAGTACCCATTTCAGAGCATTATTGAGACAAGTAGAGTGTTGAACTGTCTATCACATAGTGTGCTCAAAATATGTGAATGTATGACCACTTTTATAAACTCTGCCCCTCAAAGCAATGATAATAAATGTTAGGTTGCACCAGACTTAGTAGCCAAGAGGCGCCAAAGGAGTACATGGGGATTAAACGTAATATGGTCTCTAGATAGGATCCTGCAACAGAAAGATAACCTTAGGTGAAAACAAAGGAAATTCAAATAAAGGATCAACTTTAGTGAAGTAGAAAAAATTGTTAGCCTGGGAAAATAAAACATTTTCTGTTTTGTTTTTTTTTTTAATTCCACTCATGTAACTTTATGGTTATATAAAAAAAGAACTTGTTAATAAGGCGAAAAATGGAAGTTCTCCCCTTTCCAAACATAACTATACTCTTAATGGTTCAGAGTATTATGTTGGTGCAAAAGTAATTGCAGTTTTGCACCAGGAATTTAAAATCATTATAACTAAGCTCAAACACATTTTTATTAATCAAATTAGGAACCATTACAGTCAACACAGTTTTGCCAATGAGAAATATGTTTGTTTATTCCGGTAGAGTAAAAATCCGTGGGCCAAATGCAGTATGGCTCACGCCTGTAATCCCAGTACTCTGGGAGGCTGAGGCAGATGGTTCACTTGAGGTCAGGAGTTTGAGACCAGCCTGGCCAACATGGCAAAACCCCGTCTCTACTAAAAATACTAAAATTAGCTGGACATGGTGGCGGGCACCTGTAATCTCAGCTACTTGGGAGGCTGAGGCAGGAGAATCACTTGAACCCAGGGGACAGAGGTTGCAGTCAGCCAAGACCCTGCCACTGCACTCCAGCCTGGGTGATAGAGCGAAATTCAGTCTTAAAACGAAAAAAAAAAAAAAATCTATGCTTCATGATTCAACAAATTATTGAAAAGCAATTTTCTGCATCCTGCTGGTTGTGGAAGTGTATTCTCTGCAAAAAGCCATCGAGATGCTTGAAGAAGTGACAGTTTGGCGAGAGGTCAGGTCAATATGGCGGATGAGGCAAAACTTTGTAACTCAATTCCTTCAACTTTTGGTTGTACAATGTGCGTTTGGCCATTGTCATGGAGAAGAACTGGGTCTTTCCTGTTGACCAATGCTGGCTGCAGACATTGTAGTTTTTGGTGCATCTCATCCATTTGCTGAGCATACATCTGAGATGTAGTGGTTTTGCAGGGATTCAGAAAGCTGTAGTGGATCAGACCAGGAGCAGATCACCACATAGTGACCATGACCTTTTCTGGTGCAAGTTTGGTTTTGGGAAGTGCTTTGGAGCTTCTCTCAGTCCATTCACTAAGTTCATCATTGCCAGTTGTTGCATAAAATTTTTTGTCACACGTCACAATCTGATCGAGAAATGGTTTGTTGTTTCACAGAGTAAGAGAAGATGACACTTCAAAATCATGAGTCTTTTTATTTTTGCTCAGCTTATGAGGCACCCACTTATCAAGCCTTTTCATCTTTCTGATTTGCTTCAAATGCTGAATGACATAGAACGGTTGACGTTGAACTTTTTGGCAACTTCTTGTGTAGTAGTAAGATGATCAGCTTCGATGATTACTCTCAGCTGGACTTTGTCAACTTCCCATAGCCGGCCACTATGCTCCTCATCTTTGAGGCTCTCATCTCCTTTGCATAACTTCTTGGCCTACCACTGCACTGTATGTTCGTAAGCAGTTCCTGGGCCAAATGTCATGTTGATATTCCAAGTTGTCTCCACTGCTTTCTGACCCATTTTGAACTCCAATAAGACAGTCACGCGAATTTGCTTTTTGTCTAACATCATTTCATTGTCTAAAATAGTTATAAAATAAACAGCAAATAAGTCATTAGCAAGAAAACATAGTGAGAAACATGCAGTAAAATGATATATAACATAACCACATTTATGTAAAAATGTGTTCCAATGTCAGACAGCAAATTTCAACGATGCAAAAACCGCAATTACATTTGCACCAACTGATCCTTCCAATGGCATCATTTGTATTTATTTATATTTATAATAATTATTTACTTATTGAACAAATGAGATAATTTACAGAATAGTTAATGTAGACTTTTTTTTTTGGCTGAAAAACACATCATCTATACCAGTGCTACTCGGGCATAGTTTTTAGACCAGTGCTGTGCTGGTCAGCAACATGTTTGTTACCCGTCTATGAGGAGACAAGGAAGGTGACAAGGTAAATCATGACATTTCTTTCTTTTTTTTTTTTTTTTTTTTTGAGACAGGCTCTCACTCTGTTACCTGGGCTAGAATGCAGTGTCATGCTCGTGGCTCACTGCAGCTTCAATATCCTGGACTCAAGTGATCCTCCCACCTCAGCCTTTCGAGTAGCTGGGACTACAAGTGTTCATTGCTATGCCCAGCTAATGTTTGTATTTTGCCGTGTTTCCCAGGCTGGTCTTGAACTCCTGGGCTTAAGTGATCCTCCTACCTTGGCCTTCCAAAGTTTTGGGATGACAAGTGTGGGCCACCACGCCTGGTCTCGACACTGCTTTCGTTATTCAGAAAATCTTGCTACAAACCAGTGTCAGCTAAACTAAACAGTGCTTACTGATGTGATACTTTAGATTCTGACCTAAGCTGCTTGTCTCGTTGTGGATCTGAAATGAATAGTTCACTGACCTTCATCTGAGTAGTGCTGGTCTGCACCATTCCATATAAACTTATAAAGAGCTGCCTTATCCCTTTAAGAGTTATTGCTATTACTTGTTTTTCTTTTTTTGATTTAGAAACAAGATTGTCTTTCAAATGGAATAGTGGTGGCATCTAACAGTAGCCACCTCTGCACTTTTATCTGCATCAGTTTCAGTGATTGAGCGTCCTTTAAAGAGTCAGCACTGTAGAGGGTGAGACCTTGGAGCCTGAGTTGTTTTTTTTTTTTTTTTTTTTTTTTTTNCAAGAGAGTCTTGCTCTATCTCCCAGGCAGGAGTGCAGTGGTGTGATCTCGGCTCACTGCAACCTCTGCCCCTGGGATTCAAGTGATTCTCCTGCCGCAGCCTCCCAAGTAGCTGGAGTGCACCACCATGTGCACCAAATAGCTGGGCACCACCATGCCCGGCTAATTTTTGTATTTTTAGTAGAGACGGGGTTTCACCATGTTAGTCAGTCTGGTCTCGAACTCCTGACCTTGTGATTTGCCTGCCTCAGCCTCCCAAAGTGCTGGGATTACAGGTGTGAGCCACCGCGCTTGGCCTGGAACCTTAATTTTTTAATCTGAAAAACAAGTATGATGAATGAATCTCTTTTTTTTTTTGAGATAGAGTTCACTTTTGTTGCCCAGACTGGAGTGCAATGGTACGATCTCGGCTCACCGCAACCTCCGCCTCCTGGATTCAAGAGATTCTCCTGCCTCAGCCTCCCGAGTAGCTGGGATTACAGGCTTGCACCACCATGCCTGGCTAGTTTTGTATTTTTAGTAGAGACTGGGTTTCACCATGTTGGTCAGACTGGTCTTGAATTCCTGACCTCAGGAGATTCACCCACCGTGGCCTCCGAAAGTGCTGGGATTACAGGCATGAGCCACCATGCCCAGCCTTCACAACAATCTTGTAAGGTAGGTTCATCTTAAAAGATTCATTCATCATGATCAGGCTCAGTGGCTCATGCCTGTAATACCAGCACTTTGGGAGGCTGAGGCAGGTGGATCACCTGAGGTCAGGAGTTCGAAACCAGCCTGACCAACATGAAGAAACCCAATCTCTACTAAAAATACAGAAATTAGCAGGGTTTGGTGGCGCATGCCTGTAATCTTAGTTATTTGAGAGGCTGAGGCAGGAGAATCACTTGAAAAAGATTGTTGTGAGGATTAATGATTAAATGAAATTATACCTAAAAGAGCTTAACACTTTTTTTTTTCTTTGAGATGGAGTCTTGCTCTGTCGCCAGGCTGGAGTGCAGTGGCATGATCTCGCCTCACTGCAACCTCCGCCTCCTGGATTCAAGTGTTTCTCCTGCCTCAGCCTCCTGAGTAGCTGGGACTACAGGCATGTGCCACCATGCCCAGCAAATTTTTGTATATTTAGTAGAGATGGGGTTTCACCATGCTAGCCAGGATGGTCTCTTGACCTCGTGATTTGCCTGCCTCGGCCTCCCAAAGTGTTGGGATTACAGGTGTGAGCCACTGTGCCCTTCCAGGCTTAACACTTTTTTTTGCTAGTAGTAAGGGCTCAGTAACAATGAGCTGCTATAATAATATCATTTACTACTACCAGAGGCTATGGTCTTACTTAGTGACAATTTTTTTCCTAAATAATTTAAAACTCATCTCCAAAAAAGTTCAAACTTAACAGATTAAAACCTTGCAAAGCAAATACTTAAAAAATGTGGATTTTAATAGTGTTTTAGAAAAGCAGTGAGGTATTTATCACCAGAAGCTATGCTTTGCCCAATGTTAAAGAATATTGTGTTGTTAGGCTTTCTATAACATTTGGCTACAAAGAGACATTTTGTTACAGTTTCTTATATCATTATTAAGAGAATCTCAAGGGCTAATAGATTTTATTTTCAAATAAATATATATATATAGTTTTTTTTTTTTTTTTTTTTTGAGCTGTCTCTCGCCCAGGATAGATTACAGTGCCACAAGCTTGGCTCACTGCAACCCCCACCTCCCAGGTTCAAGTGATTCTCCTGCCTCAACTTCTTGAGTAGCTGGTATTACAGGCATGTACCACCACATCCAGCTAGTTTTTTTGTAGTTTTGGTAGAGACAGATGTCTCACCAGGTTAGCCAGCCTGGTCTCTAACTAACTCCTAACTTCAGGCGATCCACCCGCCTCAGCCTCTCAGTGCTGGGATTATAGGTGTGATCCATAGCGCCTGGCCGTATATGTTTCTACAGGGTCTTGCTCTGTCACCCAGGCTGGAGTGCAGTGGCATGATCTCAACTCACTGCAGTCTTGACTTCCTGGGCTCAAGTGATTTTCCCACTTCAGCCTCCCAAGTAGCTGAGTGCACCAGCAAGCTGTGCTAATTTTTTGTAGAGACGGACAGGGTTTTGCCATGTTGCTCAGGCTGGCCTTGCTATATGCCAGCCTTGACCTCCCAAAGTGCTAGGAGTATAGGCATGAGCCACTGCACCAGGCCTGAATTCATGTGCGATGGGGAAGCACTATATTAATAGGGGGAGAGGTAATATTTCAGTAAGGAGACCATTCTCACCATAAGATCTGTAAATGTCTCCTTAACTTTTAAGTGATAGCAATAGCTCCAAAAGGTCAGACCACTTCTTTATTCTCTTGATGTCTAGTTTTGACTTATCTGTTGATAAGATCTAGTTTTAGTATAATTTTCAGAAAAGTGAATTGCTATGATTTTATTGGTGGTGGTGGTATTGTTGCTATAGATATAGATTGCTCTTCTGTTAACCTGCACTGGTTGTTCACTAGTTGTGTCAAAAATAAATCAGCTGCCAGACAAATTTAAAAAACCAATAGTTATTCCATCTGGCTGTCAAAGGCATAATCCTCTCATATGCTTCCAGATAGGATATATATATACCTCCTGTTGAGACGCTAAGGTCTGTTTTATGCTGCTGTAACAGAATACCACAGACCAGGTAATTTATAATGGAAATATATTTATTGGCTCACAGTTCTGGTTGCTGGGAAGTCCAAGAGGGAATGTCTGGCATCTGATGAGGGCCTTCTTGCTACATCGTCCTAGGGCGGAAAGGCAAAGAGAGGGTAAGAGATAGGGCAAGAGGGGACCAAGTGTATCTTTTATAAGGAGCCCACTCCAGAGATAACAATAATGGCATTAATCTATTCAGGAAGCCAAAGCCCTCATGGTCTGATCACCTCTTTAAAGTCCCACCTCCCAACACTACTGCACTGGGGACTGAGTTTCCAACACATGCTTTTTTGGGGACACATTCAAACCAGAGCACCCTTCTAAAACACCCAAAATAGATACTCACTGAATGCCCTTGGTCAGCTTATTCTCACAAGTCTTCTGTAACTTAACTCTGATTTTTCCTGTGTTCATCTATAAGTATTCACTATGCCATTAAAGTGTTTATAATTTGATTGTCTCCTTAATGATGAAGCAGAAGAAAGCTTGGGTTTATACTGATACTTGTAATCTAATCCAGAATGCCTGACATCCTATATAAAAGTTTACTATGAAGTTGGTGCAAAAGTAATGGCAAAAACGGAGATTACTTTTCATCAGCCTAGTAGATATAATATGAATGTGTGATATCGTGCTGGCCTAAAGCCAGAACCTGAGCAACGCCATCTTTACAAAATGCAAAACTGTTTTTTAAATAAGTTGCAACGGCTGCTCCATTCTCCTCACAATAACTGCTGGCCCTTAGAATGTCCGGAGACCCCCACCCTCGTCTCCGCCCAGGAGGTGAATTACAAAATCCCCTGTCCCTTGGGATGTCTGAAACCTTTTCATCCCCATCCCCGCTCCTCACCCCCACTCCCAAGGTGGTTTTTCGGGTATAAAAAGTCTTGGCACCCTCCTTTCGACGCCACAGGTTGGAGAGATGTGAGTCCTCTGTGGTTGCCGGCATAATAAATGACCCTGCAATCTGGCATACTTTTGTCTTGGTGCTAACTTTCTACGCTCTGTTCAGTACAACAAATGTTGCCTGGGGTTATTGTTCATGTCTTAGTAACAGCAGCATACATTTACAGTGTGTTTTTTTAAGGGAGGTCATATTGGTGTCACATTACAGACAGGTAAAAAGAAACTCAAAACTTAGAAACTTGAGGTCATTTTCCCAAAGATCACATAGCTGCTAAATGGTGGCGCCACCAGGGTCCAAACCCGTGCTGTAACTATCCTGCAGCGCTACATCAGGGTGCCATCTTAAAAAGAGGTTAAATACTTACATTGCATGTAATTCATTCTGTTTAAACGTCCCAAACACTAGGAAGAATGATTGCCATCTTTGACCTAATAAATAGAGTTTATAAGTTCAGATAAAAGTCTGCATTTTTTTGTCTTTTGTTCAACAATTATGTGCCAACATACAATTGTTGTTTTGTTATTACCTCAGTGGATTACTTGAGGAAACTCATGGTGGAGCTGCCTCTTCATATTCATTAGAAAAGGTGGTTTCGGTAGAACGTGCCTTGAGGAGAAGAAATAAATTTAAAATGAAAAAAAAAAAAAAAAAAAGATAAGGCAGTTTGGGGAGAAATATTTTTTAAAATCCTAAATTGGAATGAATACTCTTGCTAAATGCAGTGTCCTGTTTCTGTGCATAATGGGAATCACCGCCTCAGCTCCTTGTTACTTCCACCACATGGCTTTGCTAGTTTCCAAATGAAGAGGTTTCTCCCTATCTTGATTTTATTTACTTACTTATTTATTTAGAGAGTCTTGCTCTGTGGCCCAGGCTGGAGTGCAGTGGTGCGGTCTCAGCTCACTGCAACCTCCGCTTCTGGGGTTCAAGTGGTTCTCCTGCCTCAACCTCCTGAGTAGCTGGGACTACTACTACTAAAAAATGACCAGCTAATTTTTGTATTTTTAATAGAGATGGAGGTTTTGCCATGTTGGCCAAGCTGGTCTTGAACTCCTAAACTCAAGCAATCTGCCCACCTTGGCCTCCCAGAGTGCTGGGATCAGGGCTTATAGTAGTGAGCCACCACACTCAGCCTTCCTATCTTGATTTTCTTGGGAAATAAATTGTATCTCTTCAGTTTCTATCTCTTCTCTTGATTTTATTTAAGTGTTCATTCACCTTTTTTTGTTGGTCCTCTTTGAGTGGTGCTAGGAATTCTGGTAGAGCCACTTAACACTGGCCCCACCTGAAGCCCCCAAATTTGCGTTTCTAACAAGTTACCGCCTGAGACTGTTGCCGTAGGTTAAGGACCACACTTTGGGAACCACTGCTGTAAAAATAAAGCGATTTTGTAACTTCCTTAAGTTAGTCAATTTAAATGCTAATTTCCTCCCAATTGCCCAAAGATCTTTTACCTTTCTTAGAGTTGCTCTCAGTGGATAGCAAATCATGGCTATTTAAACTAAGATTCTTGAAAATGACTGTAGCTTCTTGCTTTTTGCTTTGCCGTTTTTCCTTCATTTTCATATTTTGTTACTTCCTCAAATTATAAAGCACCTTTTCATGCCACACCTGGGTACGTTGAACTCTAAAGTGGGCGCCTGATGAGCCCTTGAGGATTAACGGTTCAATTTCCCTGCAGATCTGCATGTGCCTTTGAACTAAGGAAAAAGAACACAGGGCAATGTAACCCTCCTTAGGGCTTCGAGAGCACATTTCGGTTTTCTACAGCTCTTAGGACAGGCATCACATTTGACACCTGACTCTAGAACTACCGAAGTGCAAAGTTTTTGTAGGTTATGGCTCACGCAAGTTAGTGTGAGGTTGGGAGTTTTTCTTGAAATAGAACATTTTGTTATGTTTCATGAGAGCTTTTGTTTGATTATTTTTGTACCATAGGTCTACTGGCAATTTATGAAATTGCTTTAGCAATAGTTACATGTGATTACAAGTTATATGAGGGGTAGGATCTCAAGTCAGACAACAAGGAGAAAACATTTTGTACAGTAACCCTTGAAAATCCCCAAGTCACCAAGAAGTGCATCCATGAAAGCTCTAAAACCAGAAATTAACTTAAGTTTCCCTTTGCTTATAGGCTGTGGCCCCACACCTCCCCGTGGCCATGGTCTAGTTGAAAGAGGGAAAAGGATGTTAGGGGAAATAGGATTTTGCCCTTTCTCCTTTCCTCCCTTCCAAGTAAACATAGACATGTGGTTCAACGCCAATAAATTAAATGCACTTGTACTGTTAAGATAATTGAATTACTTGATTCTGGGTCACTGATTTAAATTCTTTTACAGTCATGCTGGAATTAAGTATCATAAGTTCATCCTTTCATTCAGCAAACATCTATTGAATATAGATTCATCAAGGACAGGGATTTGTTTTTATTGGGGCACTTGTTTTGTCTTATAGTAGTCGCTCAGGCAGAGTTTGTTGAATGAACAGTGAAACACAGTCTATGTCTTTTTGTGGTTTGTATCCTTGTTTTAAGGTGGAAAAGTAAACAACAATTTGCCATAGAGTGTGTTAGAGATATGTTACTTTATGGAAATGTTGTGGAGGAAGAAATTCATTCTGCCTGCAAGAGTACAATACAAAGTCATGAGAGAGACATCTGGGCTAGACCTTGATGGATGAGAAGGAGTTAGTTCTCTAGGAAAGGAGGGGCATTCCAGGTAGACGAAAGCTTCTCAAAGGATTCTAAAATGTTTCCTTTTTAACAATCCTGAACTTAGTGTTTTAAGTGCCTTGAGCAGAGTAGTTTAAGAGATAAGAATAGAAAGGTAATAGCTCTTAGGCCTATAGTTTGTGCCTGGCAGTGTAAGTCAATTTTACATTATTTTGCTTAAATCTCACAAGAAATACTCACTACCTAATCCCATTATCTCATTTTCTAGGTTAGAAAACAGGAAAATTGGCTGGGCATGGTGGCATATGCCTATAATCCCAGCACTTTGGGAGACCAAGGCAGGTGGATCACCTGAGGTCAGGAGTTTGAGAACAGCCTGACTGATAAGGTGAAACCCAACCTCTACTAAAAATACAAAAAATTACCTGGTTGTAGTGGCGCATGCCTGTAATCCCAGCTATGGAACCTGAGGCAGGAGAATTGCTTGAACCCAGGAGGCAGAGGTTGCAGTGAGCGGAGATCGTGCTATTGCACTCCAGCCTGGGTGTCAAGAGCAAAAATATGTCTCAAAAAAGAAAGAAAGAAAAAGAAAACAGGAAAGTTGAATTTACCAGAGATGACATAGCTAGTGACATAACATCTATTATGTTATATATGCCTTGGCTGAATGCCATATAAACGTTACGTTTTGTGAACAGTAGGGAGCTATTCAAAGTGATAAGGTCAAATGTGAGTGTGAAGGATAGATTGAAAACCCTGAGTTGAGGGAGGCCAGTTCTCCTTGGACTCTTTAGTAGCACGCTGAAGGCCTCAGTTTCATCTTGACCTTGAAAGATATGAAGGAGATATAAGAGGTGAATCAAGAGGACTTGATGACTCGTGGGAGGGAGAAGTGACTGATCTATCAGGTTTACAGGCATGAACCACCATGCCTGGCTAATTTTATTATTTTTATTTTTTTCTAAATTCAGGGTCTTGCTTTGTTCCCTGGACTTCATTTGTTATTTTAGTTATAATAATCATTAATGCCATCTTGATTTTGAGAAGGTGAGAAATTTGATTATTTCAAAAGTCATGAAAAGATGCATTATCATAAAGAACTTTAAATGATTTCTAGTTTAAGGAAATTGACTCTTTTTTAAACATTTTATTTTATATGACATGAAATGGGTTACCTGACTGCATTGTAGCCCTATTGGTACTAAGTGGGAAGGAATGAAGGTAACTATTCCTTTTCATTTGGAATGTTCCCTTCATGGAGTTAATTATGTGATAAATGCATATGTATTTCTTTGGAATTAAGTATTTGAAGAAGAAGGATCAGTTCCATTGGAATCAAAATTCTTTTTGCTCTTGTCATATTGTCTGTAGAGAAAAAGCATTTTATTTTTACTGAGGAATCTGCCACTTTCGGGGCTTTTACATCTTGATAGACGTGAACGCCCTTTAACACCTGCTAGCTAATGAAAGTGTATGGTTAGACTGCCAAACCGTGAGCTTTCTGAGGCCTGAAATCCAGTCTGAATTTTCTCTTTGTTCCTGGCACATGACACAGTGCCTGGCACTTAGAATGAAATAATAGTTGTCTGTTGACTGAAGGAAATGTCACTTATCACTGTATCCATTGATATATAGTGAATGCAGATTTATTAATAAATGTTGGGAGTTCTCTGCTGTATCTTCTAGGTAGAAAACTACATTTCAGATAAAGCATATACATTCAGGAAAAAGAAATAATTTTCCTCACAAATGTACAGAATTCTATTGAGTGCTTCTCTATTTAAGAACAATTAAAATGTAGGAAATGTTTTATCAACAGTAATTGTTCTTTAGAGTAATCTAGAAATTTTCCTCTGAAGAATGCATACATTCACTTGTCCCCTAACACTTTGGTAATGGGCGTGTTGCCAGGGTCCCTGACTGAACTCACTCAGTCCAGAATACCAGTCCTGTAGTCTCTACTTTTAGCTAACAATGGATAGCCATATATGCACATGTGTGTGTGCATGCATGTGTGTGCATGCATGTGTGTGTTTTAGGCTCTTTGAATTCTTCAGGTTTAATCCAATATCATATTTATTCAGAGATGAAGAATTTTCCCATTTCTTGTTTTTAATTTTTTTTTCCCAGTAAGCTCAGCTTTGCAGGGAGTTCATTATCTGTTGTATCAATTTTCTAGCAATTTCTTGGGCTCTTGAAGGACAAGCTGGGAAGAATTCAAGGCCAGATACAGTGTGGTGAAAGTATCCCCAGTTATGACTCTCAACATTTTTTGGAAAATGGTAGTAAACAATTTGGAAATGAAGGATGGTGAATTCTGTGTATTCCTTCTTTCCGTGGTGGAGTTGTTTATATACATAGTTTTTGCTATGTTTAGTTCCTCTCTGGTAAAATGCTCCTCTTCATTTTATTTCATTTGAGTCACTTTCTCAATCAGTATGTTTTGTTTGCCAAATTCCAGATCTTTATATTTTCTTCTACTGTTTTGCCATTTAGATGTCTCGACATAAATTTAATCTGAGAAAAAATAATCCTGATGTCCTGACTTCTTGTGGGAATTATTGCATTAAGGAACTTCAGTTTTACCGGCTTTTTCTGAAATCTAGAGCCTGATGTTTGCCACTTGAAGTTTTCTAAATCTAATTCCCATTTGATGTAAATTATTCCTTTTTTTTGGAGGAGTCTCGCTCTGTCACCCAGGCTGGAGTGCAGTGGCACAATCTCGGCTCACAGTAACCTCCATCTTCCGGGTTCAGGCAGTTCTCTTGCCTCAGCTGCCCAAGTAACTGGGATTACAGGCATGCACCACCATGCCTGGCTAATTATGTATTTTTAGTAGAGACAGAGTTTTGCCATGTTGGCCAGGCTGGTGTCGAACTCCTGACCTCATGTGATCTACCCTCAATTGCCTTGGCCTCCCAAAGCACTGGGATTAGAGGTGTGAGCCACACCCTGCCCGGCCAAACTGTCTTCTTTAAAAAAAATATGTTCCATGTTATATTGTCAATGTGTTCCTTGTAGCTAAGGAGCATTTGCTGCATAGGTTGAACATACACAATGAGATGTAATTTTACTTTTCAGTTGGAATTTTTAGGATAATAGTTTATGTAGTTGAGGGTGGTATTATAAACATAATTTCTCACTAGGAGTGGGAGTGAAAATTGATACAGTCTTTCTAGAGTATAATTTGGCTCTGTAATCTTACTTTTAGAAGTCTTTCTAGAGGAAATAATCAGAGATGAGGATGAATATTATGCATTAGAATGCGCATCATAGTTTTCTTTAAAACATCAAAGTTATGACTGGGAGCAGTGGCTCACACCTGTAATCCCAGCACTTTGAGAGGCTGAATTGGGAGGATCATTTGAGCCCAGGGAGTTCAAGACCAGCCTGGTAACACGATGAAACGGTCTCTACAAAAAATACAAAAATTAGCCAGGCATGGTGGTGTGTGCCTATGGTTGCATGTAGCTACTCAGGAGGCTGAAGGGGAGGATCACTTGAGTCTGAGAGGTGGAGGTTTCATTAAGCTGAGAGATCTGCACCACTGCATTCTAGCCTGGGTGACCAAGTGAGACTCTGTCAGAAAGAGAGAGAGAGGAAAGAAAGAAGGAAGAGACAAAGAAAGGAAAGAAAGAGAAAATGACAAGCCACATAAATATTCAAGAGCCAATGAATAAATCAATTATGGTATGTAAAAGTGTAGGAATAATATGGAACCATTAGAAGGTGTGACTTTAGAAGAGTATTAAAGGAAAAAGAAACTATTTTAGAAATCCCATGAACAGGGAAAAATATGATGAATAAAATACAGTATATACCAGAATATATTACAGTTATTATTTCTGAGTAAATGGGATGGAGAGTTTTTTAAAAGCTTCTTCTTTGTGTGTTTATTTTCCAAATTTTCTATAACAAATGTGTAATACATTGATGATTAAATGAATGAAGATATAAGCACTAGAAGGATGTCTGACCTTATAGTGAACTCTCAAATATGAGATTTTACTGTTGCTATGACGTAATTGCTTTTGTAATACATAAAATATTTTTAAAAACTCACTCTAACTATAATTAATTGTTTGTGTAACTACTTGTTTAATGTTTATCTTCTGTCCTCCATCAACTTTGGTCCTTCATAAAAATTTTTTTGAGATAGGATCTTGCTATGTTGCTCAGGCTAAAGTGTAGTTGCATGATCATAGTTCACTACAGCCTCAGCCTCCTGGGCTCAAAGGGTCCTCCCACCTCAGCCTCCTGAGTAGCTAGAACTACAAGCATCTGCCACCAAACCTAGCTAATTTTTTAGTTTTGTAGAGATGGGGTCTCACTGCATTGCCCAGGCTGATCTTGAACCCCTGAGCTCAAGTGATCCTCCCACCTCCGCCTCCCAAAGTGTTGGGGATTACAGGCATGAGCAGTCAGTCCTTAAAGACCATATCTGTCAAATACAAGCTGGCTCTGATATCCGGCACATAATAAGTGCTCAGTCAATATTTGGTGTATGTGTGTGTGTATTTGTTTGGACCCCCAAAGATTAGGCTTCTAAATATTTTCCCTTTTTTTACTTCAGTTTTTTAGCAGGCAGGTTGCCAGTGAAAAAGCTGTACAAATGTTAGCTGCTCCCAATTGAGAATTTTTATGTTCTTATGAATGTTGAAACGTATGTAAATGAAATTGCACAGTGTTAAATGGTATGTTGTTGAACCAGAAATATGTTTATTGGCTTATTTTATGTGAAAAATGGCACTGAGATTTCTGTAAAAATTTTTAAAAAGTTATAGTTTTGAAAATTTACAACACAACTCAATAAATAAGATCATGACAAAGCTATCTTAGATATCCTTTTTGATTGGTCCTAAGATTATAACTTTAAGCAAGAATGGGGACACTTTTTTTTTTAAGAGACGGAGTCTCGCTCTGTCACCAGGCTGGAGTGCAGTGGCACGATCGCAGTTCACTGCAACCTCTACCTCCTGGGTTCAAGCGATTCTCCTGCCTCAGCCTTCTGAGTAGCTGGGACCACAGTTGTGTGCTACCACATCCAGCTAATTTTTTGTATTTTTAGTAGAGATGGGATTTCACCACATTAGCCAGGATGGTTTCTATCTCTTGACCTTGTGGTCCGCCCACCTTGGCCTCCCAAAGTGCTGGGATTACAGGCATGAGCCACTGTGCCTGGCTGAATAGGGATACTTTTAACAGCTTGGAAGGTATTTTGGTGGGACAGTAGGAGTCTGTTTATATGAAAACCTGTAATTCTATAAAAGAAGTAATTTGAATCTGTAGTGATTGCAAGTTTAAAGGTCTCTGCAATATACAAAGTTTCTTAGTTGTAGTTCACTTCCCAAGACGTGCTGATCACTAAGAAATAAGGGAATTCAGCTATAATTACCAGCTGCTGTTTATAAAACCAAATGATAAAATTCACTTAATGAAAGTAATATGCTGACAGCAGTGTTTATTGTTTAAAACATAACAGTCATGTTTATTGTATCTCTCTGAGACAGCTTTGCTGAATATAAGTTAAATGTACCAGAGGAAATCCAGAGTAATTTGCTTTTTTTTTTTTTAAGTGTGTTTGTTTACATGAAACCAACATAAAAAGTTTGAAGAATTCTTTGTCAGAGGTCTTAGTTTTCTAGAGTTAAACTGAAAAGATTGAAGAAACGGTAAGAAGCTACCATTTTTGGAAACAAGAAATTAAGAAGTACAAACTCAGAATACACACTTGGGGAAAATTTTAATATCATGAAACTTAGACTGCTTGAACTTCGAAAGACCTTACAATCCACTTGATGGTGATATTTGGAATTTCAGATATAGTGTTCAAATACCATAGGATAGAAAAGAATAATCAGGGAGCTTAATGCAATCAGAACCTTGTAGCTTGTTATGGGAAGTATCATTTAGTTAAGCCTGCTAAGTTACTGTAAATGAATGTTAATCGCATTTTATCAGCTTCCTATACTATCTTTATTATATAATCTGAATATTTATGACCCTGGAAATATGTTTAACTGTGAAATTACAGTATTTATGGAACTCAAATTCCAAAAAGCACACAACTCTCTGATGGAGAGGAGTTATATTTAAATACTACAAAATTCAAGATGTTTTACCATTTAACACTACTCTGTATCTTGTGGGAGAAGCGTTTTTGGCTAAAATACTGTGACAAACAAAATGATGTATGCTAATGTTGACTTCTGAGATAAGCATGTGATTAGGTAATTTATTGTTTGCACAAAACTCAATCACTAACTAGAGTAACTTTTTAGGATCAGATGGGATTTAACTGTTTTCTCAATATAGTTTCTATCATTTTGGTTAACTGAATCCTTATCTTCTTGGAAATTATTATTATTATTTTATTGCATTTTAGGTTTTGGGGTACATGTAAAGAACATGCAAGATTGTTGCATAGGTACACACATGCCAGTGTGATGTGCTGCCTTCCTCCCTTCACCTATATCTGGCATTTCTCCCCATGCTCTCTCTCCCCAACTCCCCAACCCCCGCTGTCCCTCCCATATTTCCCCCCAACAGACCCCAGTGTGTAGTGCTCCCCTCCCTGTGTCCATGTGTTCTCATTGTTCAACACCCGCCTATGAGTGAGAACATGCGGTATTTGATTTTCTACTCTTGTGTCAGTTTGCTAAGAATGATGGTTTCCAGGTTCATTCATGTCCCTACAAAGGACCCAAACTCATCGTTTTTGATGGCTGCATAATATTCCATGGTGTATATGTGCCACATTTTCACTGTCCAGTCTATCATCAATGGGCATCTGGGTTGGTTCCAGGTCTTTGCTATTGTAAACAGTGCCCCAATGAACATACATGTGCATGTATCTTTATAATAGAATAATTTATAATCCTTTGGATATGAAGTAATGGGATTGTTGGATCAAATAGAATTTCTATATCTAGGTCCTTGAGGAATCGCCACACTGTCTTCCACAATGGTTGAACTAATTTACACTCCCACTAACAGTGTAAAAGTGTTACTATTTCTCCACATCCTCTCCAGCGTCTGTTGTCTATGGATTTTTTAATGATCGCCATTCTAACTGTTGTGAGATGGCATCTCAATGTAGTTTTGATTTGCATTTCTCTAATGACCAGTGTTGATGAGCATTTTTTCATATGTTTGTTGGCCTCATGTATATCTTCTTTTGTAAAGTGTTGGTTCATGTCCTTTGCCCACTTTTGAATGGGCTTGTTAGTTTTTTTCTTGTAAATCTGTTTTAGTTCTTTGTAAATTCTGGATATCAGCCCTTTGTCAGATGGGCAGACTGCAAAATTTTTTTCCCATTCTGTTGGTTGCCGATTCACTCTAATGACTGTTTCTTTTGCCTTGCAGAATCTGTGGAGTTTGATTAGGTCCCCTTTGTCTATTTTGGCTTTTGTTGCCAACGCTTTTGGTGTTTTGGTCATGAAGTCCTTGCCTACGCCTATTTCCTGAATGGTTTTGCCTAGATTTTCTTCTAGGGTTTTTATGGTGTTAGGTCTTATGTTTAAGTCTTTAATCCATCTGGAGTTAATTTTAGTGTAAGGTGTCAGGAAGGGGTCCAGTTTCTGCTTTCTGCATGTGGCTAGCCAGTTTTCCCAACACCATTTATTAAACAGGGAATCCTTTCCACATCTTCTTGGAAATTATTAATGTACCTTTTAAAAAATATGAACCAGGCTTTGGACTTGAACTTCCCCTCCTAAAGCTGTAACGATATTGAAATTGAAAATAATAAGCTGGGCCCAGTGACTCATGGCTGTAATCCCAGCACTTTGGGAGGCCAAGGTGGGCGGATCATCTGAGGTCAGGAGTTCAAGACCAGCCTGGCTAATGTGGTGAAACCCCATTTCTACTAAAAATACAAAAAATTAGCCAGGCATGGTGGTGTGTACCTGTAATCCCAGCTACTCGGAAGGCTGAGGCAGGAGAATCGCTTGAACCTGGGAGGAGGAGGTTGCAGTGAGCTGAGATCAGGCCATTGCACTCCAGCTTGGGCAACAAGAGTGAAACTCCCTCTCAAGAAAAAAAGAAAAAGAAAAAGAAAATAATGTATGGGAATGCTTCTTTAATTGTATAATCTTTTTATTTTGTGTGTGTATATATACTTTGGGGAAAATTGATTCTCTGCTAATGCTTTCTTCTTTGCAAACATAAACCCATGAAAAGGTATTTTTCCCTTTGGGAAAATTTAAATGCACATTGTTCCTCTGGAAAATATAATCTGATAGGAAAATACAGTTCACGTTAGAACCAAAAAAAGCCTGTAATAAGAGGTGTCTTAGTCACATTTTCTTTCTGTCTTTTGTTAAAACCACAATAGGGACTCATTCAAGTAAAAAAAGTTGTTGGGTGGGTGGAACATTGTTTTCAAATGTTATAGTAATGTTATAGTGTTACAACTATCTGGTTACTTCATCTTGATTGCCAAAAATATTAAATTATCATTTAATAAAATTTGGATATAAAACTTTATTTATGTTTTGAGGCTAATTTAGATGTGTGGTGGTGTCTGCTGTCAACATCAGCGAGGCTTTAGGGTCAGAGAGTGTTGAGACCAAATTCTGGTTCCAGCACTCAGCTTAGATACCGTCTTTCTAATCAGGTTACTGAATCTTGCTGGGCATCAGTGGCTCTTCCTTCATAAGGTTGTTAGACAGATTACTGAAATCCTTACAAATATGTGGAAAGTGCCTGGAATGTTTACCTGGAGCCAATGATGATTGCACATACTGCTGTTACATAGTTGATGATGGAGCCTCTATGTTGTGGGTTACTTAAAACCCTTTACCTTTCTGCCATCTAGATTTGGGAGAATTTGCTAGACACTACACCCCCCTTTAAAAAGTTGACAAAAGAAAAACATCAAGAATGCAGGTCAGTCTCTCTTCATCTGATAACATTAGAGAAGTGTTGCTATATCATATTCTTGATCCTAATGCCTGAAATGGATCTTTTGTGATCCATTTGTGATCTCAAATGCCTGAGATTGGGCATTTGTTTATGGATATCGTTATCTATACTGCTGCCTCCTTTATTAGTATAAAGCAACAGTCTGCAAACTTTTCCTGTGAAGAGCCGGGGAGGAAATATTTGAGCCTTTGTGGGCTATTTAATTTTGGTCACAACCTCTCTATTGTACTGTTGTAGCCAAGACTAGTCATAGACAATATGGAAATGAATAGGATGACTGTATTCTAGTAAGGTTCTCTTTGTAAAAATGGATCATAGTTTTCTAATCTCTGTGACAGATAATTGAGAGCATGTTTGCATCTTCTTTTTAAAATCAGAGATAAATTCCTGCCCCCAAAGTTGTAATTGTTCATTATTTACTTCCTCTATTCGTGTGTGTGTGTGTGTGTGTGTGTGTCTGTGTGTGTGTATAGAGTATGTATATCTGATAAACTGTTAGCTTTTGATTTCTGAAGCTGTACATAAATTGATTTTTATTTATTTATTTTAATTGCATTTTCGGTTTTGGGGTACATGTGAAGAACATGCAAGATTGTTGCATAGGTACACACATGACAGTGTGATGTGCTGCCTTCCCATCACCTGTATCTGGCATTTCTCCCCATGCTATCTCTCCCCAATTCCCCACCCCCTGCTGTCCCTCCCCTATTTCACCCCAACAGACCCCAGTGTGTGATGCACCCCTCCCTGTGTCCGTGTGTTCTCATTGTTCAACACCCACTTATGAGTGAGAACATGCGGTGTTTGATTTTCTGTTCTTGTGTCAGTTTGCTGAGAATGATGGTTTCCAGGTTTATCCATGTCCCTACAAAGGACACAAACTCATTGTTTTGGATGGCTGCATAGTATTCCATGGTGTATATGTGCCACATTTTCCCTGTCCAGTCTATCATCGATGGGCATTTGGGTTGGTTCCAGGTCTTTGCTATTGTAAACAGTGCTGCA
>NW_016107687.1:1458256-1460117 GCF_001604975.1 Cebus imitator | reverse complement strand
TAGTGCCAGATTTCAAAGGGAATGCTTCCAGTTTTTGCCCATTCAGTGTGATATTGGCTGTTGGTTTGTCATAAGTAGCTTTTATTATTTTGAGATACATTCCGTCAATACCTAGTTTATTGAGGGTTTTTAGCATAAAGGGCTGTTGAGTTTTGTCAGAGGCTGCCTCTGCATTTATTGAGATGATCATGTGGTTTTGTCTTTGGTTCTCTTCATGTGGTGAATTATGTTTATAGACAGACTTGCGTATGTTGAACCAGCCTTGCATCCCCAGAATGAAGCCTACTTGATCATGGTGGATAAGCTTTTTGATGTGCCGTTGCAATCAGTTTGCCAGTATTTTATTGAAGATTTTTGCATCTATGTTCATCATGGATATTGGCCCGAAGTTTTCTTTTCTTGCTGAGTCTCTGCCAGGTTTTGGTATCAGGATGATGTTGGTCTCATAAAATGATTTGGGAAGGATTCCCTCTTTTTGGATTGTTTGGAATAGTTTCATAAGGAATGGTACCAGCTCCGCTTTGTATGTCTGGTAGAATTCAGCTGTGAATCCATCTGGACCTGGGGTTTTTTTGGGTGGTAGGCTCTTAATTGGTGCCTCAACTTTAGACCTTGCTATTGGTCTATTCAGAGTTTCGGCTTCCTCCTGGTTTAGGCTTGGGAGGATGCAAATGTCTAGGAATTTATCCATTTCGTCCAGGTTTACTAGTTTATGTACATAGAGATGTTTGTAATAATCTCTGATGATGGTTTGTATCTGTGGAATCTGGTGATATCCCCTTTATCGTTTTTTATTGCATCTATTTCATTCTTCTCTCTTTTTTATTAATCTGGCTAGTGGTCTGTCAATTTGTTGATCCTTTTGAAAAACCAGCTCCTGGGTTTATTGATTTTTTGAAGGGTTTTTTGTGTCTCTATCTCCTTCAGTTCTGCTCTGATCTTTGTTATTTCTTGTCTTCTGCTAGATTTTGAGATTTTTTTTATCTTGCTCCTCTAGCTCTTTCAATTTTGACGATAGGGTGTCGATTTTAAATCTTTCCTTGCTTCTCATGTGGGCATTTATTGCTATAAATTTTCCTCTAGACACTGCTTTAAATGTGTCCCAGAGATTCTGGTATGTTTTGTCCTCGTTCTCGTTGGTTTTGAAGAATATCTTTATTTCTGCCTTCATTTCATTGTTTATCCAGTCAACATTCAGGAGCCAGTTGTTCAGTTTCCATGAAGCTGTGCAGTTTTGAGTTAGTTTCTCAATTCTGAGTTCTAACTTGATTGCACTGTGGTCTGAGAGACTGTTATGGTTTCTGTTCTTTAGCATTTGCTGAGGAGTGATTTACTTCCAGTTATGTGGTCAGTTTTAGAGTAGATGTCATGTGGTGCTGAGAAGATTGTATATTCTGTGGATTTGGGGTGGAGAGTTTTGTAAATGTCTATTAGGTTTGCTTGGTCCAGGTCTGAGTTCAAGTCCTGGATATCCTTGTTAATTTTCTGTCTCATTGATCTGTCTAATATTGACAATGGGATGTTAAAGTCTCCCACTATAATTGTGTGGGAGTTTAAGTCTCTTTGTAAGTCATTAAGAACTTGCCTTATGTATCTGGGTGCTCCTGTATTGGGTGCGTATATTTTTAGGATCGTTAACTCTTCTTGTTGCATTGATCCTTTTACCATTATGTAATGTCCTTTTTTGACTCTTTTGACCTTTGTTGCTTTAAAGTCTAATTTATCAGAGATGAGAATTGCAACCCCTGCTTTTTTTTGCTCTCCATTTGCTTGGTAAATCTTCCTCCATCCCTTTATTTTGAGCCTTTGTGTATCCTTGCATGTGAGATGGGTTTCCTGGATACAGCACACCGATGGGTTT
>NW_016107687.1:1390461-1457511 GCF_001604975.1 Cebus imitator | reverse complement strand
CACCTTCTGAAGCCTGATTCTGTCAATTCATCACACTCAATTCTCCATCCAGCCCTGTTCCCTTGCTGGTGAGGGGTTGTGATCCCTTGTAGGAGGAGAGGTGTTCTGGTTTCAGGTGTTTTCATCTTTTTTGCACTGGTTTCTTCTCATCTTTGTGTATTTATCTACCTGTCGTCTTTGTAGTTGTTGACTTTAGATTGGGTCTCTGAGTGGACATCGGTTTGTTGATGATGAAGTTATTTCTTTCTGTTTCTTAGTTTTCCTTCTAACATTCAGGCCCTTCTGCTGTAGGACTGCTAAAGTCCACTCCGGGCCCTGCATCCCTGGGGATCACCTGCAGCAGCTACAGAACAGTAAGGGTTGCTGCCAGTTTCTTATTCTGCTATCTTTGTCCCAAAAGGATACCCGCCAGATGTCAGTCTGAGCTCTCCTTTATGAGGTGACTCTTTGGATATATGGGGGTCAGGGAGCTTCTTGAAGAGACAGTCTGTCCTTTATAGAAGCTCAAGTGCTGAGCTGTGAGCTCTGTTGTTCATTCAGAGCTGCAGGGCAGGCACGTTTAAATCTGCTGCAGCAGAACTCATACACTCCCCCCTTTTTTTTCCCCTGGTGCTCTGTCCCACGGAGTTAGGACTTTATTTATGAGTTTCTGTCATGCTGCTGCCTTTTTTCAGGGCTGCCATGCCCAGCGAAGAGGCAGCCTAATCACTGTCTGCCCGCAGAGGCTTTGCTGAGCTGCTGTGGGCCCCGCCCAGCTGCTGTTTGAACTTCCCTGCAGTCCTGTTTATACGGGTGTAGTTAGAACTGCCTCGGCAATGGTGGCCCACCTCTGTAATGGCGGAGTCTCTATGTAATAGCGGGCTGCCTCCGTAGTGGTGAAGTGCCTCGGGAATGGCAGACGCCCCTCCCCCACAGAGCTGGACTGTCCTGGGTTCAGCTGTGTGCTTGTTGTGAAACTCTTAATCCAGAGCGTTTCAGAATGCTGTTTTTTTGTGGGGGTGGGACCAGCCGAGCCTGATCACCTGGCTCCCTTCCTCCGAGCCTTTTATTTTTTAAGTTGAATGGTCGACTGTCTCCCAGTTGTTCCAGTTGCCTGTTGAAAAGGCACCAGGATCTGTGCGATTTCCCGTGCGGCGACCCATTGCGCCAGCTGAAATAGCCGCGCTGAGATTCGTGGCGCTTTTTGTCTCGGGAATCTTCTGTCCTGGCTCCCTGTTTCAGTCCCCTTTTTTATCAGTTGAATGGGCGACTCTGTCAAAATTGATTTTTCTAGTCAGTTTGACCACATCTTTAAAACAGGGCAGGGATATAGGGGATGCCTTGTTTGTCTGTGATATTAAACCATTACACCTTTTTATGCATAATTGAGTAGATTTTGAGTTACACTGGACAGAGTCCTGCCTTTACAGCGTTGGATAGTCTGTTTCACAGTCCACCTCCTAGCTGCAAAGTCCTTGGCTGGTGATACAGCTTTTGTAGGGATCAGTCTTCTCATCTGTAACACAGTGCTAATTCTAGCCTTGTTGGGTTGCTGAGAATTGACTGAGCCCATGCATTTAAAGGCAGACCTCAATGCCTGAAACAGATAAACCCAAATAGACTGGACAGGGAAAATGTGGCACATATATACCATGGAATATTATGCAGCCATCAAAAACGATGAGTTTGTGTCCTTTGTAGGGACATGGATAAACCTGGAAACCATCATTCTCAGCAAACTGACAGAAGAGCAGAAGATCAAACACCGCATGTTCTTACTCATAGGCGGGTGTTGAACAATGAGAACACATGGACACAGGGAGGGGAGCACTACACACTGGGGTCAGTTGGGGGGAAATGGGGGAGGGAGGGTGGGGGGTGGGGAGCTGGGGAGAGATAGCATGGGGAGAGATGCCAGATGTAGGTGATGGGGAGGAAGGCAGCAAATCACACTGCCACGTGTGTACCTATGCAACAATCTTGCATGTTCTTCACATGTACCCCAAAACCTAAAATGCAATAAAATAAATAAATGGGAAAAAAAAAACTTAAATGAGAATCATATTCTGAAGGCTAAATGATTTTTGAAAAATTTTACCATTAATTACATTTTTTTCCTTTCTTTTCTTTTGAAACAGCGTCTTGCTATGTCACCCAGGCCGTAGTGAATGGTGATCCTATCTCACTGCAGCCTCAGTCTTTCAGGCTCTAGTGATCCTTCCACCTCAGCCTCTTGAACAGCTGGGACTATTGGTGAGCACCACCATCCTGGCTAATTTTTTTTTATTTTTTTTTATTTTTAGTAGAAATGAGGTCTTGCTCTGTTGCCCAGGCTGGTCTTGAACCCTTGGGCTCAAGTGATCCTCCAGCCTTGGACTTGCAGAGTGATAGGATCACAAGCCCTTTGTTCTTTTTAAGGGAGAAAAATGCATCTCTGCGTACTTGTATACCCTGAATTATTTGGAGTTGTGCTTCTCAGACTTCTGTGGTGAAGGCCTAATTTTTTTCCTAATTTGTCATGAACCGATCCTTTTATAAAATACAGGACAGTGAATTATTATTAAAAAAGAAATAAAAACATACAACACACACACAAAGCCCCTATTTTAATAATGAGATCCAATAAACACATACATTTTCTAAATGCTTACCCCAAATTTCTCTGTATTTCTTTGGAGACTGGTAATAAACAATTGGCAGACCAGTACTGATCCATGAGCCACACTTTTAGGAGTACTAAATTAGAGGGAAGCAAGTTCATGGCAATTTATTTAAAACATTCATATCAATTACTCTTGGATAGAATTAGTCATTTAATAGACAATGAGTTTATCTCTTCTTCTTTAAAATTAGTTACCAACTGTAAGTGGAAATTATTTACCTACCCAAGACCATGTTCAATAGCCTCACTCCCCATAATGTAAGATTGTTTGGTTTGAGGTAACTGGAGATCTCATAGGGGAATAAAATTCAATGGTTGTCTCTAGACCAGGGTGGCCCTTGACTGGAGTATCCCCATCCATAGGAGGTTGATATGGTTTAGCTGTGTCCCCACCCACATCTCATCTTGAATTGTAGCTTCCATAATCCCCATGTGTTGTGGGAGAGACCTGGGGGAGGTAAATGAATCATGGGGGCAGGTTTTTCCTTGCTATTCTTGTGACAGTGAAAAAGTCTCATGAGATCTGATAGTTTTATTAAGGGCAGTTATCCTGCACATGCTCTCTAGCCTGCTGCCATGTAAGACATGCCTTTGCTCCTCCTTCACCTTCCACCATGATTGTGAAGCCTCCCTAGCCATGCAGAACTGTGAGTCCATTAAATCTCCCTCTCCTCTCTCCTCCCCTGCTCTCCTCTTCCCTTTTTTTGAGACAGAGTTATTCTGTCACTCAGGCTAGAGTGCAGTGGCACAATCTCAGCTCACTGCAACCTCCGCCTCTTGGGTTCAAGTGATTCTCCTTCTTCAGCCTCCCCAGCAGCTGGGATTACAGATGCACACCACCCTGCCTGGCTAAATTTTGTATTTTTAGTAGGGACAGGGTTTTTCTGTTTGGCCAGGCTGGTCTCGAACTCCTGACCTCAAGTGATCCAACCCCCCTCGTCAGCCTCCCCAAACGCTAGTATTAGAGGCATAAACCACTGTACCCAGACAAACCTTTTTCTTTATAAATTACCCAGTTTCAGGTGTTTCTTCATAGCAGTATGAAAATGGACTAATCCAGAGTTTCTCAGTGACTCCATCACTGACCCCGACAGCCCAGGTCTCATAGGGTGTAGGTATAAGAATCTCAGGTCCTCAGTTTCTTCTCCATTCCCTGTGTTCTGGCAGTACCTCCCATTACCTTTATGAATCCATGTATTTTATTATATTGCCACTATTTTCTCTGACTTCCACAGAACTGTGGACTTTGCAGGAGGAACTATTTTATTCTCTTTTTGCCTCCCTGGCTCCTGGCAGACCCTAGATGTACCTTGAAAATGTACTGATGTATGAATAAATGAGCGGGTGATGTGTTCCAGGCCTCTCACCAGCCTGCCTTTCTTTATCTGCATGCTCTTCACTTTGCTAGGGTCCCTCTCAAAAACACAACCGGATCAGGAATAGGGGGAGGGAAGAGAAGGGAGCTGCTGCACAGCAACACACTGCTGTCAACATTTTTCAGTGCACATAACCCAAGAGAACATGCACAGTGCATTTTGGGAAGTTAACTACTTTTCTCATCCCTCATTTTTTGTTGCTGATTGTATTATAATATTGTAGGAAAGCAGCCAACAACAGTGCTACCATTTCAAAGCTGTCACATCGACTTTCTGGAAACTGTCAGGGCCATACCTTACTGTAGTTGAAATTCAATGGCATTGAGCTCTTGAGATTATAGAGAGTAATTTTTTAGAGTAGACACAATGGTGTGTGAACATATGACTGGGCCGGAATCTATCAGAGTGCTTGCATGGGATTTTACAAATCATTGATGCCTTATAGTAAACTATATATGGATATTTTATGTTAAGTATATGGACTGACATCACCAAGGATAGCAAAGGGTATTGGAATTTCATCTGCATAGTAACAGTAATTTGCAAGGAAAAAGATCTTATCAAAACTAAATTGATAATCTGTGGTAATGGACTGGGTTTTTGCTGGTTGCTGATTATTTGGGGGACCAGTAGAGTAAATAGCATACTGACTAAATAGTGACTTTGGATCAGGATGTCTGGATTCCCATTCCAGCTCTATGACTTCATTCAAGTTGCTTACCCTCTTTGAGCCTCACTTTTCTTTTCTGTAAAATGGAGGTAATAATAGTACTGAGGCCTAAGGTATTGTGCAGATTACATATGATAATTCAGGTAAAGCACCCAGTGGTGCCAGTATTCCTTTACCACTCTTTGTCATCACTTGATATATGTAGATTGGCAGTGTCGTAACATTTTTGGAAAGCAATGACACCCTTTAGAGTACCAATTGCAGTTGTATTTGTAAATCTTTTATATGGGAAGAGTTCTAATTTAATATATTTTTGCCCTTCTAAACTGTTGTATATACATTAATTTATTCCTCTGGAGAACCTTTGAAATAAAAGTTAGCTTTAACTTTTAAACACCTAAAATTGAGAGTTGATATATAGCTCATTAAAATAAATTACTAAAACTCTAGAAAAATAATAAACTATAAGGTTTTACTAATTCAGGGACTGCAGTGTTGGAAAATATTGTGAAAACTAGTAATAGAAAGAATAAATGAAAAGTTAGAATATAGAGTTTGTATATATGGCATGAATATAATTAAGCAAATATTAGGTTGGTGCAAATATTATTGCAGTTTTTGACATTAAAAATATGGCAGAAACTGCAGTTACTTTTGTACCAACCTAAATATACATATTTTAAGTAATGTAGATTAAGTAACAGCTTGGGGTAAGATGTTTGTGATAAGTAAATGTTGTAATGAAGAATGGCTCTTTTTCCCTTTAGTATCCAGTGTTTATAATGCTTTTTTTTTTTTTTTTTTTTTTTTTTTTTTTGTTTTTTTTTTTTTTTTTTCTGAGATGGAGTTTTGCTCTTGTTGCCCAGGCTGGAGTGCAATGGTTCAATCTCTACTGACTGCAACCTCCACCTCCCGGGTTCAAGCCATTCTTCTGACTCAGCCTGCCAAGTAGCTGAGATTACAGGTGCCTGCAACCACGCCTGGCTAATTTTTTGCATTTTTAGTAGAGATGGGGTTTCACCATGTTGGCCAGGCTGGTCTCGAACTTCTGACCTCAGGTGATCCACCCACTGTGGCCTCCCAAAGTGCTGGCTTAAGGCGTGAACTACCATGCCGGCCCGATAATGTTTTTATAATTAAAACTTTTAAAGACCAAACATAAGTTATTCATTCTAATTGCTCAAAATGATAGACATTTTAAAAATCATATTGAATCTAAGTATATGTGTTTTATTATAGCTAGGATAGTTATTGAATTTATTTACAGAATGTTGGTTAAAATCAACTAACTGCTTTGTAAATTAACTAACTTCCTAGATGGCTAAGTGCAAACAGGGTCTCTTGGTTTTATGTTTAGATACCCAATCAACAACAATTCTCTTGAAACTCAAAATTGACATTTTGTAGGCATTTTATAAAGGAGCTTTTCAAGGCCAGTGAGAAGTCAGCAACACAAACTTCTTTTGTGATCAGTTCAGGGGATCCCCCAGAGATCAGCCTGGTCCCTGAAGCATATGAGGAGATATCCAGTTGCAGCGCAGGGCAGAGGCCGATATGGTTCATCATGTGATTGTGGTGACAGCCTGCCAGGCTTGCAGCTGCCTTGCAGGGCGTGCAGGCCCACCTGCCAGCCCCGTTATTCCTATTTAGGGTCAGGCCCCCAGGGACTTTCCCCATTAAACCCTGAATGTCCTCATTTTTGTGAAATTCTCAAAGCATCATGAAAGACTCAGCAGGGCAATTGACGGTGTAATTGAACCCACCTCAGTTTATTGAACAGCAGGACTGTTTATAGGTTACAGTCGGCCCTTCCCTTTGTCCATCCCAGGCTGTCCCCAAAGTGTCTCTTGAAACTGGACACATTTTTACAATAGGCAAAGATGATTTACCTAGGTAAGTCTTTGCCCCAGAAAGTGACAAGAAGAAAACCTGCATTTTGTTCGTTTGAAGAATACCATATGGTAGACTCTGACACATATCTCGTAGCAAATGTTCTTGCTCTTATGACCAAACGTCTTCCTAAGAAAAAAAAAAATGAATAAATATTCTGACTAAAAGTAGATGACATTTGGCATATACAAAATTGTTGAACATGTAAAAATGCCTGTGATACCGGAATATGTCTTCACACTGACATCCCTACCCAAGACTTGCTCATCATTCCAGGAGACATACCTCTATTTTGACATTTCCTTTAAAGGAAAATCCTTTTGAATGCATGCAATAAGAAGTATGGAGAGGAGGTGAGGCGTGGTGGCTCACACGTGTAATCACAGCATTTTTGGAGGCTGAGGTGGGAAGATCACTTGAGGTCAGGAGTTTCAGACCAGCCTGGCCAACATGGTGAAACCCAGTCTGTACTAAAAATACAAAAATTAGTTGGGTGTGGTGGCGGATGCCTGTAATCCCAGCTACTCGGGAGGCTGAGGCAGGAGGATCCCTTGATCCCGGGAGGTAGAAGTTATAGTGAACTGAGATCATGCCACTTTTACACTCCAGCCTGGGTGACAGAGCAGGACTCTGTCTCAAAAAGAAAGAAGTATAAATAGCGTTAGTCACTGAGATTTCTACATGTCATAGTGGAATATCATTTGGTTTTGATTCCTACATCATTTGAGTAGATTTTTAAAATTTTATATATTTTTAAATTGATACAGTGTAGTTATGCATATTTATTGGGTACAATTTGATGCTTCAGTACCTATCTATGTTGTATAATGATCTAGCCAGGGTACTTAGTGCACCCTGCACCTTGTGTATTTATTGTTTCTTTTGGTGAGAACATTCGAATGCCACTCTTCTAGCTATTTGGTAATATACAGTATTTTACTATTAACTGTAATCACCCTACTGTGCAGTAGAATACCAGAATTTATTCCCCCTGCCCAATTTTAACTTTGTACCGATTGACCAGCTTCTCCCCTCTACTCCCTTCCCAGCCTGGTCACCACCATTCTTATTTGAGTAAAGCAAATGTTATGGAAACTGTTTAGGAAAAACTCTCAGACTTTTTCCTCTACTCACACACTACAACAATCAACATGGAAAACTTCTGTGACCAAATGTGTGAGAGTTTTTCCCCACCAGCAAGCAGCAGACACCAGCAAACAGAGGCCTCCAGAACCCCTGACCAACCAGCTTCAAGTTGGGGTTCTTATGACTTTTCTTTTTTGTTTGAATTAATTTGCTGGAGTGGCTCACAGAACTCAGGAAAACACACTTACCGGTTTATTATAAAGGATATTACAAAGGATACAGATGAAAAAGATGCTGAAGGCGAGGTATGGGTAAGGTGCTCAGAGCTTCCATGCCTTCTCTGGGTACCACCCTCCAGGAACCTCTACGAGCTCAACTGTCCAGAAGCTCCCCACACCCTCTTGGGTTTCTGTGGAGGCTTCATTACATAGGCATGATTGACAACCATGTAGAAATGTGATTGGACAAAAAGGGTATGATCTCAGACTAACAGACTGAGTGGGGGAATCCAGTCTGTTTAAATTCTTCTTGGCCTCTCTGTACAGCAGCATTCTTTCCTTGAAGGTATGGAGCAAGACCCTCTCAGGAATGAGGGTCTCTCAACCCACAATCCGATTAGAGTCCTGCTTGGGCAGGTAAAAGAGAAACAGGAAAAGTTCAGAGAGAGAGATTCTGTTTTCTGAGGTCTGCTCCTGAGACCTGATGCCCCAAGATTATAACAAATGACTGCACCAAGGGCTATGGGAGTTATGAGCCAGGAACCATGGATGAATGCCTGCACACACAGATATACCACACACACAAAATCATAATCACAAAGACCAGCTTTTCTCCTGCTATTGTGCTATGTAGAATTATTGGTGGGAAGAAGAGCATTTTGCTATTTCAAATATCCTGATATCCGAACTGATCATGGATAATATGTTGTTTAAGAAATCTGTCTGGCTCATCAGATTAAAATTTGCATCTTACGTTTTCTATAAAATATGGTATAATGAAAATAATTTTCTTTTCCTTTGGAGACAGAGTCTCATTCTCAGCCAGGCTGGAGTGCAGTGGCGCAATCTCAGCTCTGTGCCACCTCTGCCTCCCAGGTTCAAGAGATTCTCCTGCCTCAGTGTCTTGAGTAGCTGGCGCTATAGGCATGTGTTACCACACCTGGCTAATTTTTTGTATTTTTAGTACAGATGAGGTTTCACCATGTTGGCCAGCCTGGTCTCGAACTCTGAAACTCAAGTGATCTACCTGCTTCGGTCTCCCAAAGTGCTGGGATTAGAGGCATGAGCCACCATGCCTGGCCAACGAAAATAATTTAAATGATCTCTTCATTAAAAACAGTCTAAAATTTACATGAAGTGATAATTTGAGCCAAAGTGAAAACCTTTTTTAAATTTTTTATTTAAAAATGAAGCATTTTATATACTTATTTATTTTTATTTTTTCAAGTCGGAATCTCAGTCACCCAGGCTGGAGTGCAGTGGCACTATCTCAGCTCAGTCCACCCTGACCTTCCCAGGCTCAGGTGATCCACCCACTTCAGCTTCCCAAGTAGCTGGGACTACAGGCATGCACCCAGCTAATTTTGGTATTTTTTGTAGATACGGGGTTTTGCGGTGTTTCGCAGGCTGGTCTCAAACTCCTGTGCTCAAGTCATCCTCCGCCTTGGCCTCCCAAAGTGCTGGGATTATAGGCATGAGCCACCATGTCCGGCCAAAATACATTTAAAAGGGAATTTTTTTGTTACTGAATTTAAATAATTCAGAAACAACTTCAGAAAAAGGCATAAGAAGCAAACGCCCCCTCTGAAGGATTTAAGGTGTTTTTTTTTTTGTTTTTTGTTTTTTGTTTTTTTGAGACGGAGTCTGGCTCTGTCGCCCAGGCTGGAGTGCAATGGCGCGATCTCGGCTCACTGCAACCTCTGCTTCCTGGGTTCAAGCAATTCTCCTGCCTCAGCCTTCCAAGTAGCTGGGATTACAGGCATCCACCACCACACCCAGCTTATTTTTGTATTTTTAATAGAGTCAGAGTTTCACCATGTTGGCCAGGCTGGTCTCAAACTCCTGACCTCAGGTGATCCACCTGCCTTGCCCTCCCAAAGTGCTGGGATTATAGGCGTGAGCCACACTGTGCGTGGCTGGATTTAAGGATTTTTACCACTGGGGTCGTGTGGAGGCTCAGTGACCTCAGAAGGCAGTTCATTTCCATTTTCTGCATAGGGTGTCCAGGGAAAATCTGGCTCATAAGGAAGGATAAGCACAGGAACCCCTTGATGGGAAGCCAGCTTATGGGAGATTGGTGGTGGGGGACAGAAGTTATTCACACTTTTCGAAGAAGAGGGTTTCCCATGCTTTCTGAACCCTCTGGCTGTAAATTCCCCATTTGGATCCACTGGAGACACTGGGTGTAACAAAGGAGGAAGAAGGAAAAAGCTTGGCAGCCAAGAAGCAAGTCTGAGGGGGAAGGGTGTGAGAGCCTCCTGTCTACGAAGATGTGAACTATTTTCCAGGGGCCATTTGCTCCCTGACACCTGTGTCATTTGGATCATCAGATGGATCATCACATCCAGAAACTCGAGTTGCATGACTGTTTGAATTGTCTTAGGTCTGCAGCCTCCACCCTTGAGATGAAAAGGTTTTGTCCAGCCTCCCACACTCTCCCGCAGGAATCATGTGCTGTTAGTTCAAGGAGCAGAATCTAAGATGATAAGAAGAAATCATTCCTTCCAGCCTTTCTTCAAGGGCTTTGAATTGCTTTTTAAGGTCTTCAGCTCTTCATCCTCATGGATCTTCTTGTCTTTTGCTTCAGAACTTTTCTCCTCTTGTTCCAAGTCATGATCTGCCTTGACAGGTAATATCCTGAGAAGCTCCATTTCTTCCTGACACTCTTCACTCATTTCCTTTCCTCTGTCCTGAAGATTGTGAACTGCACTTTCAGTTGAGGTTCCCTCAGTCTAAAGCTTGTTAAGATGATCTGTCAGGTCAGCTTTTGTGTCCTCTGTTTTAGAAATGTTGGCATAGAGTTGATTTTTCACTCTCTTCTGGGTGTTGAGATGCACACAACCTGGCAGCATCAGTTGGTTTCCTCCCCGCTCCTCTTGCTGCTCATCCACCTGGTCTCTGTCTCCTGTCTCCCAGTTACCACCTGCGTTCTCTTCTCCAAGGGGAGCTGCCAGGTCTTTAACCTTTCGCACAGCTTCTTCCAGTCTTCATCTGATCTTCCGTAGAGACTCTAGAGTTCTGTATGAAAATCCTGAGCTGTTTTTTTTTTTTTTTTCCTTTTGCCCTTAATGGTATTAAGCTTACTGTATTTTTTTCCACTTGTGTCTTTATGAATTCAGTTTCTGCTTATAGAGATTAGCTCTTTCTTACAGTATCAGACATCAGCTCATCTTAATCTGTACATGGCAAGTTTTCTTTCCCAAATTGGTTTGTTACAAACCTGAGATGCACCAGATAACACCATTGGACATGTTCAAGAATCTGGCATTCTGGGCTTGTATCTTCTTCCATCATGGGGTAAAAGCTGACGAGAGCTTTACTTTTACTAGAATTAGTGCTGAGCTCTAATGGCATGTTCTCATTTCTCTGTATAGAAAGGATTTTTGCTTGTTTGTTTCCACCTACTGAGAAATTCTGCCTAAGCTAAGGGAATTGTTAACACACCAGCGATCTCAGCATGTAGTACCACCTTCTGTTAATATTCAAGGAAGTCAAGACTTGGGTTCACATTATCAGATAATTCTGCACAAAACAATGCATCGTATCACAGATTGGCCAAAAGTACAGCTCATGGCATAACAGTTTTCTGTAACATCCCAAGCTGCCACAACTGGGCCACAACACAACAGAGCGAATATTGGGCAGGGATCTGCCCCAAACCAAGGTTGCACCTGGCAGCCAGAATAGACTGTGAGTGGAGAGGATCAATGGGGGTGCAGGCCCGGTCCAAGAGAAACTCACACCCTTAACCCTACCCATAGTTGCTTCTTTCCACTTCCTGAACTTTGTTTTCTGTAGCCCTTGAGGCCACACCTCATCCTCTGCACATGTTGTTCCCTCTGCCGGGAAAGCCCATCCCCTGAAAGCACACGTGGGACAATATCCCTCTGCAAGCTCCTCACGCCTGTGACCCCCGTGCTCAGGGCAGGGCCAAGCACATAGTGGGGGCTTAATGCTCCATGCATTTTATGGAAGGACGAGTGAGTGATTGGGTGATAGGGACAAAGCCACATTTGCCATCCCTGAAGGTTCACACTTAATGCCCTGCTGACTCAGCATACCAAGCCAACAGGAGAGCTTTCAACTCCTTTCAGAATTCTGTGCTGAGAGGTGGAGAGAAGAGGAGACTACAGCTTCTGGCCTGGGTGATCCCCATTCCCATTCCTTTACTCAAGTAGATTTCAAAGCAGCATATCTGTGTGAATACCCAGTCTAAGTAGTGAGTCATAGGAGCAGCTGCTGCTGCTGTTAGAATGTGAGGCCATACAACTTTTCTACAACGCTGTGTAGAAACAATGGAATCCAGTGCAATAGAGTTGCTGCTACAGAGAGAATATCAATGGCCCTAGGGGGCTTTCACAAAAAATCCTTGTTAACTGAGACTGAGTGGAAAGGGAGGGGAAGAACAGAGCTAACCATCAGCCTGGCTTTTAAAACCTATAAAGAACCTTGAAACATAGCGCATGTCATGCTTGTATCGCACCACACAGTTGCATCTCAGTCAAGCATATAACCTGTGCCTGGCACGTAGTAGGCATATAATACATATATATATATATATATGTATATGCGTGTGTGTGTGTGTGTGTGTATATATATATATATATTTTTTTTTTTTTTCGAGATGGAATTTTGCTCTTGTTGCCCAGGCTGGAGTGCAGTGGCATGATCTCAGCTCACTGTAACCTTCGCCTCCTGGGTTCAAGCAATTCTCCTGCCTCAGCCTCCCGAGTAGCTGGGATTACAGGCATGTACCACCATGCCTGGCTAGTTTTTGTATTTTTAGTAGAGGCAGGGTTTCTCCATGTTGGCCAGGCTGGTCTTGAACCCCTGACCTCAGGTGATCCACCTGCCTCAGCTTCCCAAAGTGCTGGGATTACAGGTGTGAGCCACCGTACCCGGTCCATAATACATATTTGTTGAGTGAACAAATATGGTAAGTACTACAGTTCTGAGTTACAGGTAACTGAAATAAAATATATAAGAATGTCTGATGGTTATTTAGTATTTATTTACCACGGGTTAATCATTCATTTGCTTTATCTGTTTTTTCCATGACACGTTGTTTCTTCTTAACTGGTCTGTAGTTTCTTTCCCTTCTATCTCTTTTAGATTGCTGCAGGTTCATGTTTATAATGTTTCTTGACTTTGCAGGTACTTCTGGTATAATCCAGACCCTGACACCTGGCCCAGAGGAGGGGCAAAGTAACTCAGCATAATTCTTAACTCACACCTCTCCCACCCAACCCCAAGAAGTCTGTGCTGTTTTTGCCAGAAAAGTGTACAACTGTTTGTTTTTGAAGAGCCGTGCTTATACTTTAGAAACAAATGTTGACGGAGAGAGGCCAAAGGGCAGGAGAGAGTAAACAGGTAGCAAGGGTGTAGTTGAGTGGACCATGTGAATGGACGCCTCTCCTTAAAGTGTCACTTTTCCCTCCTCCATGCCATTCGCTGCAGTGGGCACTAGCAAGTTTGCATTTTGGTTCCACAGTAGAGGAATACAACATGTTGATTAAGAAGGTTGTGGGGTTTTTTGCTGTGGGAAGCTAGAAAGGCAGCTGACCACTGAAATGGAAGCTATTTAGAGGAATATATAGTGTGAGCCATGTAAGGTGAGGTGGGGTGTGGGCCCTCACTTCTCTCCCGCGCAGTGGCCAGCTGCATCTAGGATGAGGACGGAAAGCAGACCATGTCTAGATGGTACCTGCTGAGCTCCCCCAGAACAGGCCTGCCTGAGGCCCCATCCTGTAAACCAAAGCTCTTCACCTGGGTTCCTGCAGGCCCCAGGAGATGGGCAGTGACAGGCTTTCTGCTTGGTCCCTTTCCTGTCCTCTTCCACTGGGCCCTGTGGAGAACTGGTTCTGTTGTAAGTTGAATGCCCCCACCTCTTGACCCTCTTCACAGACCATTCCTTTAAAACTTTGTTTCCACTGTCGTGTTCCCCCTGCCCAAAGGAGAACACATCTCCTATAGCCTTTTCTTTTATTATTATTTTTTTTCTTGAGATGGAGTCCCACCCTGTCACCAGGCTGGAGTGCAATGGTGTGATCTCAGATCACTGCAAACTATGCCTCCTGGGTTCAAGCAATTTTCCCACCTCAGCCTTCTGAGTAGCTGGGAATATAGGTGCACGTCACCACACCCGGCTAATTTTTGTATCTTTAGTAGAGACGGGGTTTCACCATATTGGTCAGACTGGTCTCGAACTCCGACCTCATGATCCACCCACCTCAGCCTCCCAAAGTGCTGGGATTACAGGCTTGAGCCACTGTGCCTGGCCTTCCTGTAGCCTTTTCTAAAGGAAGCTCTATGCTTTCCCAGGCTGGGAGGAGGTAAAGGCCCTGCCTAGTTCCATGTTGCTGATTCTAGACACCTTCTTTTTATTCCTTGTACAGAAGCCCTTCCTCTTCAGGGATCAGGCCACCTGGCTGTACCTTGCCCTCTTTTGTTCCTTGCAATTCCCATGTGTAGCTCTGGGTCATTCCTTCACACTCATGGAGGCCTTGGATGTCTTTATCAGATGCTCCTCACTACCAAGGCCAGTGGCGTTCATCGCCACCCCTGAGTTCTTGTTATCTGCAGAAACACCTTCCCTGCTGACATGGAGCAGTGCTCTATTACTGTCACTGCCTGTCCTTCGAGCGTGCCCAGCGTACTTATTCTGCAAGAGAGAGACCTACCCAGTCTCCTGCCTTCATACCGTTTTTCTCTACCATCTCCACACTGTGCAGTCATTAGCTCAGCCATTTCTCTTGAAGTTATTTTGACTTGCCTCACTCCTCCTTCTGAATCACTTCTGTGTCTGGCCCATATTTCTCTTAGTACCCATTGGTTTACAGCTGGGAGGGGATTACTTAGTATCTGGTTGGATTCCTGGAGCCTAGTAAATCTCTTTACTTAGAGCTGGCATGGAGGGCATGCTTTGTTAAGCTGATAGAAACTATTGATGGGTCATTAACATTTGAAGCATATTAGTATATTCAGTAAAACTATTGACAAAGAAGGCAAATCTATGTCCCCCATGAAAAAAATTATGTGGCCAGGCATGGGGGCTCACACCTGTAATCCCAGCACTTTGGGAGGCTGAAGTGGGCAGATCACTTGAGGCCAGGAGTTTGAGACCAGCCTGATAAAACCGCTTCTCTACTAAAAATACAAAAATTAGCTGGGTCTGGTGGCAGACACCTGTAGTCCCAGCTACTCTGGGGGCTGAGGCACGAAATTCGCTTGAACCCGGGAGGCAGAGACTGCATTGAGCCGAGATTGTGCCACTGCACTCCAGCCTAGGCCACAGAGCAAGACTCCCTCTCAAAAAAAAAAAAAAAAAAAAAAAAAAAAAAAAAAAAAAAAAAAAAAAAAAAAAAAAAAAAGATGAAGGTTGTAGAAAAAAATATTGATTCCAGAAATTCTACTGTATGACTCTTTTTCCAGATTCAGTAATGTAACTTAACCAAAAAACCTATGATTAAAGTAATATATACACATAATTTTAAAATAGGTAAATAAGTTTATAATGAAAAGCAACCATCCCCTTCTTCCCTACCTCTAGTCTTGAACTACAGAGTCAGTGATTTTTAAATGTTCTGTTTTCAGTTTTTCTGGTGCTTACTGCCATATCTCTATACTACACTTTAATCTCAAATAGGGCTAGTGAAAAACAGCCCTGAAAAATAATGAAGAGCCATAAAGTATGTAATAATCATTGTTCACACAGAATCATTCTTACTAGTTTCATTATGAAAATAATTAAAAATATTCTAGACATATGCTTTCTATGTAATGATATTATTAATTGAAAATACTCATCTCTCAGTTTTCTCTGTATCTTTCAGAGTTACAAAGAAAATCTTTTTGAGATGCTTGTACATTTTAAGGGTCAGACTAAAAGTGGTCTTTTTTTTCTCCCCTTCCTTTGCTTTCCCATGTTCTCTGCCTCTTGTGGGGATTCAGTATAGGAAGTAAGTTACAGCACCTGATTTACAAAACCATGATAAGCACTGTATGTAGCTCTTTAAAGCTGTACTCTGCCTTTGAATCCTGTCTCCAAAGCTGGACTTAGAAAGTGGCTGTCTCTTTACTCTAAGCCAGCACTATGAGAAACATCATTGAGGAGACGCATGCTTTTTGAAAAAGGGCACAATCTAGATGCCTCAATTCAGAGTGCAAAATGGCTGTCTATGGTTGAAAATAAGTAGGTAGGTAGAGACTCTAGCATGTTTAATTAAAAGTACTGTGCTAAAAAAAATTGTATATTTTTAATTACAATTAAAAATATATTATATTTTTAATTGTATATTATATATTATTAACCTAAGTGATGCCAAGGCTTTGAAGTTGTTTGCTATGCCCTTGATTGCATGCCCTCTGAGCTGGGCTGTTCTGTTATGTAGGTGTTTGGAAGAAGAGCAACACCGTAAATGTAAGCACCGAATTAGGATCTTTGGAATTCTGTGCTACATATCTTAGCTATTGCTACATTAATCCAATCTTTTACTGCTATAGTTAGATGGTGATTATGCTGTTTTTCCCAGCCCACTCCCCAGTTAGACATTGTTTAGTTGATTGGAAAATCTGAGTTGTATATGTCAACTAAAAGCAGGTTGTCATTTTTGGGCTTAAATGGAGGAGTCTTTTCAGCTTTAGTAAATGAATAAAGAAAGTGAAGATCTGAGAACTGCGCTGGGTCCATTATCATAAGAAAGCCAGGCTTTGCAAATGTAGGGCTTAGTAGTCATTATATTTGTGTCAGGCAGCTGGGGCCATCCCTGGCTAAGAAGAGACTGGAATGTACTGTTCTTTATTAATAACACTGCAAGGTGGCAAGGGTTTCAGGGGAAAGAATAAATTAAGTTTCTGGATCTGATTTTATATTTTTAAGCTGTCCTCAGCTACAGTTATCAAATAGAAAAGGCTTATTGAGTGTCTCAGACATGCCTGACAGCTAGAATTGGACAGCTGAAAATGCCTAGGAACCAGTGGTCCAATCCTCTCATTCTACAGAAAATAAAACTGAAACTAGAGAGGCCAAGTGACTTGTCCAGAGTCCCTCTCTAACTGACTTGGACAAATCCCTGCATCACTAAGTCTTCTATACTTTACTTTTATTAGATCTGAACATTTTAATGCATTTTAATATCCACCATTTGTCAGAGCTTTGTTATTCTACGTACATCTGACATTATTGTGGAATTCTTTTGCATGTTAAGAAACAAAAGCCTTCATGTTTTGTTTATTTGTTTTTGAGACCGAGTCTTGCTCTATTTCCCAGGCTAGAGTGTAGTAGCACAATCTTGGCTCACTGTAATCTCTGCCTCCTGGGTTCAAGTGATTCTCCTGCCTCAGCCTCCTGAGTAGCTTGGACTACAGGTGTCTACCACCACATCCTGTGAATTTTTGTATTTGTAAGACATGGGGTTTCGCCATGTTGGCCAGGCTGGTCTCAAACTCCTGACCTCAGGTGATCTGCCTGCCTCAGCCTCCCAAAGTGCTGGGATTAAGGTGTGAGCCACCGTGCCTGGCGCCCTCATTTGTTTACTGGAGTAAACATTTGTTGAGCATTTTCTGTGTTCAGGGCACTCTGCTGTTTTTCAAGATATGGCTTGGTAGCTTAATATAAAATTTAGTGTTTAGAGCCTTCTTTGGCTCCTCCTGATCAATAGCTTATTCCATATGGGAGTTATCAAGCACTCATGCAAAATATATTTCTTGGTGCATATGCAGGAAGTGTGGTTGAAAAGGTTTATGGAATGTTTAGCCCTCTGCCATCCAATACAGTAGTAATTAGCCACATTTGACCACTTAAATTAGAATTTGTGTTATTTAAAAATAATTAAAAATTTAGTTCTCTGGCTACACAATCAAATTTGGATACGTACTGGAAAGAGCAGATGTATAACATTGCCATCATCATAGAAATGGCTATTAGACAACACAGATCTATCCCGATTTATGCCAGAGTCACTTATAATGAGTCTAGATCTGGAAATGAAAGACCTGAATTTGAACTCCACATTCATGACTCGCCTTGTTCTATAAGCTGTAAGGTCTCAGGCAGGTCCTTTAACCTAGAAACCTCTCATTTCCTTTGGGTAAAATGCCGTTACATCTCCTACAATGTCTGTAAAATGCTTCCTGTTGTGCCTAAAGTGACTACACAGACAAAAATAGAAGTTGGGGTTGTTGTTCACTTGGTTAGCAACTAAAACGTATTAATACTTGATGATCTTTGCCTATCATGTCTCAAATTCATTTGCCCTGCGGGAGCGTTCTGCACCCTGTAATCAGCCGTGCCTTTGTTATTTAGTGTATTGTACAGCAAAACATTGTCTTCTGCCAAACTTCCTGTTCAGGTTTGCTCTTCACTCAGTCAGATTTTCTTATAAGACTCAGTGTAGTATTATGGCTATGACTGTGGGCTCTGGAGACAGTCAGCTTGTTCTGGCAGCTCTGCCGCTAGTCGTAGTGTGATCTTGGCAAGTCTAACCTTATTTTATCATCCGTAAATGGGAGGGAGGGGGATTTAAATAAAAGGACATGTGCCGTAAAGTTCTGTGGGGGCTAAATGATCTATTACCCAGGTACTTAGCCCAGTGCCTAGAACTTAGTAAGCTCCCTATAAATTGTTCTTGTTAATAATAATAGGATGATGATGTATTAATAATTTGATGAATTATCTGGTAGGAGTATAAAGTCCAGACACAGATCTTGAGCACCGAAAGATAGAATATGTGACAGCCAAAGTTATGAGGTTTACTAGAGAGACACTTTCTTACCTCTAGTTGAACAACTCAGGGAAACTGGTATGTGGTTCTTTCTCCATGTTCCCCTATCCTCTGCACAGGGTCTCAAAGGCAAATAAATGCCTAAGAGAGGCAGGCAGAAAGCAGACTGTGGGTGAGAGATTACAGAGAATAGAAAGGATTTCATTAGACTGGAGAATGTGTACCCTAAGTGGTGTAAATCCATTGCCAAGCTTCATTTAGCCAGTTACAATCATGTGGGAATGGAGTATTAGTAAATGATGTTTATATGAAATCTCCAAATGTCAAATCTTGGCTTAATTTTTATTTAAAACTCTATATATACCAGGCAGAATATGTTTGTGGGCAGATGCTGGCCCATGGGCCATCACTTTACTATCTTTTCTTTAAGGCAGCATTTCCCAGTGTCTTCCCAAGAATGCTAATGCTGTTAAGTCATTAATTTGAAATTACTTGGAAAGAAGGTCCTATAGCCAAATAAATTTGGGAAAGGTTAGTTCTGTGACCAAAGTACATTTAGAAAATACTTACTTCACCCTGGGTTTCATTCCCAGGGTGAAGTAAGTATTTGATCAGAGAGCCTTGCTCCCAAAGAAGTATTTGATCAAAGTTATTTGATCAGAGAACCTTGCTCCCAAAGAAGACGTGTGAACCTCTGCATGGGCTACACAAGGGAGATGAGTGTCAGTATTTTGGAGCCTGACAATGAGAGGGGCGGATCTCAAGGACCTCTATACAATAGACATAAATTGAATCTTAGTTAACATTTAGGAAAAAATCATTGTCTTAAGTTATTAACCTTTTGTGATACAAATGGAACCCTTGAATGTCCATTTTGATAGATTTTCTGTTTTTAGATAAAAGATCTTATCTTATCATCTGACACCTATTGCCAGAACATAGGTGCTATTTGATATGGTTTCTGTAGGAATAGATATTGAAATAATTGCTTTTGTTTGGAAATTAGCTTAATATGTTAGCATAAGAATATGTGTGGCCAAATGTAGGATTGATAATATTATGAGAACCAGAGCAACTAGAGCAATGCTTATGAGAATAACGTTTGGACATGTCAGCTGTACTTTCAACTTTCCTACTCTTGCATTATTGCAATGACTTTTCTTTGGCACAAAGGGATATTTTCATGTTCATCAGTGAAATTTGTGTATAGTCTACGGCAAGAGGTGAAAAAACATCCTCTAAAAGGAATTCAGTTAGCCTCCTATTTAGGCAGTAACTCTTTCACATGCTCTCAAGAATTCGTTGGGTAACAACCTCAATTTACCTTGTCTGCTATTTCAGATGTGTCTTAAAATAGCATAATTTTCCACAGTCCTATTAGAATTGTGGTGCTTCTCAACTTAGTAAAATGTTTCTGCATTAGATTTAATTTAATTGCATTTTCATGTGTCTTTATTCAGAAGCTCAAATTCAATTTGAGAACACAGTTAACTAATCCAAGTCTTTCTGGGGATTTTATTTTGGTTAGCCTTTGGATTTCGGGGAGGGAGATAGATTTTTTTTCCTTGATGTTTTTCAAAGGTGTTTCTGGATGTGAATACAGAAATCAGAGAACAAGAAGGCACAAAAGACTCGCTCACCTGAAGCTGAATCTGTTTCAAGCACTGAGAATAAGAAAGGTTTGGGTACATGGAGTGGAGGTGTCTCACACTCGTAGCACAGCTGCTTCACTGTGATAAGAAAGTAGAGCTCAATTTATGCTGACTTTGTATCTAACCAGTTTATCCTGCAAACTACTGGGGAAGAAAAGGAAGAAATTCCTGTGAAATACAGCTAATGTTGGTCTTTCAAAGCACGCAAAATGAAAAGCTATGAGCATGACGCATACTTGCAGGGGGGACTCCCAACAGGATTTCCTGTGGTGGAAAGGAAGCTTGTTGGAAGGCTTTTAATTCATTCAGAAATATGGAGACCAATATGGCTGAGAGGTTGGTTTCTAATATAATATAATACAGTCAGCTCAGGACATCCCATTTCTAAGTTACAAGAGAATTATGCATTCTTTGTTCATTCTGAACAGTCATATTGTTATCTTGAATGAGAACATTTTCCTTGGACACTTAATGTATTCCCTTCTGATAATTTAAAAATGTAATTGTCAGATAAAATGAACACTTCATTGGGCACTTCTGTTTCTGTTCCAAAATGGGAAATTTACTTAAATTAAAATTTAAATCATTCCAGGTTTTAAACTGAATGTGTTGCTGAGACTTTTTAGGAGATTTGCATTACATAAATATTACAAAACTGAAGGAAACTCTACAAACAGTCCTGAATAATTCAATCTGGAATAATTTGAAATGAGAGTATAAATCAAGACTCAAAGCATTGGTTATAAGCTATTGACATTATTTTAGTTAACCTTGATGGTATCTTCACATTTGCCACTGTTAGATATTGTTTTAAATTTTCAAAAAGGCAGAAAACGGTTAAGTAAGTTTGAATGCATAGATATCTTTTGGAAAGAGGAATACTAAGGAAACCTCAGGTGTTTGACTTTTTTCGTTTTAAATTGGACCCGTTTAGTCCACTGGAGAAGGTCTGACGTATGCTTCATTTCTTACCTCGTTGACCACGTCATTGGTTACATTTCACTATTGTTTTTGCCAACTTAGAACCAGCTGAGTTACCATAATTACATTAAAAAGTACTAAAGTATGATATGCCATACCTTAAAACATCCTCAAGAATGAAATTTACCTTCTCAAAAATAGAACCAGGCTGGGCATGGTGGCTCACACCTGTAACCCCAACACTCCCAGCACTTTGGGAGGTGGAGGCGGACGGATCACTGGAGCTGAGGAATTTGAAACCAGCCAGGGCAACATAGTGAAACCTTGTCTGTACAAGAAATACAAAAATTAGCTGGGTGTGGTGGCATATGCCTCCAGCCACCTCCAGCATAAACTCCAGAGGCTGAGGTAGGAGGATAACCTGAGCTTAGGAGGTTGAGGCTGCCACAAGCCGTGAAGTGCCATTGCACTCTAGCCTGGGCGACAGAATGAGATCCTGTCTCAAAAAAATAAAAATGATAGAAAAGATGCCAAATTGCTTTTCCCACTTCATTTTTGTATAGCAATATATTTTCAAAAAAAAAAAAAAAAAAAAAAGGAACCAGGTTAGCTACATAATAGAAATATTACAAATTGTATTTTTGTTGTTAAAAGAAAAATCTTAGGCCAATTAAATTTAATACAGTTTAATTGAGCAAAGAACAATTCACCAGTCATGCAGCTACTGAACCAGAATAGGTTCAGAGAGTCTCCAGCACAGCCACGTGGTGGAATTTATGGACAGGAAAAGAAAAGTGGCTTCAGAAATTGGAAGTGAGATAGAGAGCCAGCCAGATTGGTTGCAGCTCCGTGTTTGCCTTATTTGAACATGGTTTGAACAGTTGGCCAGCTTTAGTTAGCCAAAACTTAGTGATTGGCACAAGAGTAGGTTACAGATTGTTTTCACATTCAATTAGGTTATAGTTCATTATGTACAGGGAAACCTTTGGCTGAACTTAAAATATATAAGGGGGTAGCATTAGGAAAAACTTTTTGTCGTCGTCGTTGTTGAGATGGAGTTTCGCTCTTGTTGCCCAGGCTAGAGTGCAATGGTGTGATCTTGGCTCACCACAACCTCCTCCTACCAGGTTAAAGCAATTCTTCTGCCTCAGCCTCCTGAGTAGCTGGGATTATAGGCATGCACCATCACGCCTGGCTAATTTTTATATTTTTAGTAGAGACGGGGTTTCTCCATGTTGGTCAAGCTGGTCTTGAACTCCCAACCTCAGGTAATCTGCCCACCTTGGCCTCCCAAAGTGCTGAGATTAAAGGCATGAGCCACCACGCCTGGTGATTTGGCTAAACTTAATTTAATAGTGTGTACACATGATTTTAAAAATCTCTGTATTATGTATGTTTGTAAGAGTTTAAATAGAAGCTATAAAATGACTCCTTGTATAATAAATTTAAGGTATCTTTGCTCCAGTGTGTCTGCCTTTAGAAATAACTCGCTAATAAATATGAGGCAGTGAACTCAATGCAGAGGGCATATTAGTGTCAAAAACCTTTCTAGAAGCTTGATAGAGCTCTTAACAGGGTTTGTTTTTTTTATTTTGGGGATTAGAAGGTATGTTACAGGGAGAGCATGTAATAAATTGTAGTCTAAACTGATAGTGATTTCCTGATACCTCCAGTGGACTATTCTACCTTTAGTTTGGTAAATAAGTGATGTTGATGACAACAGCTTTGCAGTTATGAACTGCCTTTGCTTTTTCTCTAATTAAAAATAGGGCTGGGTGTGGTGGCTCACACCTGTAATCTTAGTACTTTGGGAGGATGAGGCAGGAGGATCAGATGAGGCCAGGAGTTTTCGACTAGCCTGGACAACATGGCAAAACCTTGTCTCTACTAAAAACACAAAAAATTAGCCAGATGTGGTGGCATGCACCTGTAGTCCCAGCAACTTGGGAGTCTGAGGCATAGAATCGCTTGAACCCAAGGCAGAGGCTTGCAGTGAGCTGAGATTGTGCCACTGCACTCCGGCCTGGGCGACAGAGTGAGACTCAAAAAATAAATAACAAAGAAATTATTGTTTATGATTTTGTACTATCAAACCTAAATAAAAAAATAATTTTTATTTTTAAAATGCATAAAGGGCTTATTTATAACAGGAATGAGCAGTAGAGGTGATAAAACACATCTATTTGAGGATGTTTGTAGATTATGATATCTCAACCACTCTTGTGCACCCATTTTTTTTTTTTAATTAGTGACAGTCCTGACCTGCTGGTTTGGGTTGCTGCTTTGTGGCTACAGTCATTTATTATCCAGGCATTTTGGAAACACCTATTTACTATGTGCCAGTTACCATCCTAGTTGCTAAGAATTCAAAGGTTAATAGAATTCAGGTCCTTGCCCTGGAGAAACCTCACAGTTGCTCTTTGGAGGCACTCTTCCTAATATGGTTTGTTCTCGCTTCTCCATCCTAAGAGGTAAGGAACCCCAGGGCAAATAATTTCAACACTAGATAAATCTGTAAAGAAAAATGAGCCATTCCCAGTCCTGCCCCATTTTTGTGCAAGTTTATTTTCCCCAATTCTCCAAAATGTAAGCTCTCCTTGTTGAGTTGTATTTGTCTGGTCTCATTTTGGTACATGGTGAGCTCACCCCTGTCTTTCTGCCTTTACTGCAGCTTGTTCCTCCTTCCCCTATAATCTGAATTCTACTGTGCGTTAAAGCTGAGCAAAATCTTACTTTGTCCATGCACAGTGCCATTTCTTTCTAGTTGTTCCTGCTCACCCTGAGTGCTGCATAATCCTGGCCCATCCATCGTTGACATCACAGCAGTTTAGCCCTTAATCGCATATTGTTTTGCACATGTTGTTTGTTTTCAGTATACCTCCCCAGCTGTGTTGTCTTTGGGCTCTAATGGGAGCTGCTACTAACCAGTTTGGCCTCCGAACTGTTTAAGGAAGAAAACTAGCCTCTAGCATTTGATGGGTGGCATTTAAAAATTAATGAGATTTTTAAATTAACTGGATTATCATCAAGTTTCTCCCCATATGAGAAATAATCAATCTTGAATTCTAAGTTAGAATTATTTAAGCCCTGCAAGTTGCCAGAGATTAACATCATCTTTATGCAATGAGTCACGTAACGTTGTTCTTTATGAAAATTTAAACCAGGGATTGGCGCCTCATTGGACTTGGCTTGCAAACCTGCCTTGTTTGGCCTTTATCATACTTGGAAAATCAAGATATGTTTTACAAAAATTTGGCTGGGGAGTGTGGTGGCTCATGCCTGTAATCCCAATACTTTGAGAGGCTGAGGTGGGCAGATTACTTGAGCTCAGGAGTTCGATTCCAGCCTGGGCAACATGGCGAAACCTCGCCTCTATTAAACATTTTTTTAAAAAACATTTCACAAAAGTTTGGATCTCTAGTTTGTCTGAAATAACCTTCCCGACTCCAATGAACTGTAGGGGAAACAGCTAATTTTCGAAGACCTGTGGAAAAGGCAAATAACAACAACAAGATTTATTCAATGTTTACTATATGTTAGATACTATTCTAAGAAGAGTATCAACCATCACAGTATTTCTAGTAGGTAGATACTATTATTAACCATATTTTCTAGATGAGCAAGCTGAAGCACAAAGAGATTAAGCAACTTCATCTCCAAGGTGTTTGAGGGTCACAGTTTGCAAATTGTGGAATGGAGATCCAACCTAAGCAGAAAGCAGACTAACCAGAGTTACCTATAATCATGTTTTACCTCCCCTACAGAGGAGAGAGAGAGACTGGAGGCATCTGTTCAAAAGTCTTCCCTAAAATGATGGACTAGATTTGGTTATAAAGTAACTAAGTCCAGTTTAATATGTGCAAGTGGAACAGTAGCTTATTTTTCTATTTCCTCAGTTTACATTTAACTTGATTCTAAACTTTGAAACAAAATGACAGCCGCATGAAGAGGCCTGCACAATCCAATTGCTTAAAATTAGTTTGCTTGCTTATTATTATTTTGATTAAAGGCTTACAATTTTTGTCACATTTGCTGATTTCCTAGGGTTATAACAACCTCAGTCTTCCTAAACTGAACTGATCTTTATTTTCTCTGGATTCTGTCTGTACTTTTCATTTGGTCATTCCATCATATCTATTATTTTAGTCTTGACCTCCCAATTAGATTGTAAATAGTTTAAGAAAAGCACTATCCTTTATTTCTCATTTATATACAGTGTAACACAACATTTTGAACAATAATTTTTATAAAGTTGTTTTTTAATAGATACTGTGTGTCTGAAATGGTATTAGGATGAAACTATTATATATGTATATAAAGTATGCGTGTCTGTTTGTGAACTTTTTTATTTGGGAAAATTTTAAGCATACTTTCAAGTAGAGAGACTAGTACAATGAATCCACATGCACTCATACTCAGAGTCAACAACTCTGTGTTTTTTGTTTTGTTTTGTGGAAATGGAGCCTCACTCTGTCGCCCAGGCTGGAGTGTAGTGGCCTGATCTCTGCTCACTGTAACCTCCACCTCCCGGGCTCAAGTGATTCTGCCTCAGGCTCCCGAGTAGCTAGGATTGGTGTGTGCCATGCCCAGCTAATTTTTTTTTGTATTTTTATTAGAGATAGGGTTTCATCATCTTGGCCAGGCTGGTCTCGAACTCCTGACTTCAAGTGATCTGCCCGCCTCAGCCTCCCAAAGTGCTGGGATAACAGGCTTGAACCATGGTGCCCAGCCTGTTTTTTTAAATTGTGAAATATACATAATGGATATTTTATATACTATATATATATATATATATATATATATATGGAGTTTATTTTTTCACTGTTATTCCTATATACGTATATGTATATATATATAGGAATAACAGTGAAAAAATAAACTCCATTTTGTGATCACTGGACTTAAGAAATGAAATGTTATCAATACTCCTAAACCCCTGGAATGCATTCCCTTCCCCCCCAGCAGAGATAACTCCTACCCTCAATTTTGTATTAATTATTTATGGCTGAGATTACCGCATTTGTTTGTACACCAACAACAATGCTCCTTTCTCCTTTAGTGATACAACTCCCCAAGTTTTAACTGGATGCCCACCTTCTAAAGACTGTATTTTCCACATTCCCTTGCATTTATATATGATCATGTCAGCCGGTTCTGACCACAGTGATGTGAACAGAAATATGTGCAAATCCTGTGTTGTGTCCTTAGAAGGATTGTGCACTGTCTCTTCCTGTTCTGTTGATTGGAATGTGAACACGATGGCAGGAACTGAAGCAATGTCTTAGAGACTATGAGATAGAAGTCAGGTGTTGAGGGTAGAAAGCAAAAAGATTAAAGAAGTAGGTTTTGTTCTCTCTAGCTGTATGTAGCACTTTCCTTGTCATTTGGCTTCTAATATGTCCTGGTAAGCTTTACTTATACAGTTTTAAAGATTTATTTTTAATAAAGTGACATGATCATATATTCAAAATCCAAAAGGTATTAACATACAGAGTAGGGCTGGGTGCCGTGGCTCACACCTATAATCTCAGCCCTTTGGAAGGCCGAACTGGGAGGATTGCTTGAGTTCAGGAGTTCAAGACCAACGTGGGCAACTTTGAGAAACCACCCCCCCCCCCGCCCCATCTCTACAAATAAATTTAAAAAGAATTAGCCAGGCATGATGATGCATGCCTAGCCTATGGTCCTATCTATTTGGGAGGCTGAGGTGGGAGGATCACCCTAGCCAGGAGTTTGAGGCTGCAGTGAGTCACAATGGTGTCACTTCACTGCAGCCTGGGTGACAGAGCAGGACCCTGTCTCAAAAAAAAAAAAAAAAAAGATACAGAGTGAAAACTTTCCATTTTACCCTTGCTACCTGCTACCCTTCCCAAAGGCAAACAGTACAACCAGTTTCCTTTATATCTTTACAGGATAATTTATGTAGCATTATGTATTTTAAATATAATTAGATTATAAAATTTAGGAAATAGTTACAGTTCCTAATCTGAAATGTCTGAGGGCCCCTGCTTTGAGCCATGGTTCTGGGTTTTACCTTAAGTGACAATTTCAATATCATTATTGTCTTCCTAAAGTGCTGCTGAAAAGAATTCTGAGGCATGTTGTGTTCAGTTGAAAAACAAAATGTTATGATCGTTTATCAAAGTCTGCTTTGGGCACAGGAGCGGGTAGTGGCTGCATGTGTTCAGGTTACCTAATGACTAAGCTGTCATTTTTTTGACTTCTTTGAGTTTAGTTGATGAGAGCTGAGCAAAGAGGAGTCCCAGCACAGTAATATCAGGTGGTCCAACTGTCTGAACCACAGTAAAGGACCAGAGTATTTTGAAAAAGCCAAATGCATGTGCCAAAGCTTATGCATTTTACATACTGGGGAATCTAAAAACTCCTACTCAAAACTTCTTGTTCTTGATTTATACATAGCTCTAAACTAGTAAGTTTAATAAGTCAGCTTCCTAATTCAAAAAACAATAGCGTCAGTACGTTGGAAAGGAGAAAAAGGGTATTTGGTATATGTAAGCCATGAACAGAAGTGAGAAATAGCAGACAGGACAACAACACAGGAAGAAGTTAAGCCACAGTAGCCTGGGGCCATTTAATGGAGGAACAGACACTCTCACATGCCTCAGTAAGCCCTTGTGCTATATTGGATCTATAGCACAGCAAAATGCAATAATCAGTGTTTATGGAGATGTGCCCGAGTCATCAGGATGGTGTGCTCCGTGCACTATGTTTAAAAGGTTAGACTCAATCAGACCCATGGAGGAATGGTAGCTTGCAGCCTTGAAAATACAGAATAAGCAACTGAGAAGACTGTAAATTTGTATAGTTGTGTAGCCATCACTGCAGTCCAGATTTAAAACACTTTCATTACCTCTAAAAGTTGCCCCCTCATCTTTATATGCAGTTAGTGCCCAACCCCACCCCAGCCCTAGGCAACCAGTGGCTTACTGTCTGTCTCTATAAATTTGCCTCTTTTTTTCTTTTTTATTTCCTTCAAGTTTGTGTGCAATAAATTTGCCTTTTCTAGACATTTCATATAAATATGGAGTCAAATAACGTGGAGTATTTTATGCCTGGCTTCCTTCACTTAGCATGTTTTGAGGCTCATCACATGCATTGTAAGTCAGTAGTTCATGTCTTTTAATTGCTGATTAGTATCTCGTTGTATGGATTTTTCATTTTATTTATCCATTTACATGTTGATGGATATTGGATATTTCCAGTCACATTTGCTTTGGGTTAACAAATTGTTATCAAGTAACAATCATGAAGCTAAAATTATGATACAGAATTTCACAGTTTTTCTCAGGGCTCTTGAATATAAAACACTCAATATTCAAATTTGAGAAACACTGTTTAGGTATGTAAAATTTATCAACAGTGTCCTGTGACTGTACTCACCCACTTTTAATTTTTATTATTTTTATTTATTTCGAGACTGGGTCTTACTCTGTTACCCAGGCTGGAGTGCGGTGGTATGAACATAGTTCTGTTTAGCATTTTGAGGAATTGCTGAACTGTTTTCCAAAATGGAAACACAAATGGTGCATCATTTTGTGTTCCCACCAGCAATATATGAAGGTGCTAATTTCTCCACGTTCTCATCAATACTTGTTATTGTCTGACTTTTTTACTTTAGCCTTCCTAGTCAGTGTGATGTGATATCTCATGGTGGTTTTGATTTGCACTTCCCTGATGGTTAAGGATGTTTAGCATCTTTTCATATACTTATGGCCATTTGTGTATCTACCTTGAAGAAACATATATTCAAATTATGTGCCCATTTTAAAATTGTGTTATTTGTCTTTATTGTTGAGTTGTAAGAGTTTCTTATATCTTCTAGATACAAACCCCTTGTCAGATGTATGATTTGCAAACATTTTCTGTCATCCTGTGTGTTTTTTCCTTTCTTGATGGTGTCCTATGAGGCATAAAAATTTTAAACTTTCATAAAGTTCAACTTACCTATTTTTTTATTTCGTCATTGTGGTTTTGGTGTTATTTCTAAGTAGCTATTGCTTAACCCAGGGTCATCAATATTTACTTGGAGTTTTAAGGTCCTAGCCCTTACGTTTAGGCCTCTGATTTTGTGTTGATTTTGAAGTAGATGTCCATATTCACTTTTTTGCATGTGGATATCCAGTTGTACAGCACCATTTTTTGAAAAGACGGTTCTTTCCTCATTGAATTATCTTGCTATCCCTGTTGAAAAACAGTTAACTTGAGTGTGAGAATTTATATCTGGACGTTTAATTCTATTCCATTGATGTATATTGATACATGTATATATCCTTATGCTAGTACCACACTATCTTGATTATTGAAGCTTCATAGTAAGCTTTGAAATGTGAGTCCTCAAAGTCCTTGAACTTTGTTCAAGATTTTTTTTTTGCTATCCTGGATTGCTTATATTTCCATATGAATTTTGGAATCAACCTGTCAATGTTTACAAAATATTACACTAGCTGAGATTTTGATAGGGATTGCATAGGGACCATTACCTTCTTAAAAATGTTAAATTGGCTGCTCTATGACCATGAGAGGTCCTTTGATTTATTCAAATCTTCCTTAGTATTTTTCAAGAATGTTTTGTAGTTATTAGTGTGTAAGTGTTTAACTTTTTTTTTTTTTTTTTGATTTTTTTTTGAGACAGAGTCTTGCTCTGAAAACTCACTGCAACTTCTGCCTCCCAGGTTCAAGTGATTCTCCTGCATCAGCCTCCTGGTAGCTGGGATTATAGGCACCTACTACCACACCTGGCTAACTTTTTTATTTTTGGTAGAGGCAGGGTTTCATCATGTTGGCCAGGCTGGTCTCAAACTCCTGACCTCAAGTGATCCACCTGCCTTGGCCTCCCAAAGTTCTGGGATTGTAGGTGTGAGCCACTGCACCCAGCTGTTAAACTTCTTTTGTTAAAGTTTTTTCTAGTTTCTTTGTTCTTTTGCTGCATAATACTGTAAACGGGATTGCTGCCTTAATTTTTTTTAATCATTCACTGTTAGCATATAGAAATAGAGTCTCGTATATTAATCTTGTGTCCTTCCATATTGCTAAACTCATTCTACTTCCTTCTTGACTACATATATTTACAATAAGAATCTTAATGTAATTCAGTGATATTTACTTATATGTTTGTGAAATCAAGAAAAATAAATTGAACAGCTATGGAATTTATAAGGCCATAAAACAATTTGGGCCCTATTCTCCAGGATCTTACGATCCTTCTCAGAAGGTATATGCCTATACCTTCTGTTCTGGGTTTATTTCCACCTCAAGGTCACTGATCTATAATCTACTGTTTTCTTTAGTTGACTATCCTTCCAACTCTACTTACTATTAAATAAATGTAGCATTCAAGAGTAACACAAACGCAGATATGACCGTTTCCACCTATGCATCCTACTTGATCTCTTACTGCACCCCTCACTCTATCCCTTGACCCATCCTTTCACTTTGTGCTTCAACAGATACGCCTTGCATTCTGGCATTTCTTTTCAATTGTATGTGCTTTTTCCTTTCCCTGTTAACAGATTCCCAGTGTATCCTGTCAAATCTCAGATATTCCTGACAGTGATTGCCTCAGGCAAATATAGGCACTCTGTGTTCCTGTTGTCTTTTGTACATGGCTCTGCTATGATATTTATATTATATATCAGAATTGTCTCAGTGTCTGTGCACTCTTGGGCATGACTTTGTAAAGCATCTTGGAACCAATTTATTCTTGTCATTTACTATTTGCTTGTAATTGCTTGTAACAGTGTATATTAGTCAGGGTTCTCTAGAGAAACAGAGCAAACAGGACATATGTCAGCAAGTCCAAAATCTGTAGGGCATGCTGGCAGGCCAGAAGTTGATGCTACAGTCTTGAGACAGAATTTTTTCTCTTTAGGAAACCTGAATTTTTACTGTTAAGGCCTTTCAGCTGATTGAATGAGCCCCACCCACATTATGGAAGGTAATCTGCTTTACTTAAAGTCAATGGATTATAGATGTTAACCACATGTACACAATGTCTTCATAGCAACACCTAAATTAGTGTTTGATTAAATTATTGGATGCTGTAGACTAGCTGAATTGACACATACAACTAATAATCAGAGTGTAAATTTCTGTAGGAAAGCATCTGTGTCTTTTGTTTCTCTTTACTCCAGGGGATCAAATGCAGTGCTACATAAAACTGATGTTTTACAAATGCTTGTTTGAATGACTGAATGACTTCAACAAGGTTAAGTCCAAAATCCAACTTGACAACTTGAGACTTATAATTTTGGCAAGATTATTTCTGCTTAGCAGGTGTTCTTTATTGTTAGATTTTATTAGTAGGAAGTTGTTTCCCCCAATCTCTCTGGCAGCTCAATTATTTTCACTAAATATGCCTATACCTTCTGTTCTGGGTTTATTTCCACCTCAAGGTCACTGATCTATAATCTACTGTTTTCTTTAGTTGACTATCCTTCCAACTCTACTTACTATTAAATAAATGTAGCATTCAAGAGTAACACAATGTAGTTAAATTTCCTTTCTACCCTCTTCTGACCCATTTTGATCTTGCAAGCATTGGGATCTCTCTGCCTACATGGGGTCTCTCCACAGCTACAGTAATACTAGGTGTTTTGAAACACATTAAAGTCATGGTACTTTAGAGGGGAAAATCCATGGAACTGTACAGTAATGATTTAGTAATATCTATAAGACATGGTAGGGAAGCATAAAGAAGGCAAATATGGAGTGAAGAGGTTTGTGGCTTAGGGTTATAGGTACCATAATATTTTCTCCAGTGCTTTTATATTCACTACTGGTGATGGTAAAACCAATAAATATGTTGCCTTTAAGGGACAATGCCTTTGGAAAATGGGAATAGTGGCAAGGTCATCCCAGTCTGATCTTAAAAGGGCCTCCCCCAGGGTGGAAGAAATCCTCCATTTGTCCTGACAACTCTGGCTTAGAGATGTGGACATATTTGGAGAATGGAAGAGAAAGGACTAGGTCTCAGAAACAATACGCTTGACAACAAATCCAAAGTATACATATAAAAAACACCTCAGTAACTTTAAGGTATCCCCCAGCACAGTGGTTGTAACTCTGGCCTCTGGATTTCTTGAAGTTTCCGCTGATATGCTGGCAGCATCTTTGTCAACCTTGCATCTATCTCTGTAATTTTTGCTGATATTGAAGAGCCTGTGCACCCATCCATGTAGTTGTGGTGGTGTTTTGTCTAGACGGCTGTGCCTTAGCTGATGTCCCTGAAAAAGACTTTGCTAGATTTGGGTACTGCAGCACTACAGCTGCTAAATTAAGATAAACTCTTAACATTCCTGACCCAGAATTACTGTATCCCCTTGCTAAGCCTTCTGTGTGAAGTGGCACCACGTTGGCTAATTCTGTAGTTCCCAGTTGTTGTCAAACTCTCAGTGAACTCTTGACGACCATCTCAGACTTTAAAATATTTAAGCATCGCCCTGATTACATTGCTAAGAGGTGCTGAATGTTTTAAATAAAGCGTGCCTAAACAGTCTTGTCTCATTCCGGTTTCCTCTCACAGAGGAAGTGTCTTTCAATAACCCAAAACTACTGGCTTCTAATTTTAGGAATAACTAAGGTAGGACTAGGACAGAAAATAAGCTCTTCTCCATTGATTTTCCTTAGTCATTTTACTCCTGAGGCCTATAATTAGCTCTATTTTCTCCACCTGTGGTACATGTTTAGGTTTAAAATGATGTTGGAGAAGTAGTGGTTGATGTGCTGGGTTAGGAATTAGGGAGTCTACTTGGTCCTACTTTTGCATACTTAGGTGCATAGCCCTGGGGTAGGGGAGAAGGGGACATGGTACACCAATCCATGTCCATTGTATTAATGATACAAATAACTCAAAGACACTTATTGATCATCTACTGTTTGCCAGGCACTGTTCTGAGTGTTTTACTTGTATCATGTCATCCTCATAGTACAAGAGCCCTGTGAGGCAGGTACTGACACTATCCCTATTTCAGAGTTGAGGAATCTGAAAGCGTAATTCGTTCAATGTCACAGAGCATATAAAAGTCAGCACTAGGCCAGCCGCAGTGGCTCACAGCTATAATCCCAGCACTTGGAGAAACCAAGGCAAGAGAATCACTTGAAGCAAGGAGTTCGAGATCAGCCTGGGCAGCAAAGTGAGCCCCCCATCTCTAAAAATATTAAAAATGAAAAATTTCCCGAGCATGGTGGCATGAGCTTGTAACTACAGCTACTTAGGAGGCTGAGGTGGGAGGATGGCTTGAGCCCAGGAATTTGAAGCTGCAGAGAGCTATGATTAAGCCATTGCACTCCAGCCTGGAGGACAGAGCAAGACTCCATCTTAAAAGAAAAAAAAGACATCAGCACTAGATAGAGTATACACTGTTTGTTGCTATGCCATTCTGTAGGGACAGATAGCAAGATGAAAACAAATTTTTTTAAAAAAAGAAAGAGAAATGTAAACCCTATCATTTTTTTTTCCCATCTGAAAACTCTCTAGTTCTTTCATGATGGGGATTTTTGACCAACATTTTAGAAGTAGTTCAGCCCTGCAACACTAGGATGAGGATTCATGGCCTGCAACACTAGCTGAAAAGAAAGAGGAAGTTTAGGTGATATTTAATGAGCTCCACCCAGAAGGATTAAATTCACTTGCGGGTATCACTGGAGTTCTTTGTAACAACGTTTTAAATACCCAATAGGGGAATCAACTGCTTTCCTTAGTCCTCTTTTAGAAATTTCACCAAATAGGGTGCTATTCCACACAGAAAGCTTGTGTTTAGCTTCTAAGGCCCTCCTTGATCTGCCTCTTCTCTCTTGTTATGCAATGACATGGAAATTCTTGTTTTTCCTACTTCCATGTTTTACCCCTCCTACCTGGAATGCTGTTATTTATGCCTCTCACTGCAATCCATTTTCTGGCAAATCCTTCTCCTTTTTTTTTTTTTTTTTTTNTTTTTTGAGACAGAGTCTCATTCTGTTGTCCAGGCTGCAGTGCAGTGGCATGATCTTGGCTCACTGCAGCCTTGACTTCCCAGGCCCAGGTGATCCTCCCACCTCAGCCTCCTGGGTAGCTGGGACTATAGGTGCTCACCACCATGCCCAGCTAATTTTTGTGTCTTTTGTAGAGACAGGGTTTTGCGTGTTGCCCAGGCTGATCTTGAACTCTTAGACCCAAGTGATCCTCCCCCCTTGGCCTCCCAAGATACTGGAATTACAGGCATGTGTCACTGTGCCTGTCTATGTATATATTACCCAGGTGTGGTGGCATGCAGGTGGCACCCAGGTATCATATATATATACATACATACATATACAGTTCAAGGGTCAAGTCTTTTATAAAGCTTTTTCTTAGATGAACTTCATCTCTGTCCCAGTTAATGGATCACTTCCTCCTGTGTGACAATAGCATATATAGTTTAATCTTAGCATCTCTAGTATTTTATGGCAGTACTGCAGTACTTGTCTATGGACTGCAATGCATTACCTGTCTTCCATAAAACGGGCACAAAATTTGAAGGTAAATGTTTAGACATTGTATGGCAATTTAACAAAATAATTTTATTACTCTGGAATCTAGTAATAAAAATTGGAGATTGCATTTTTATATCTTTATTTTTATATTTTCTAATTTAAAAACAGTTTTATAAAAGGATTTAACATTTGAAAAAACTGATCCTTTCTTACAGATAGTTTGGGAAGCACTATTTTATTATTTTTATCTGTCCTCTGTGTTAGGCTTTGAGTACCTAAGGGCAAAGTCCCTCTTATAGGAACAATATTTTTGTATCAACAGGAATGAATATGGTGTCCAGAACAATGGCAGTGTGACTCTCATAAAACCATTTTCATATCTATCACTTGTCCCTTTTTAAAGACTGAATTATACTGTGTTTTATCCCTCAGTCATTGTACTTCTCATATCATACTGGAATTAACTGTTTATGGTTCTGTTTCTCCCACGACACCTTAAGGATAGTTGAGCCCAGCTCTTAATCACTTTTCTCTTCCAAATTCCAACCACAGTTCCTGGTACAAAATGAATGCTCAGTAAGCATTGTTGATTGCATGAACGAATGAATGCATTCTAGCTGCTTATCTGTTCCTTTTTGTTTTTAGTGACCTGATTGTGACTTGATTCATAAATTCACAGCTTATGGAAATGTATAAAATGGATCTAGAAGAATTAATTTTTTATTTTTACCTATATCCACTACTACAATTTAATATTGTTAAGAATTATCTTTTTGTGAAGATAATAAAATAATCTTTTTCTATGTGAGCAAAATGAGATTTGCATTTTTGTGTGAATTACTTGTACACATAAAAAGTCCTTGTATTGTGTTTCCACTGATTTACATTCCTGTGATTCTGCTGCACAGGCAGGCGTTCCTTTGCAGGTTTGAATTTTAGATTTATTCCTGAGTTGGTCCTCTTTTCCAAAAATAAGGTAGCTAACGGAAAACCCTACAAGTTTCTGTCTAAAAAACATTCCCTATGATTCATTTACTACATTTTTTTCCTTACCTTTTTTTTTCTAAATATGTTCCCTATTCAGCTGACCTACGTAATTAGGACTTTGAAAACTCCCAGAAGAGCTCTGTTTTGTAATTTACTTTTAAATCATATATTTCAACAAAGCATTTAACCTTGCTGGAAGGGTGTTAAGATTGTTTTTGGAGATTGCATTTTAGCTTTCTCTGCTTATGGGACAATTGATACTTAAAATTTGTTTTAATCTACTCGGCATTTCAAGTTCTTTTTCCTCTTATATATTTGTAAGAAATCTCCTGCATGAAATAATTTAGATATTTGAAATGTGAATAATGAAGGTAGAGTCAAATAAAAGTAATTTGCTTTAACTTTAGTAAAGAGGCAAAATACAAAAGTTGCATAAATTTAAAAATTAATCTGAAGATATTCCATGCTAAGGACTTGTTAAATAAACAACATGAAAAACATCAATCAGGTTGGATAGTTTTATTGCCAGTGTTTAGTTTCTTCCAGTGTAGATTAGTGTTTTTTGAAACAGAAGTAGGCAGGGCTAACTGCCATATGACTAATTTACTTTCAGGGAACCAGGAAACATAAAAGTAGAAATAGTATTTCTAATGGACTGCCAAATGTTATAATCCAAATAAAAGCATTTCCAGAGGAACCAAAAGAATGGGGGCATTCTATTTGTATGGAATATAATTCGATAAAAAATCATGAGCAGATTGCATTCATAGAGAAATAAACTATGTGTACAGGGAAAACAGCTAATAAAGAGGAGACAAAAGAGAATAAAAGCAGTGATCCCCATTTTGAAGGTTTTTAGCCAGGGACAGTGAGTGATCATAGCAACCATCTCCAAGGAGACCTGTGGAAATGTGAAAAACGCTGAGGTCACACTGGCGTCCAGAGAAATTTCTTATTGATTAACAACTTCTAGATGTATCTTTCTCTCTTCACCTTCAATGCCTCCAACCTTTTTAACAGCGTTTATTAGAAGAATAATGGAAAACCAAATGTGGTTTGCCCTGAAGAGGAAAAGTAACTCTCAGAACAGAAACTGAGCTCAAAACGTTTTGAGCAGCCTTTCACTAACCTTCAAAAGCTATTCAGAAACTTGGGTATTAATGAAGTGAGAAGTCCCAAGGATTAAATAGAAGCTTTAGTCATAGGTGGTAGTATTGGATTTTGTTTTATTGAAAAAGAGGCAAGTTTAAATTCTAGTGCTTGGAAGCAAAGGGCTCAGAAATGGTTGTCTTTTTTTTTTTTTTTTTTGAGATGAGGTTTCACTCTGTCACCCAGGATGGAGTGCAGTGGTGTGATCATGGCTTATTGCAACCTCTGCCTCCTAGGCTAGAGCAGTCCTCTTACATCAGCCTCCCAAGTAGCTGGGAGCACAAGGCATGTGCCACCATGCCTGGCTAATTTTTCTAGATATGGGGTTTTGCCATGTTCCCCAGACTGATCTCAAACTCCTTAGCTCTAGGGATCCGCCCACCTCGACCTCCCAAAGTGCTGAGATTACAGGCATGAGTCACCGTGCCCAGCCCGAAAGGGTTGTTTTATAATTCCTTCATTACAAATCAAGCAGATCCCCACCAGTTTGAGATGCCTTCCTTTTCTAATTTTCTCAACCTGCTCATTCTACAAGGGCATCGTTTAGGTGGCTGGTGAGAAATTGTGTGCCATCTATAAGGAGCATGGTTTCTTTAGTTCATTGGGTTTGTAAACATTTATTACTTGTCTGCAGCAGCTCAGCCAGCTCTATACCAGATGCTGGGAAAACAAACGTTATCCATGGTCTCAAGGTGCTAAAAGTTTAAAGGGGAGATGGACAAAGTAACTAAAAATGAAAGCAGTAATTACATACTGTAGGAAATGTGTGCAGAGTGTTCTAAGCATAGAGGGACTGGAGGAAGATGACAGGGAACATTTGAATCAGGAAGAAATTCCAGAGGAAGTTGTGACTATGCTGAAAGCTGAGAAGAGGCATAAGGTGCTAGGATGATGTAAAAGTCATGAGATTTTAGAAAAGTCTGGGAATTGCATGCAGGCCATTAGACTTAATGATGAAAAGTAGTTAGGGTGTAAAATATGGCAAAAATTAAGTATTATTTCTTCTACTCCACCCTCTATCCATTTATTTCTCCTTGATTAATTCTGGGGAAGTTATGGTTTAGATCTGAGAGGAGAGTGTCCCAATTCAATCAAAACCACGAGGCCAGACCATTTCCCATTATTACCAAGGATCATTTGGCATGGGCCGCTGGTTTCTACTGTGGTCTCACCTTGCTCAGCAAGGTCAGATTGCGTGTAGATTTCATGTGTTCACTTTCAGGAATCCACTTGTGAGATTTAGTCATATTGCAAGCTTTACATCTACTCCATGGGGTAGTTTTGCAGATTAAATGAGCAAATATGTATACAACACTAAGAATAAATACAGACTGAGACATAGTAAGCCCTGTATAAAGCATTATAATTGTTGTTATGAGTAATTACTATTAATCTGGGATTCTCCCAAGTCGCTGGAACCCCTGGGATGTTCTCTGGACCTGCAGCCTGAGCAGAACTGTAAAAGACCTCCCAGAAAGACCTAGAGTTCTCTAAGAGGGTATGGTCCATCTAGAGGGAGGGATGCCTGGGTCTTGGCTAGAGTCCAGGGTGGAAAACATAGGTCACTTTGCCAAAAAGTTCGTTTTTACTGTGCGTGTGTTGGGAGTGATGTGAGTCAATAGCCCCGTACAGCTGATCCTTTTGAGGTATAGATGTTGCTACCATAATTTTTGGAAGGGATTACATGGGTTTCACAGAAGCAAAGGCCCTGAGTTTTCCTGAGAGGAATTGAGGATAATATCCTGATTTGGGGCAGCACCAGTTTACATTCCCACTCAAGGTTTTACTACTGTAAAATAAGTCATCATTTAGGATGTGAAAGAGCTTGCTTTCTATTTTGTTTTAAAAGACCGTATTATAGCTTATAATGCAGACTTACTCTCAAGAATTGCTGATTACTATTTGAATATGGTCTCTACTGCAGAACCTGCTTAGGCCCAAATTTGAAAACAGTTTATAATGAACCTGCTTTCTGAAATTCTTCTACACACCAATTTCCCAAGCTAGCTGTGAGGGACTCATGGGATGACATGTTTGTGTTGTTTATCATACAGAAAACCATGAATAAATGGCTGTTGTTATTTTTGCTATTCTCATCCTGCTGATTTCCTATGCTGGTGGCTAGCACAAATGCAAGATTATATTGTGCCATACTCGCTGGAAGTTTGGTGGCTACAAGATTTTCCTAGCACATGTCTTTAGCCTGAGCAAACTGTAGCAGCAACTATAGGATGCCCATGGGTTCACATTTTAAAATTGGGTGTGGACAACATCAGTCATAGTAAAACTGCTTAAAGAATGCAAAGTGCTCAAAGCTATGTCCCTGAGCAATAAAAGGCCACTATTTATGAGGAAATTACGTCGTCATTGTACAGGAATAATATTGTGCTGGACAAAGTGCTGAATTCTTTTTTTAATCATCACAACCGCTCCTCCTTCCATTACCCTATTTTAGAGATGAGGAAATGGAAACTCAATGAAGTTAAGCCACTAACTCAAGATCACCCAGCTAAGAAGACTGATGAGAGCCTCAATTTGAACCCAGAGGTGTCTGACTTGAGAGTTCATGAACTAAGCCTTTTATGCTCTATTGCTTTCTCTCATTTTGAGACAAGGTCTCACTGTCACCTAGGTTGGAGTCAGTGGTGCGATCATGGTTCACTGCACCCTCTACCTCCCAGGCTCAAGTGACCCTCCCACATCAGTCTCCTGAGTAGCTGGAACTATAGGCATGTGCCACCATGCCAGCTAATTTTTATATTTTTTTGTAGAGATGAGGTTTCACAGTGTTGCCGTGGCTGGTCTTGAACCCCTGGGCTTAAGCAATCTGCCTACCTCGGTCTCCTAAAGTGCTGGGATTACAGGCTTGAGCCATTGCACCAGCCAGTGCTCTGTTGCTTTGCTCGGGCTGTCTAGGCCATTTGTTCATCCATTTATTCATTTATTCCATAAACATTTATTTTATATACTGGGTGCTCTTCTAGGCCTAGAAATACCGTGGTGGAAGACTCCGCAGTTAGGGAGTTTACGTTCTAGTGGGAGAGACTTAAAATAAACAAGGAAATGAGTGCGTAGGTATAAGTGAGTCAGTGTGTATGTATATATTCTTTGGGGAGTGACGTATGCTATAAAGACATGAAGTTCAGAGAAGAGGTATGTTAATTGTTTTATATTTGTGTGTGTGTGTGTGTGTGTGTGTGTGTGTGTGTGTGTGTGTGTTTTTGTTTGCTTGTTTTTTTGAGACAGGATCTTGTTCTGTTGTGCAGGCTGGAGTGCAGTAATGTAATCTTGGCTCACTGCAACCGTCTCCTCATGGGTTGGAGTGATCCTTCCACCTCAGCCTCCTGGGACTGGAGGCTGGAACTACAGGCACACAACACCACACCTGGCTAATTTCTGTATTTTTTGTAGAGACAGGATTTTGCCATGTTGCTCAGGCTGATGTGGAACTCCTGGGCTCAAGTGATCCACCTGCTTTGGCCTCCCAAAGTGCTGCAGTTACAGGTGTGAGCTACTGTGGCTGGCCAATATTTTAATTGTTTTAACTTAATATTTAATATATGTTTATATTTAATGATCCAACTGCCTTGGCTTCCCAAAATGCTGGGATTACAGCTGTGAGCTACCATGGCTGGCCAATATTTTAATTGTTTTAACTTAACATCACACACACACACACACACACACACACACACAATGTTTGAAAATTGTAAAGCATAATAATGTCACATGTGTGACTTATCACCTAGGAATGAAAGCACTAACAATTCTGTCGCACCTTCCTGTGTGCTACCCCATCCCATCTACCAGCCTATCTTTTGAAGCAATTGCTTCCTAATTTTTTTCTTTCTCTTGCCTTTTTTTAAAAAAATGTTTATCCCTTCTAAATATGCTCATAAGTACTATATAGCTAATTTTGCTTGTTTGTTTTGATTTGTAAAAATAGTGTAGCAAACATTGTTTGACATTGTTGCATTTAGCTGTAGTTCATTCATTCTAAAAGCTGAATTATGTGTTGTTGGGTGAATATGTGGAATCAATTGATTCATTGCCCTGTTGGTGGATATTTGGATTGTTTCCAGCTTTCTGCTATTTGAACAGTGCTGCTGAACATTTTCATGTGTGCCTATTAACATACATATATAGACGTTTCTTTGTGGCCTATTGCTGGGTATAGGTTATGTTAATGTTCAAGATCACGTGATACTACCAAATTGTTTTCTGAAGGGGCAGCACCAGTTTACATTCCCACTCACAAGTGATTAAGAGCTCCAGCTAACTAACTTTTTATCAGCACGTGGTATTATAATATATCTTAAATTTTGCCAGCCTAGTAGGTATAACATTTCATTGTGGCCTTTGTTGACATTTTCCTGAACTATTGAAATGTAGCCTCTGAGGAGGCACCTTGAGCAGAAACCTGAATGAAGTGAAACATCAAAGCATGCATGACTGTGATGGGTAGAATGTTCCAAGGCAACGTATCAGAGGCTGAAATTATCCTGAGGTGGCCACGGAACAGCAAGAGAGCACTTGCGAACAGAGAGAAGTGAGCTGGAGAGATGAGATTGGGAAGGAGTCGAGAGGCTAGTTCTCCTAGAACCTGGGAGGTCTTGGTAAACACTGCACTTTAGACTTGATTGTGAGCGTATGGGAAGACATGAAAAGGTGACTAGAAGGGAGGAACATAATTTGGTGAATGTTTTTAAATAGCATTGTTGGCTTCTGTGTGATTAGACTATAGGGAACAATGAGAATGAGACCATAGAGATAATAAGCAGAAGTTAAAGCAAGAGATCATTCTGGCTTCTGTCAGTGTTGGTGGTAAGAAGCTAGATTCAGGATGTATTTCAAAGGTAAGGCTAGTGAGTGAGACCTGTAAATGGTTTGGATGGAGGTGTAAAAAAAAGAGGAATTAAGGATAATATCCTGGCTTGGGAGTGAGTAACAGAGAATGTAGGTCCATTGACTAAAATGGGAAAGACCTTGAAAAGAAGAGTAGCACTGGGGAGAAAATGAAAGGGTTCTTTAATATGGAGAATATGTATTCATTGTATATGTAGCTACCTACTTGACATGTCGTCTGTTGATGTCTCAAAGGTACCTTCAATTAAACATGTACACAACCGAACAGATGCTTTTTTGTCCCACCCTTGAACTTCTTCCTTATCTCCGTGAATGGTGGCCCATCCATCTGGTTCGACAAGCCAGAAATCTGGTTGTCATCTTTAATACCTCCCCTAGATTGTCACCAGTACCACTCCATCACCACCTCTAAAATATCTCTAGAAAATGTTCATTTCTTTCCATCTTCACCATGATCATTCTAATGCCAGATATGCTACCACCAGTTTTCACCTTGAGTGCTGTCATAGCCTCCTAACTGCATTTATTCTAATCCTTCAATCCATTGTCAGCGCTGCAGCTGGCTCACTTTGAACCTCCAAGTTCAAAACCCTTCAAAGGCTTTTTTAGTGCCTTTATAATATGACCAAAGACAATGGATGACCAAGTTCCTGCCCATTTCTCTAGCACCATCTCTAGTTACTTTCTTGTCTCTGGGCATCTGTCTGTTTCTTGAAGGCACAAATTCATTTCTCTTCCTGGGCCTTTGCACAGGCTGAACCTGGAGTACAACTCTAACATCATCCTTTAGATTTTAGCTCAAATGATACTTCTTTGGAAAAGCCACTCACAATCCCTGCTCCCCTAACATACACATGTACGTATGCTCCCACGCCTGCCATAACTAAGGTTTCTCTGTTACATGTTCTTAAAGAATATAATTTCAAGGATTGCTTAAGCCCAGGAGTCTGAGACTGCAGTGATCCGTGATCATGCCTGATACATAGAAAACATTTAATGAAGATTTGTTGAGTAAATTGGGGGACTGTAAATCAGAGGATTGCTCAAATACCTGCATTGATTTTATAGGCTTTTTTCTAAGAGAAATACTTTTGGTTATGATAGATAAGCTCTTTAACAGAAACTTGCTGGAAAATGTCTTAATAAATGTCTTAGTTCATTTTATATTTCCTTAGCCATCACTACTCTGTATCCACTATTTATTGTGAAGGAAATCAAAATGGATTATTTCTTTCTTTCTTTTTTTTTTTTTTTTTTTNGATGGAGTATCACTCTGTCACCCAGGCCGGAGTACAGTGGTGTGACCTTGGCTTACTGCAACCTCTGCCTCCTGGCTTCTGGTGATTCTCTTGCCTCAACCTCCTGAGTAGTTGGGATTGCAGGCACCCACCACCACACCGGGCTTATTTTTGTATTTTTAGTAGAGACGGGGTTTTGCCATGTTGGCCAGGCTGGTCTTGTACTCCTGACCTCAAGTGATCCACCCACGTTGGACTCCCAAAGTGCTGGGATTATAGGCGTGAGCTACTGTGCCTGGCCTAAGATACATGATTTCTAATCTATGGAATTTGATTTCTAATCTAGCCTAAGGGATTTGTGGACAGGAACTCTAACTCAACTGATGTTCATATGTAAAGCAGGATAATTGTAAACAGTAAGCCTTTCAGTAGCATTTACAGATTGCAGACTGTTTTTGCATTGGGAATGCCCTGGAGTCAGTGAAGTTTCTCTTCACAAGTAAACCTTTTCAAGTATTCAATCAAAGTCATAGTTCTTTACCATGGTAGACTAGGCCTCCATGATCCTACCCCAACCTACTTTTCCAGCATCAGTGCTCACTGCTTCTCGCACCATCCTTCACATTCCAGCCATACCAAACTGCTTGTGGTTGCCCATGTTAGATCAAGTGCTCCTCATCTGTGTTCCTGCAATACCCTGCAATATCTTGGGGCATTGTTGCATGGGAGGCATCTGTTTGTATCTCCCAATGAACTGTAAGCTCTTTGAGGGAAGAAACATTGCCATTTCATTTTTGTATATTCATTTGAACAGAGTCTGGTACAGAAGAAGGACTCAATCAATGCTTAATAAATGAAAGATCCAACTAGTGGTCAAGAGCAGATCTGTTTGATTACTAAAAAGGAGAAGTCCACCTCAAGACTTGCCACTTGCTCTATAACCTGCAAGCTAACTAGATAATATGAAAACGTTTGGTAGCATCTTCTCTAGGACATCTGCATTGCATTTGCAGCCGCCCTTCCTGGAAACTCACTGTTGGTACTACTTACCTACTTAAAGTCAGAAATCATATGGTGACCAATCTATAAACTAAAATGCTAATCCTATCACTCAGAGGTAAACACCATTAATATTTTATAATACCCTACCAGACTTTTTAAAGTGCTATATGTATTATTGCCCTAAAGTTGGAACAAACTATGTCACTTTTTTAAAACATACTTTTTCTCTCTCTGTCTTGCTCCCAGCTTTACAGATAGATAGATTTTATTCATGATACTATATATTATTCCATACTAATGAATCATTTTATAAAGGCTTCTGAATATTTTATTTATCCATTAACTTGTTACTTTGGCACTTTTTAATTTAAGGGGTGAATAGGATAAGGAAATCATTCTGTCATAATTTTTTAACTTGTCGTATCAAAGAATTTCACCTGATTTTATGTGAAAAGTTTGAGATTATAGCTACGTTAGTACATAATTAAGATGGTATTTAATAGATTGCTTATTCTTTCTCTCTAATCAAAATTATCTGCTTCCAAATGCCCATTTTAAGATTTCTTGTTCGCATAATATAATCAAGATAATTTTCTTTCCTGTTAGACTAAGCAAGACACTTTGATAACAATCTTCTTTAACTTTCTTCATTTTATACAATAGTATACATGATGGTTGTCAAAAGTTTGTTAATTTCACGAGGAAGTCACTTGAGTAAAAGCTACAGATTATATCATTGGTTCTTAAGGAACTACATTAATTGGTAACTTGAACATTGACCACATAAATCATTTATGTAACTTGATATGTGAACAAAAAAGTATGAGCTCACTGGGCATGGTGGCTCATGCCTGTAATCCCAGCACTTTGGGAGGCCAAGGCAGGCAGATCGCCTGAAATCAGGAGTTCGAGACCAGCCTGGCCAACATGTCTCTACTAAAAATACAAAAATTAGGTGGGGTGGTGGGTGCCTGTAATCGCAGCTACTCGGGAGGCTGAGGCAGGAGAATCACTTGAACTTGGGAGGTGGAGGTCACATGACACAGTGAGCCAAGTTTGCACCACTGCATTTCAACCTAGGTGACAGAGAAAGACCCCATCTAAAAAAAAATAATAATAATAAGAGTATGAGCTCTGTAAAACCTTTGTCTTCAAATTTTTGTAGCCACATTAATTTTACTTTAGAGGTTCGTCAAGTTATTAGACTCTTTGATTAAGCTTCAGAGAAAGTGGGTCCCATCCTTCTTTTGGCCTGAGTTGCAGATGAGTTGGGTTTATGTAAAGTGCTTCTCACCCCAGGCTAATTAGTGCTCCATTGACCAAGAATAAAGTAAATCAGAAACGGATTCTCCATTAACTTTTTGTAATTATTCTGCCTTTCTTGAGTCCATATTTTAGAGATCATCTAGTTTAGGCATTACATGAACAATTTTTTGGAGGAGCATAAGGATTTTTAAAAATATCAATAGCTAATTTATTATATGGCTTTCAAAAAGAATATTTGTAATCATCCAACAATAAAAAGAATACAGGACTGAGCAAATTTATACCCTAGTGAACTTTATCACTTAAATGATGAGGAGTTTCCCTGACTTTTTTATTTTGGTGATGCCACCTTTTTTATTGAGGACTGAAGGAGGAGCAGTTTGGGGAACTCCCAGAGGGATCATTCTCTTAGGGGTTACTAGGTTGCTTTGTGGCTTGCTCCTTGAGAACCAGCCTGTGTAAGGATGTGAAACATAAAATGTATGAGTGTCTCCAAGAGAGTTCTCACCTTTAGGCACTGTCTCAGCAGTGCCTGGCACATAGTACTGGGGCAATGTGAATTTGCCAAATGAATGATTGAATTAAGAAATGAATTAATTTAAAATTTTTGTTTTAAAAAATGAGATCACAACTTGAGCCAAACCATGCCATCTGGTTGAAGGCTATTTATGGCTCTCAAGTGGTATCATTTTGGCATGGTACAGGAGGGGTGACTGTCACTGCATTTGATGTTATCCAATGTGTCCATAATGCTTTAAAGAACAGATGATTTAAAGTGGGTATGATTTATTGCCTGGATCCTGATTTAGTAGCAGAGGCTCCTTATGAAGAGGTGGCCTGCCTTGCCCAGATTTAAAGTGGTACTGCTTTAGGTGCAAATCATACCAGCATTCATATTCAAGGTGAATCTATTGCTAACATTAGTCTATTATAAACTATTTGCTTTCAGCATCAATGACTTAGTCTCTCATCAGGGCAGACAGATGCTAAGCTTTTATACTTTCTGGCCATTTGGAAAAATAAATGAAATGTATAGTGTCTTAATTTTGATGAAGGTTTTAAGTTAAATTAGAGGAAAATTGTTAATATTTGCATATATTAAAAGGCTTCATTATTAAAATTATGCCAGTTAGGAGGATGTACCTGCAGTGCCGAAGTTAAAATTATCATGCACCTCTTGTGTTTTTATGATTCAAATTTTGGGGACAGTATTACAGCAAAGAAAAATTGAGGGAAGTGTTAATGTTTATTGAGAATTTGCATATGTTACTTAATTTTCACTGTCGCAGATATCACTTGTTACTATCTAAAGTAGAAAAAAGAATAAAGAGGGACAAAAAGGAATAAGAATAATTTTTTGTATGAAATTATTGATTGCTGCCCTTATACTGTTGCCGACCCTCTGGCCATCCACTCAACAGAGATGGCATCCTCATGTTTATACTGGGAAGCTGTAGGTTTCCTATGTCTGACCCCACTTGCCTTAACTCAGCCACAGTGGCCCAGTCTGGTAGGGAAGAATTTTTATTATGCCTTTCACGTTTCCATTTTGTTCTTTAGTTCACACTGTAAGCTAAGTCTAGAATGAAAGCCTTCATGCAGAAATAAGATGGTCCCTTATTGCAAGTGAAAAATCACTTTGGATCAAGGAGGACCACAACTTGGCCAGTTTCAAGAGAATTTTCTTTTATCCTTGTCTCTAAAATCCGAAATTTAATTTCATGTTCTAAAAATGATTGGATAATATATATTCATAGTACTTTGATATTATACCACTGGTTTAAGCACTCCGATTCTTTCTTCCTCACACCATCAATTATATAAACATTTTGAATGTTCCAAAATTACCCTTCTAATTTAATATCTTAGCATCAAGCAAATGTGGATTTTTTGTTATAAATAATAGTTAAGAGTTGCTGAGCCCATGTTGTGTCTTGGGCACTGTGGTATTCTGTTCACACAATCTTTATAGTACTCCCGTAGGAGATATAAATTTATCATCCCAGTTTCATAGGAGAGGAAAGTGAAAGCGCAGAGAGGTAAAGTTCTTTGGCTGTGATCACCCAAGTTGCAAGTGGTCCAGCTGAATTTAGACCAACTTGTTCACCTCCTGAATCTGTGCCCTGACTGCCTTCTGGGTAGGGCTCAACTCTCCTTTCTGTTTGTTGTTTTTTTAGATTTTTTAAATTATTATTTTTGATTGACAAAATAATAATTGTATACATTCATGGGGTACAATGGGATGTTTTGATATATGGAATGATTAAATAAAGTTAATTAACATATCACCTTGATTACCTATCATTTTTTATGGTGAAACACTGGAAATCTATTCTTATTTATGCAATACATTATTATTGACTGTAGCCGCCCTGATATGTGCAGTAGGTCTGGAAACCTATTCCTTTTCCCAATGTGAAACTTTGTGCCCTTTGATCAACACTTCCCATTCCCTACCTTCCATTTATGTCTTTTTTGTTTGTTTGTTCACAGAGCCTAATATTATTATGGTTTTCTTATGATTTAAATATAAGTTGTTAATAGTACTGAAATTATTCCATTTGTCATATTATGTGTTAATGAAACCAAACCTCTGATTTAGAACTTTATTCTGTTTCTAAGCATCTCTCCCTGGATATTTTTCCAATATCTCAAATTCTTCTTTCAACACAACCAATCTTCCCTCCCCCAATATATTATATAGTAATAGAGGGAATCAACTACTGTATACATACATATGTCATTTTGACGTATGTTAGTATTTTCTTCTGAAATTCTTGAATTGAATAGATTCTTCTCCTGTGGCTTGGAAGACTTTGGTTGGTCATCCATTACTATTTTAGAGTTCTAGAACTTGTTCTTGTAAGCACCTCCTACCCCTACCACACTGCAAACTTTACAAGAGCAGACTATCACTGTACCCCTGGTGCCTGCTGCAGTCCCTGGCTGGCCCAGTCCCCAGCTGGCGCTGATTAGGCACTTAGTAACCATCTATTGACTGATTGCTACCCTTATCCTGTTGCCGACCATCAGACCAGCCTGTCAGCAGATGGAGTTGGCATCCTCTTGTTTACAGGGAAGTTTCAGGTTCCCTGTGCCTGACCCCACTTTCTCTTAACCCAGTCACAGTGGCTTAGTCCATTAGGTCAAAATTTTCATTATGCCGTTCACACTTCCCATTTTGTTCTTTAATTCATACTGTAACCTAAGCCTAGAATGAAACCTTTCTTCAGCTTTCTCCATCCGTTTCTGCAGCTTAAAACCTTACTGTCCAGCAAGACTCATATAAAATGCTATTTCCTTTATGGGCTCATGTCCAGTCTCTTCAAACAGAGGCAGTTGCTCTCACCTGTGTCCCCCAAATGCTATAAACGCTTTATGGTTGGTAATATACCACAATTTTCCTTTTATTTCTTATTTGAGGGAACTGGGGACTCCTCAGAACAGCTGGATTAAATGTGAGTCGTCAGTTTACTGATTCCCTTACTGATTTTTTACTATAGGGCTTCTCAGAGCCAATGTGCAATCCATAAGCTGGAATGTATTGTGAATCTTCAAGTGAGGAGTATACTGTAGATATAGTGGGTTTTGCCCCTTTGTTTTGCCTGCCTTGATGTCTAACAGAACTAGTATTCTCAAGAGCACACTCAAGCTATACTGCTATGGGAAAAATATCCGTTTTGTTAGTGTTGATTATGGTGTTGAGGCTGTCTTTTCCTTTTTCAGCCAAATAGTTACTATCAAATTCTATACTTCACCTCCTTCTAGGTGAATGTACTATGAAAATTGCAGCATGCTGCACCCAAAAGACACTCTGGGTATCTGGGTATGCTTTGCTGATGGGATTGTAAAATGGTACAACTACTTTGGAAAATTGTTTGGCATTTTCTTATAAAGTAAAATATATACCTACCCTATAATCCAGAAATTTCATTCCTATGCGTTTAACCAAGAGAAATGAAAACATATATTCTCGAAAAGACTTGGAGAAAAATGTTCATAGCAGCCTTATTCACAATAGCTAAAACTGGAAACAACTCAAATGTTCTTCAACAGGTGACTGGATCTGCACATTCTGTATATCTATACCACGATGGCCTGTTTCTCAGTTGAGACAGAGAGAAAACACTACTCATACAAGCCCTAACGTAGATGAACTCAAAACTATGAAAGTGTTTTCAGTCTCAGTTTGGGTGGTGGTTACATGCAGTGGTACCAGAGACTGGTTTCATTGAAGATAATTTTTCCATGGTCTCGGGGTGGGAGGTGGTGGTGGGATTGGTTTCAGGATGATTCAAGTGCATTATAGTTAGTGTGTACTTTATTTTTATTATTATTACATTGTAATGTATAATCAAGTAATTACACAACTCACCATAATGTGGAATCAGTGGGAGCCCCGAACTTGTTTTCCTGCAACTAGACAGTCCCATCTGGGGGTGACAGCAGACGATGATAGGTCATCAGGCATTAGATTCTCATAAGAAGCCCACAACTTAGATCCCTTGCATGTGCAGTTCACAATAGTGTCTGTCTTCCTATGGGAATCTAATGCTGCCATTGATCTGACAGGAGGCGGAGCTTAGGCAGTAACAGGATCAATGGGGAATGGCTGAAAATACCGATGAAGCTTCACTGCCTCATCTGCTGCTCACCTCCTGCTATGTGGCCTGGTTCCTAACAGGCCATGGACCAATACCCATCCCTGGCCTGGGGGTTGGGGATCCCTGGTTACATGTGTGTACACAGTTGTCAAAACTCACTGAACCAAACCTTAAGATCTGTGCACTTTATCGTAGGTAAATTCCTCTGGGAGAATCAGGCTAGTGAGGTAGTCAGCAGCCTGGAGTTTGGAGCAAAATGCGAATCCTGGTTCTACCATTCATTGTCACCAGGAGTTTTTGGCAAATTGCCTAAGTGTCTGCTTCAGTTTTCTCATCTGTCAAATATAAATGAAGTTAGTGTCTACCTTATAAGGTCATTACGAGAATTAAATGAGTTAGATTGTTAGTGCTCTTTAAGTTCTTGTTAAATAAAATGTAAAAGTAAAAATTCTGATCTTCATGACAGCACCTCAGTGCTCCTCTTCTTAGCTGCATCTGAGAATCACCTGGGGAGATTTTATAAAACAGCAATACCTGGGTTCCATTCCTGGGGTTTCTGATACAGTTGACCTTATATGGTTTCTGGGCATTGTGGTGGTTTTAAAGCCCCTACGTGAGTTTGGTTTTTTAACTATGTTTTCATGAGAAATACTGTATGTATGGTATGTATCAGAATTATATAGTCAGTTTCCAATAACTCTGACACTAACAGGTGAACTGTAATTGCCACATTTCTAGTAGTATTACAAACCTTTCCAGAGAAAACTAAAAAGATCCATTTTCTTTTTTTTTAGGGTAAAATATTATTTTCAGAATTGTATAGTTAGATAAATTATAATTCAAAACAAAGTTAAAAACTTTTTTTTTTATTCATTTCTACTGAAAAATGGGATACATATGCAGAACGTTCAGGTTTGTGGGCAAAGGATATGAACAGACACTTCTCAAAAGAAGACATTTATGTGCCCAAAAAACATATTTACAAAAGCTCAACATCACTGATCATCAGAGAAATGCAAATCAAAACCACTGTGAGATACCATCTCATGCCAGTCAGAATGGCAATTATTAAAAAGTCAGGGAACAATAGATGCTGGTAAGGCTGTGGAGAAACAGGAATGCTTTTATATTGTTGGTGGGAATATAAATTAGTTTAAAAGATCCATTTTTGTAAGAATTATTGATGTTTGCTTCATTTTGTTTTCACAGAGAAATAACAGAAAATCCTAACACTCAAATGGGAGCCCCCATGGCTGGATACAGTGGCTCATGCCTGTATTCCCAGCACTTTGGGAGGCTGAGGTGGGTGGATTACTTGAGGTCAGGAGTTTGAGACCAGCCTGGCCAACGTGGTGAAACCTCATCTCTACTGAAAAAAAATAACACTCACACACAAAGGGAGTCCTCTTTTTATTCAAATCATTTTTTCTTTTATCAGAGAGAAATATTAAGTATTTTAAGTGCTTGAAGGGGAAAGCAAGCATTACTCAAGTGGAGATGAGAAAACATAAAAACTTTTAAAAGTTGGCAAAGCTACACCAAAATGCAAATCGTGAGACTCTTGGCCCTTCTATTCAAAATGTTAGGTGTCACTTTTCTCTCTTTTTAATTATGAATGCAGGCAGTCCTGGAAGAATAAGTACCTTTGATGATTATGCAGAAATAGGTTACATCAATTTCTTTTTTCTGAAGAAAGAAACCAAATGTACCTCATTTTCTGGGGAGTGAGTGAGTGAATTGTTTGGGCCTGCATTAATGGAAAAGATGATCTCTTATTCATTGGGATCAGAAGAAAAAAGTTCAAAAAGCATCAAGAATGAAAAAGCCGCATGTGGCAATAGACTAATAGACACTTTTGGTTATTATTGCAAAGCTATTTTTACATTAAAAGATGAATATGGCCAGATGAGTTTCCCATAAATGTCCAATTTGCTTCTTTTTATATAACTAATTTTGTTTGTCCTTGCATGCCTCTTACTGATAATGAGTTGCTAATAGAATGGTTTATGATTCTAACAGCTTAATCTCTGTGCATTTGTGTCGCCAGTATTTGTCCACCCTCCCCCTCCTTTTGTTTTTAAGTGAGAAAAAAATCCAGTCATGCAAAGGGAATCTTTTATAATTGTTAAAATGTGTTTCTTCATCAATAAGGAAGTAATATTGGTAGTTTTATTTTTGTAGTTTTGGGCAGAGGATTCACATTCATACTGTGTCTGGGTTGACTCAAAAATTCATCATTAACGAGCAAGAAGTGATACAGTACAGTGGAATGATACACTTGAAATGAGACCAGTTATCCTTCCCTGCATTTCATCTTTTCTCTGGGCCTAAGTTTCTGTATCTTTAAATTGCCTTTTAAAATTAAATTTAAGGATTAAAATTAAAGGATTAAAATTGCCTTTATTTTGAAGGTAATAGCCAAAGTATCATTGATCAATTGAAAACATTTCACTGGAAAAAATTTGTTCTCTTATAATTAACTGTTGACACTTCTGTTTGACTACGTTGCCATTCTGCAGTAAATTGAACTTCTTTTTGTTTTCTTTCCTTTCTCTAACAAATATATGTTGAATACACACTACTACATATGGATGAAGCACTGTGTTAATGCCATGAACAAGACATATTATTTGAGAGATTTTCTGCTTGAATCGCCAGAATTATTCATTTATTCATTCAGCAGATATCATTATGCCTACCTTAGACAAGACATGATGCTGTGTGCTATGGGTCTTGTCAAGATGAATAAGGCCAAATGCTGTGTGTTCAGAAAAATAGAGATCATACTTTATTGGGGAAGTCTCAAAGTCAAGGACTATTTTTCACAATAGAAGAAATTTGAGTTTTGCCTTAGAACAAGGAGGATAAGATTTTTAACATGCACATGGGGATTATTTTCTAGAAGGGAGGAAGAGAATAGATAAATAAATGAGGGCTGGAAAGTAGCCTGCTGATCAGGTCTGGTTTGACTGAAATTTTGAGTGCACATAGAACGATGTAGGGTTAGGCCTAAAAATAAGAGAAAGACAAATTATTGAATGCCTTGGATGCTGTCAGTCCAAAGAGCCTGGATAGATTATCTACCTGTCAATGTGATTTAACTGAAAGCACTGAGACAGGGACTAGCAAATGTTAAGAAAGTTTCTCCAGCCTGGCCAACACAGTGAAACCCCATCTCTACTAAAAATACAAAAAAAATTAGCTGAGTGTGGTGGCAGGTGCCTGTAATACTAGCTACTCGGCAGGCTGAGGCAGGAGAATCGCTTGAACCTGGGAGGCAGAGATTGCAGTGAGCTGAGATCGCGCTTCTGCACTCCAGCCTGGGTGATGGAGCTAGACTCCATCTCAGAAATATATATATATAGATTCTGAGTTTGAAAACAGTAGAATGTGTCAAATCGAACATGTGAGCTAATCTTGCCATACAGAATTTTGAGATTTGTCTTTAGATTGTCTAAACTTATTTTATATTTGCAAAAAAAGGCCATACAAAGAAGTACAATATGCAGATATGAGTATTTTCCAACAGACCTTATACAATTTGAAATTAAATTTCAAATTAATTTCGTTTGATTATTTTTTAAAATTTATGAAATTTCAAATTAATTAAATTTCCATCTGTTGCTGGTATGCATGGCCGTCATGTAGAGAAATCCTTATTACTAATGCTTTTAATGAATGAATTATTTTAATAAATAATAAGTAAATAAAGTTTTAAAATTAGTTCTCTTAAAGAGTCTGTGGGATTGTATTTCAAAGTCCTTGAAATATAGGGACCTAACACACTGATGAATTTTAAGAGTTCACTAGTCTGCAGAAGATCCAAGGAAATTGATTTTACCATTGGCATTTAAGGTTGCACTTGTACTGTGCTCTGTTGAGTACTGCATTCTTGGTCCCTGCTCACTACCTTTTGCATTTTTCCTCCATCCCAATATGAGACTGATTAAAGTGGAAAACCACTTAGCAATCAAATATATGCCTGTGTTATTGCTAGAAAGAATCATATGTAGGCTGGCTGTGGTGGCTTACGCCTGTAATCCCAGCACTTTTAGAGGCCAAGGCAGGCAGATCACAAGGTCAAGAGATCGAGACTATCTTGGCCAACATGGTGAAACCCTGCCTCTACTAAAAATACAAAAATTAGCCGGGTGTGGTGGCGCACACCTGTAGTCCCAGCTACTTTGGAGGCTGAAGCAGGAGAATTGCCTGAACCCGGGAGACGGAGGTTGCAGTGAGCCAAGATCACACCACTGCACTCCAGCCTGGTGACAGAGCGAGACTCCATCTCAAAAAAAATAAAAATAAAAAAAGAATCATGCATACTATCAGACAGAATGGTAGTTTTGCCATTCTTGGAAGAGCATATTTTGCAAGAGGGATTCTTTCTTTGGCACCCAAAGAATGCCTGGTAGAGGGATAATACACAGTTGCCTACCTAAGTTATATGTGGTACGGAAATGTAAGGATGGAGAATAGGAAACCACTTTTCACTGAGTAAGTTGGGGCATGGGTACTATTAATGTCTATGAACCCAGATTCCTAGCTGAGGTTAGAACCATACCAAAAGCAAACAAACAAACAATAGCCACACAAAAACACAAAAAGCAGGTTAACCAGCACTGAATATTGAAAACATCCTATCTAATAAATGCTATTTAGAAAATGTAGTAAAGAAGACAGTAAGTATCTTGCTACATTTTGGGACTATTTTAAAGGACAGTGTTAAAAGAACTATCTTTCTTTTTTAAAGGGATGCACAGGTACACTAAAAGTGAACCATTTAGAACAAAAAGCTTGAGTAGTCAGAACTTGAATCTCATGTGAGAAAACCCATGGAGCTCATAAAACTTTAATAACCAGTCTCAGGTTTAATGAAGCAATCTTGCACATTTCAAGTGAACCAATGGTAATTCATGGAAGTTTTTAGTGTTGCATAAGGTAAAATTGAAATCAGCGATGTCACAGCAATGTTAATAAAAAGGACAAGCCACTTACTATAAATATAAGTCATTCTGGCACATGTGGGAAGGAAAAAGCCACCCTTGCACTTTAAAATAACCTCTATGCCAAAGTAAAGCTTCAAGTAGAGAAGTCATGTCCAAATCCCTTAGGAATATTATCCTTTTGTCCTGATATAACATTCATAAGAGTGAAAACCTTAACCTGAACAAACAAGGAGGAGATTCCTCCTACTTACATCAGTTAATTCTTGCCCACGTGGAAGCTCTGCACTTGACGAGGCATGTAAACTCGGATAGCCCATCCATCATGTTGCTGTCTATCTTTCGGCCCCTGCCTCTCAAGTCAGTAAACCTGGGTCTCACCTCCTGACTGTGCTCTACTCCCTTACTGCCAGCTGCTTTTGAGTCAATCCATTGGGTTGGCCTCCCAAGAGAGATGGCTTCTCCCATCTCTCTTCCTGTCTCCATTCCACCTATCCTAAGAAACCTAGCAACTATCCCACTACTTCCACTAAGTCCTTGGAATATCCTGGCACATCAGAGTCCTTCTTTCCTCTAAACTTGTAAAGCTCTTTGCAGCTCCAGTGTTTGGTATATGCACAACCCACTTTGCAACAACTCATATTTTTGCCTATTTTCATATGTTATTATTATTTCAAGCTTATGTTGGCCCTTTACTGGTCCATAATCTCTAATTTTTCCAGGATCCGAGCACAAACCCTCCACCCCCCATCTGCTCCATAAATATCTATAGACTGGTGGATTCCCTGGATACCTCAAAGATACTAACTGCAATAAGTTAACAAGAGTGAAAGGAAATTTGAGGAAGTGTCTCAGCCACTGCCTGGGCCTTTCCTCTGGACTTTCAGGTCGTTCTACATATTTTCATTCATTTCCTGAAGAGGTTCTACAATAACCTTACCTCACCTGATTGTTTCCCAGTAACTATCTTAATCTAAACTCTTTGTGTTTCAATTTAGACATGTTTGTTCTTGTTTAATTAGTGGAGATGGAAAATAGAAAGGCAAGAAGATGGTGGCGAGAATCAGATACGTTGTCATTGGGGGTTGTCAGTAGGACAAAAGGTCTTAATTTCCCATAGACCCTCTTGGCAGTGCCCCTGGCTCTCCACCAACCTGTGAACATCAGGAGAGCAGGGCATGTCTTTCTTTTTCCACACCACTCAATTTCCCGTGGCTGGCACGGGGCCTGGCACACGGTAGATGTTCAAAAAGTAAATTTTTTTTTAAAATAAAAATGAGTCCATGAAGTCATATGGAGGGTCTGAGCAATGGAACATTTATCAGGGCCTTTATGCCACATGGAATTGTGCCTTCGTTTAAGAAAACTGTTGGCAACACCTGAGACCAAAAGGCAGATAAATTAGTAGAAGGCTATTCGTTTTATTATAATATTTATGCTCTATTTTCTTTAAATAACCACTTACTCCAGCACTTTGAAAATGTGACTTGGTTGTATAGAAACACTGATTTACACAAAAGTTTCAGTGAATTTATCTTTTATGAAGTCAATTTTCTAAGAATCATGTATTCTAAAAGTAGATTTTATCTATGTAGTTTGGTATAATATCTTTAAGCAGTGGAATTGTTTCAAGTAGAAGTATAAATGAAATTGCTATATATCAAGGAAATGACACAATACTTTCTGGTCTAAAAATAACACTCACAGAAAACAGTATATTACTAGGTATTTTATTGCCAGAAAGTTTAATGAGCTACCTTATAAGTGTTGGCAAAAAGGAATATCTGAAAAATTATTGGCTATGTTTTGTGATGTTGCTTATATTTAATCTTCTTCTTAATCCCCCAAAACAATAGAGCAGATGATTTAAAGTTTCTTTGATCTACAGAAATACAAAGCAGTAAGTGTCTTGAGATCCTGTAACTGTTATGAAAAATTAGAATGAAGCATGAAGAATTCCAACTCTTAGTGAGTTTAAATTTTAGCTGGGAAATCCAGAAACATTTATACAAAAAAAAAAAAAGAGAGAGAGAGAGAGAGACTCTTCTTTCATACGTAAACACACGCAAACAGAAAAAAGGTAAAAAGTGGAAGCTAATATTCCAAAAATTTAATAGTGGTTGTCTCCTCTGATGGGAGTAGGAGCGACTTTTATTTTCTTTCTTTATTTTAAATTTTCTTCCATGAATATTTTGTTATAATAACAGTGATTTTTTTTTAAAAAGAGAAATGGCCCAACAGTGTGCAGGAAGTACCAAATGAGAAGTAAGCATAGTAAGAGATACAGGAATCCAGAGGAGAGTGAACTCACTTGGGCTTGGGTAGTGAGTATATGTAGAGGATTTGGGGCTAGAGCTGGAGCTTGAAGAGTAGATAATACCATAATAATGATGTTATTTCAAATTTAGGTTGTTATTACATGAGAGATTAATTGCCTCCCTAGTAAGCATACTCTCTTTCTGTCTTGGAAGAGCCCCAGTTTTGTTCGGTTATGATAGTTCGTTTTCAGTGATCAGAAATTGATTTACAGTTGGATATGTAGCCCAGTTTTGGCCTATGGGACAGCAAGGGGATATGTGGTCAGGTACTTCTGAGAATTTTTGTAGATAAAATTATTGTAGACAATGAAGTGTTGACCCTTCATTGTCTGTGGACTTTATCCGGTCTAATATGACACCCAACGCTGTTGCACAAGAGGAACCAGTAGATCAGTGTAGACAGTACAGTGAAGACATAGAAGGTACCAGTCATCAATCCCATTGTTCAGCCAGTGTCTTAGGTAAACCACTTTATTGTGTTCTTCTTATAGGTTTGCAAGATAACTAATTTCCTTATTGTTCAAGGCCAGTTTTAATTGGGCCAAAAGTTCTCTCACTGATACAGCAGTTCTACAATTTGCAACTTGTTCATATCAACGATTGACTTTGATCTGAACAGCAACTCTGCACAGTGGATAAGATATAATTATTCCCTGTAATGATGATGAAACTGAAGTTAAAAGGATACCACTTGCCTAGGGACTCAAATCCAAATTTACTAATTCCAAATATTTCTGTTTTCTCTCTTTTCTGTTATACCTTTTCCGAATGGATAGCTCCATATCAGTGGAGAGATGTGGTACTTAATTCATCAGTTCTGCAGTGAATGCCTGTTCTCTGCCCAGGCAACATTCTAGGAGCTAGGGATCCAAAGCAGAGGAGGGGGAGGAAAAGAAAAGTAGCAAAGAGTGATAACGTGCTCAGTATTTGGCACATGAATCTCATGTCGGGATTAGTGGATGCTGCACATTGGTTGGTCATGATAACTGAGTCAAAAAAAATAAGTTTGGATTAGATTGTAGAAAGCTAAGTATTCTGGGCTAGAGTTAATTTTTTACACAGTAGGAAAAACTGTGATGTTGCTGACAACAGCCCATAATTGTACAGCACAAAAAGAGCGGCGGATCTTTAAAAGTTCTTTCATCTTGGTGACAAATTTTATATCTATATATGTACCATTTTATATATAACCTACTATAGAACTTGAAACAAAGGAAATCCAGAAACCTCAAGAACATTTCTCTTTAGATGTGGATCATTTAGCATTATCCATACTGCAAATAAAATGTATTATTTTATGAATTACTTCATTCAAATGCAACAATTTATGACATCTGGGCCCTATATGGTAGATTAATTAAAGCAGGGATGCTGAATTTGGATAGCTTGATATCCTCTTCAAAGACTGATCTCCCTTAGGACTAAGACATTGATTTCTCTGTGTACAGGCACCTTTAGCATGAGAACAATAAACGGCCTTTTGTAGCTTCTTAATGAGATGTGTAGTGTGTTATATTAACACCTAGGAGCTCGCCTTAAACTGCTCTCCCTCGCTAATAACTAATAAAATGGGTACACTCTAAAAGCAAAGCCATAGCGCTTTCTTATTCTTTATTCTTTCTGCCCACATCAGGAGTCTTTGTTTTCTCCTGGTATTTCGTGCCCCTTCACAGAGTGCGGAAATAGCACACTGTGCCCAGAAGCACCCCGTGACATGGTTGGCCTGGAATCTCCAACATCTCCCCACACAGCAGCAGGCAGCCCTGGGTGACCAGGTCAGCCAAAAAGTAAGTTGAGTGTTTTACACATTGGCACACTATCTGTGTGGACTAAGCCACGTGTAACCGTCTCTGGAGAGGAACCCTCAGCATTTTCTGCTGAGATGAGAACCCAAAGCTGGCCACGTGGCCAGAGAAGACTACCTTCTTAAAGGGCCCAGGGCAAGGGAGGGGCACAGGAGAGTGGAGGTGGGAGCTGCAGAGCCGCACCAAAGGCCTGTTTTTGTATTGCTGAGCCTGGTTTGGTGCCTCCTCGGCTTCTAAGCGTAAATGCTTACATTTTAGCCAGTTTCACCTCTCCTTGAGTCCCATGAATTATGTAGGGACCTTTACAAGCTCTTCTAGAGGTGGAAGAGCAGATGCTGCCCTGGTTTGGGTGGAGTCTTCCAGGCTCACCAGGGTGTCCGGTTGTGCTCGCCTGTCACCTGTTACTGCTGAGCCATGGTGGGTTTTTACTTGCTGGTTGCTTGTGTCCTGAAGTTTGAGAAAGACCTCTTACCTTAGCGTAAGCCAATCCCATCTTCACAGGAAATTGAACAGAAAAGAATACTTGATTGCTTTTCCTGCTCCCCTTTTTTCTTCCTTACTAGGCAATATTGTCCAAATAACAATGATGCCTTGGGTAGTTGAACAGCTGGGAGGTGGTATAGTTTATCATGCTATTTGCATCATATGGAAACAGAGTGAAGCAATAGCTTTGACTATGTTAGTACCTTCTACTACTGTTTGTGAAATTTCTTGAGAAATGTTTTTAGGGTTTTTTTTTTCAGCCTGAATGAAAATCAACCTTAAAGGCATAAGATTTGCTAATATACTTTTCAATTTAACCTGAGCAAATTGTGATATACTTTTTTGATATAATAATCTGGGCCGGGTGCAGTGACTGACACCTGTAATGACAGCATTTCAGGAGGCTGAGGTGGGAAAACGGTTTGAGTCCAGGAGTTCAAGACCACCCTGGATAACATGGTGAGATCCCATCTTTACAAAAAATATAAAAATTAGCCAGGTGTGATGGCTTGTGCCTGTAGTCCCAGCTACTCGGGAGGCTGAGGCAGGGGGATCACTTGAGTCCAGGAGATTAAGCCTGCAGTGAACTATGATAATGCCACTGCATTCTGGATCCACCGTGGGCTACAGAGCAAGACTCTGCCTAAAAAACAAAAAATTCTGCACTAAGTGGTCAATTAGTTTACCAATTCTTACTTACGAGGGAGTCTATTCTGAGAAGATAAGTATAAGAACACCAATCCCAAAATTGATCTCCGACTCTCAACGGGAGAATGTAAAGTAGAGGCGTAATACTCAGCCTCCCTCCTCAGCAAGTTCCGTGAGACAATATGAACAAATAAAATATGTCAAGTTCCTTGGAATGGCAAGTGTTATATAAAATATTTATAATATACCATTTTTGCTCCAGAAAGGCTTAAGGGAGCTTGCAAGGATTCATACAATACAAAAGAACAAAAATGTTAAATGGAAGACCCGAAAGCAGGGAGAAGAAAAAAAGCCATCCAGGGAAGCTAGAAATGAGACCAAGAGAAACACACCCCATAGTGCTGAAGTGCAGGTTAAAGAGTGGGACCCTGGCTTCCCGTGAAGGTTTTTCCTTCCAGTGGAAAGGGAAACCTGATCTGTTAAACATCACGTTGTGAATAGCAACCAAGAAGTAAAAAACAAGTTGTTTCCCAGGAGAAGAATAATTATTCCTAATGTTAAGCTAGCATCTTCTCCCAAGGTGCTCATAGTTAGAGAAGCTCTAATTAGGATAAACACCTGACATGACCCTGGAAGGTGGCGCCGTGGCTCCAAACCTTTCTTCCTTTCTATGAAATGGAGAGACTGAATTAAAATATCTGTAAATTCCCTGCGACTCTCAAATCCAGTGAGCTCTCTTTACTCCTAATCATTTCCTCTTGGAGAAATGAAGCATTCTTTTTCTTTCTGTCTCTCATTTCTTTTCTTTATTATTTTTTGAGACAGAGTATCTCTCTGTTGCCCAGCCTGGAGTGCAGGGGTACAATCTCGGCTCACTGCAACCTCCACCTCCCAGACTTAAGCGATCCTCCTGCCTCAGCCTCCCAAGTAGCTGGGATTACAGGCACCTGCCACCATGCCTGGCTAATTTTTGTATTTTTAGTAAAGACGGGGTTTTACCGTGTTGGCCAGGCTGATCTCAAACTCCTGAGCTCGGTCGATCCGCAGCCTCAGCCTCCCAAAGTGCTGGGATTACAGGCATGAGCCACTGCGCCTGGCCTCTGTCTCCCATTTCTTACTACTGAACTTCTCTCCTTCCATCCGCCACTCCCTCCTGCCTTTTTCTGTGATCCAGGCTGATATTATGTCAAACATGTCTTTCTCGTACAACTGCTTATCTTTTCCCCTACTTAAAAAAAAGCTGAGCAGAAGGGCAATGACCAAGGAGTGTTTGTGTCAGGGGAGGATGGAGATGGGCCATGTGTTAAGGGGGTGGGGGTACGCTGTCTAGAATTGAGGTCAGCCAGGAAATAGGAAGCAGTTTTTATACTTCCTTCATTTGCAGGATAGTTGAGGATTCTGCTTGGAAGCTGGGCTTTTTGTTTAAATTATAGGGCACAAGGAGAACTGTCTGTGGTTGTGCCACTGAATGGCTAATTGTTCTTAATTGTATTCTGTGTTCAGCAGACCGCTAACTATCAGCTTAAAAACAGTATTTAGGGAAATTGTTTGTGCCTCCGTTTGTTTCTTACATTCCAGGGTTATCATCGTTGGAGGCAACATGCCTCAGAGTGTGACCAGGAAGACTCACAAGGGCACCTGCCTCAAGTGGCATGTGGCACCTTCTATGAATTATGCATCATCGGCATATGGATAGTGGAGGCTGCCTAAAAACAACTAGCCGCTTATCATTGCCACAGTTATACATTGCCTTCCCGGGGTCTGATAAAGGCAGCTTTACTCTAGATGAGAGCTGTGATTGTTTCTTCTCGGTGTTCTCTAGAGACCAAATGTCAGAAACTTAATGGTTTCTGAATGGAAGTGATGTTTTGGCATCATTTAGTGTTGCTGGTCTATGAAAAGTACATTCATTGTGGTAAATAAGATATTTGAGGTAACATTAATGCCTGATAAATATATATTAAATTAGTCAGCTTTCTTTCCCCCAAATATGTTTTCTCTTCTACTGTTTGTGTTTTTGCAGTTTGATACAACTGCCAAGATTAACTGTAATCCGTTGTCCTTCTGTTTGAATTGAAAAAAAGGAATGGCTGTTAGGTATTGTCATCGTGCCAAAAAATGAACTAATTATCTTCTTCTAACTGGAGACCTGGATAACAGGATGGAATTTTTTGTGGTTAAAAAATATCAGTCAGGTCCATTGAATTTGACATCAGCTCAACTAGTCATGTATCTTGAGAATGTCTCTGATCCATTTGATCTGCAGTTAGTACAATATGCTGCATACATAAGAGGTAAAGCTGGTGGCTTTCTCTAAAATTGTAATTGGGATTTTATTTTAGAAGTTCACTTGGGTTTCACCAGAGCTGTCTCTTAATAGTAAAATGTGTGAACATTTTTTGAAAAATTCTCAATGTAGCTTAGTGTTTTGAAAAAGGACTTAACAGCTCCTCCTCCTAACATGCCGGTTAGAGAAAAAAAAAGACTTGATCCTTTGAGTGGAAAGCCTTTTGTAACATATTTCTAGCAGTTTCTTGACTGATATCTTAAATATTGCTGAAAATAATTTAACCCTATTCTCTGGTACAGTGATGCCAACGAGCCTGGATTCTGTTGAATGGACTGACCCTACCAGCTGTGATACTTTTAGTTTTTCTGTCTGCTTTTCCTAGGAAATGTGTTACCACATTATCCTTCCTTGTCGGCACTTCTTGACTCCTTCCACATTTAACTTGTTTCCACCACAAATTTGGGAATCAGACTCTGAGTCTATTAGAATTCTGTTTAAAATAAGAGGAAGTGTTTGCTAATGATAATTTGAAGGGAACTCCTTTGAAGGAAGAACCTAAAATTCTGTGCATTTATGACCACTCTGTCAATTCTGTAAAACTACCCCTATTTGTACTAAAGGATGAAGAGAGAAAGGTAGTCTTGTTGAAAAATTTCTTTATGGGCATCAGTGTAATTCTAGCAGTCCTCAACGTGGTAATTTATACTCTAAGAAAAATACTTTCTACTCCCAGAATTGGTGGAATAAAAAAAGAAAAAGAAAAATACCTTATTGTAGTTCTTTAATAAACAGAGTGGACCTACTTGAGAATAACTATACACAGAAAGACTTATATGTTGACTTTCCACATAATTAAATTAGCCATATGCATTTAATGACATATACAGTATGTCTAAATGAAGGATATAATTGTGAATTAAAATCTATTTATTACCCTTTACTGCAACGCATCTTAAATTATTTGGAAGATTTGGTACACTTTGTTAGGTAAGATGATATTCTCTTTTCTTGTTCATTGCTTTAGATTTCTGCTGATATGCTGCTGTTCTCCTTCAGCCCCAGGTGGGCCCAGTGATTCTGCGGGGTGGCTCCACTGGCCTGGCTCTTCACAAGAGTTTTTTCCACTTTATGATCAGTGTTGTAATTGTTCCACAAACATAATGAGCCATTATTACTGTCATAGACACTTGCCACTTAGTGAGTCCACTTTGCTTCTGCTGCTTTTTTCTTTCTTCTCTGACCTGGCCTCTTTCCTGCCCTCTGTCCTACTCCCGCCTTCCATTCAATTCTTCTCCAGTGCCATCCCTCAGCACAGATGCTTACTTTTATTCAGGAATAACAATAACAATTTGTTACTGTTAGCACAATGTTTAACATTAAAAAGTGCTCACTAAATAGATAGGTTTTTAAAAAAATGAATGAACACATCTAAAAATTTTTTTAGCCAGTTTTCAATGAAAGCATTAAAATAAGAAAAACAGCCCTTCAAAATAGTAGATACTGGGAAATCTCTTCTTAGTCTGGTCACTACAAATGAATTCCAAGTTTGTGTGTTTCTCAGATGTTTCAGAAAGGAAAGCACAATGAGTTATGCATCACTGATTATCTGGTGGAAGGAAGCATGCTAGCATGCCAGGAGAAACAGTATTTGTTTTTCTTAGCACATATTTCTGTATTAATGCTCATTCATGGAACAAAATACTGACAGTTTCTTCATAGTAATTTTATAATAAGCTGCAGAAAGTTTTTCTCAGTTAAAAAACATAATGAGCATCTAATATGTGCAAGGCACTGTGCCAGGAGCTAATCATCCAATGGTGAATAGGAAATATATGATTTCTACCATCAAAGAGAAATGTTTTTATATCTCATGGCATGAGTTAATAGTAACAATAACATTCACTGAGCTCTTAGCTATGCCAGGCCCCCATAAAGCGTATGCAGGCATTAGCATGTTAATTCTTATAGATCTTATTGGTACTGTTAAATATTCTACTTTTTTTTTTTTTTTTTTGAAACAAAGTCTCACTCTGTCGCCAGGTGTCAGGCTGGAGTGCAGTGGCATAATCTTGGCTTACTGCAACCTCTGCCTCCCAGGTTCAAGCAGTTCTCCTGCCTCAGCCTCCCGAGGAGCTGGGACTACAGGCACATGCCACTACGCCCAGCTAATTTTTGTATTTTTAGTAGAGATGGGATTTCACCATGTTGGCCAGGATGGTCTCGATCTCTTGACCTCGTGATCTGCCCGCCTCAGCCTCCCAATAAATATTCTACTTTTTACACTTAAAGAAATTTAGGCGAAGGGAAGTTAAATAATTGTTTCCAAGATTACATACCTTGTAGTGGTAAGAGTAAGGCTGACTGACTCTTAGGTCCAGGCTTTTAACAACTGTTCTATGTTTCTTTTCTAGGGATATTAGAAAATGAAGAGGAGTAAGTTTATGGGGGCTGGAGGTGGGCAAAGGTGATTGGTTTGCAGTATGTTAAATTGGAATTGCCTGAAGGCATCAAGAATGGAGCTATGCAGTGGGCTTTGGGGTATACAGATCTGCAGTTGGACAGAGAGATCTGGGCCAACCAACATGTAGGTGATTTTTTTGGGTGTCAACAGTACATGGCTAGAATATGAAACCATAAGGAGAAAGCCTATGAAAGGTATGAAATGAATATGTTTTAAAAATCTACCTTCAGAAATTCAAGAACATATATTAAATTATGATTCAGTAAAAATACCACTACAGAGAGTTAACGTAATGTAGATAAAGATATGTAGATATTTGGCAATTGGATGTATATGTACGTGTTAGGTGCTAGGGTTGAGTTCAGCTAGTAACGAGGAATAGGCAGCAAGCATTGGACTCATTTGGCAATAAGCAACCACGTGTTGGGGGCTCATTACCTCAGATTCTCACAGCTCCTTTCAGGAAGGTGCTGTCATCCTTGTTCTATAGTTGAGAAAACTGAGGCCCAGAATATTAAGTAATTTGTCATGTGTCAAGGTTGCACAACAGTACGTAGCAAAGCTAGGGTTTTATCTTAGTCTGGGCTGCAGTGAAAAACTACCATAGATTGAGGGGCTTATAAACAACAGAGATTTATATATCATAGTTCTGGAGGCTGGAAAGTCCAAGATCAAAGCAGATTCCGTGTATATTAAGGGCCCACTTTATGGTCATCTTCTCAACGTTGCATGGCAGAAGGGGTGGGGGAGCTCTCTGGGCCACTAATGCCCTCATGACCAAGTCACCTACCAAAGACCCCACTTCCAAATATTGTCACATTGGGCATCAAGATTTAACCTATAGATTTGGAGAGGGGACGCACATTCAATCTGTATCAGCTTTAGAGCCAGGGCTCTTGACTGCCCTGTGCTTCTACCCGTCCTGCACAGTTGGGCCACCAGAGCAGTAGTAGATGTGAAAGCTTTTGCTGTGTAAACAGGTTTGCTCCACTCACAAACATGCCACTGGACAAACAGCTGAGGCCCAAGGTTGCCTTTGATAGTGCAAAGAAGAAATAACCCAGTTGGAAAAACATTCTACCACTCCCATAAAACCTCCCTAGAACAGCTTTGGGAAGGGAATCCACTTTGTAGCTTCCCTTTTTCCCTTTGTAGCTTCACTTTTTCACTTTGTAGCCAGACAGGAACCCAGGTGTGTGCTGCACAAGTGAGGCATATAGTGCCCAGCTGGCTCCTTCATCCTTGGACTGCTGTCACCCCACCCGGGCAGCAAGCACCACTTCCTAGGTAGGCTGCTCTGCCTCCTGCCCTCTCTGACTGTGCAGTGACATGGATGGGAGCCACTGATCTGCTTCTCGTGCAATCTAATTATTCAGGCAGAAAAGGTGATTTCCTGGCAGAGCCCACAGGAAGCGTCCCCCAAGCCCCAGGAAACAAAACAAATACAGCTCTTCCTATCATTTTGACATCCTCCTTCTGCCCACCCTTCCCCCACAAGACAGCAGAAATCTGGACTCAGCACTTTTGCTTTTAACTCTTCCTTGTCATTAATTCTAATGAATGGTTCTTCTTGAAGCCAAAGGCTTCTGTCTTTCTCCCTTCCCCTTTTGTCTTTCTGGGATTTAGGTACATTCCTAACAGCCTCCTTCTCCCCAGTGCTCTTACTACTCCACATCTTGGAGGACTTAGCTTATGGAACCCACAACTTCAAGGTGTTCTTAACCTCACTGTTACTCTAGGGATGTCTAAATGTTGTAGGGGACTGTCACTTTATTGTACACACACACTTACTTCAATAGGCTTGGTTGTTACTACCTGAGGCTTGAGTTAATCCTCCGGGGGAGCTCTGGAACTGAGATGGCCCCAGCAAGGGAGCAGAATCTTAGGCGAGGTGGCTCCCTTTAGCCAAGGGCCATTACTGGGGAGGGACTCAGCTGTGAGCCATTCACAGCCAGCACTCTTGGCAGCTAGAAGACTGAGTACTTCAGTCCCAGAGCGGTGATCTAGGCAGGACTGCAGCTTCCTCTGCAACACCTTCCTACCTGGTTCACTCACACATATCCTGATCTTTTCAGCACCTTCAGCTGTTTCTTGCAGAAGTCACCTTGACAATATTCAATTTATTCAACTGAAAATATCTCCTGTATTCTTTTGCCCTACACTGCATTATGAAATGGAGCACTTTGTAATGAACAAGAAACAAGCCAACAAAATAATGGGGAATATCTGGTTTTTGTTTTATCCTTTATGTTACCATTTTCACCATCCTAATTTTGGGCTTAATTGTATCTATTTGGATTTATGAATGGCATCTCTTTTTTTTTCTTTTTTTTTTTTTTTTT
>NW_016107687.1:1386665-1389751 GCF_001604975.1 Cebus imitator | reverse complement strand
TTTTTTTTTTTTTCCCCACTCATGTTGCTGTATATATAGTTTCTTTTTATTGTGAGTAATATTCCATGTGATTGATATATCACAGATTGCTTTTCCATTGACCTAGTTGATGGACATTTTAATTGTTTTCATTTTTAACCACTACAAATAAAAGTGCTATGCACATTTGTGTACAAGTCATTATGTGGACATCCTCTTTCATTTCCCTTGGGTACTTAGGAGTAGAATGGTCAGATCACACGATAGACCTCTATTTAAATTTATAAGAAACTGCCCAACTGTTTTCCAAAGTGGTGGTACCATTTTACAATTTCACAGACATCTATGAGAGTTACATTTGCTCTACTTCATCACCAACATTTGGTATTGTGGTCTTAAATTTTAGGCAATCTAGTGACTATGTATTGGTATCTTATTGTGGTTTTAATTTGCATTTTCCTAGCCCAAGTTTACTAAAATTTGTCTCCTATGTTTTCTTCTGAAAGTTTTATATTTTAGCTCTTACATTTATGTCTATGACCCATTTTGAGTTAATTTTGGTTTATGGTGTTAGGAAGTGATTTAATTTTTTAAATATCTGGATACCTGTTGCTCCAGAATTATTTGTTGAAAAGACTTCCCTTTACCCCTTAAACCGTTATCAAAAGTCAATTGACTATATATGTGTATATCTCTTTGTAGATTCTGTTCTGCTGCATTGATCTGTATGCCTCTCTTTATGGTGAGACCACCACACTTTATTGATTCTGTAGTTTTAAAATAAGTCATGAAATCAGGCAGTTTGTACATCCTTCAACTTTTAAATCTTTCTCAAAAGTGTAGGCTGTTCAAGGTCTTTAGTATTTTCCCATTAGTTTTAGGATTAGCTCATTGCAGTGACCACAGCCTCTAGTTTTCAGTGTTGAGTAAAAAGCAGTGAGAATGAGAAGAGATCCTAATCTCAGCGAGTAAATTTATTGTCTTTTACCATTAAGTATAGTATTAGCTGTAGGTTTTTCATAGATCTCCATCATCATGATGAAGAGTTTTTTTTTTTTGTTTTTTTTATGAATGGATTTGAATTTTGTCAAATGACTTTTTTCCCATCTATTGACATAATCATACAGTTTTTCTACTTTATTCTGCAGCCATCACCTTAGCAATATAAAGAATTATGTCAACTGAAGATACCATCAGCTTTCTTTTGCCCTAAATTATGTAATAAAATGGAAGTATTTATAATGTTAAAGCCACAGTGGAGAAGACATGGGTTCCATTTCTCCTTTAGTTACCATTGTCACCATCCTACTTTTGGCCTAATTCCTTCTAATTTTGATGAGTTGGCTAGCTTCTTACCTATGTCTAGGGATATCCCATTCCTACCTTTCTTCTTGATACCCTAGAAATATGGCCACTTCTCCTATGTTTTTATAAATTAGGACACTAAGTTTCATTTTTTCAACATCTTTTTATATTTCAGATTCCCCACAAGATTGGAAGTACCCAAGGATACTAGCCATGTTGTACCTATTTTTGTGTATTCATAGTTCCTTCCTGGTATAGTGCCTTGTATGTGGCAGGCATTTTACTTGTGTTTACTGAAGGAATAGATACATATAACCTATATATTTTCCAGAAATATATATATACCCAATAAGAGAATATATCTCTGGTACAAATGAAGAATATTTTCTCACCTCCATTTTTATAAGTGCCTTTTAATTATATGACAGCTACTGAATCACACCTTTTTTTTTTTGCCGTTAGTCTCTGAATAACTTAGTGTCTTGGGTCAGACATTTTTATTTCTAAGGGTATGATTTATTGTAGAAATGCGATAGAGTGCATACATTGAATTTTACAGCTTTGAAGCAGCTTTTCCGTTTGTGAGTACTCAAAATTACTGGCAACTTACTCTTCTGACCATTACCAGAGGAATCCAATTAATGACTCTTTAGAGGAAAAAATAAGAAAGGAATCCAAACTAATACACACAAAAATTCCGTCTCTGATACTGATTGAACCTAATAGCTCTTGTTTTGAATTTCATAATTCTAGAAGAGTTAAACTTGAAAATGTATCTCTAAACAAAGCAGCCTCTGTTTTCCACCAAAAGGCAGTGATTGTGTTGAGCATTTTAACTGGTTATCAGACCTCAGGCTGCCGGTTTGAAGAGTGAACTTTGGCAATAGGAACTTGGCTCTCAGTCCTGTTTTGCAGCTGGCTAGAATGTGAATAAACTTCTTATTGAAAAACATATCTTCTCAAAGAAGGAGACGAATAAAACCCTCAACCTAATAACCTTCCACCTTTCTGACAGCCCGCAGACTCCACTTATCTTTTTAGAAAGCAACTTCAGAGAGAGAGGTTTTTAGATGTCCAAAAATTCAGAGAAGACAGTCCTTGCTCACTAGTAATCCTCATCTTGGGAGAGTGGTTCTTTGCTAAGTCCCTGCACCAGGAGTGTCATTTACTTTCTGACTTCTCCCTCTTTAAGGAATTGTGCAAATACCACAAGCCTTTTGTACTATTTGTAACTCAGCTGTTTCTTTTTTGCTTTTATTAGAGTCTATCTCTGTTTTCTGGCAGGATGATGGCTTTAACATGCTGCACATGGTATCCAGGTGGGCCCTTCTCTCCAGCTGTTGACCTGCTGGTGGCTTTCTTTCGAAGTGGCACTTTGGGGCAGCATCCTGTTAATCCGAGAAAGGTTTACTCCTTTCTGTGTCCCTCGATGCCCTCCTTTCATCCCAGAGCCCACCATCTTAACCAAAGTTATTGAGTTTTCAATGAGGAGATGGAATCTGTATAAATCTTTGCATTCCATAGAATTGTTGACATTCTCTAAATGGAGCAGAAACATTGGAGATGTGTTGGAAGCCTTGCCTGGCATTGACCATTTCAAACAGTGACTTTTTCTCCTTACACATTGTCTTTTCTTCTGCAAAAGCCTACCTGTATGTCCTGTCCTGAGTCCCCCACCCCACCCCACCTCCATTATGCATTAGTTGCCCCATATTAGTGTTTTCTTAACAATTTTCTACTTACTGCCATGTCAGTACCTATGTATTGTATGACAGTCTGATTGATTTTTTTTTTTTTTTTTT
>NW_016107687.1:1359638-1386420 GCF_001604975.1 Cebus imitator | reverse complement strand
CAACCTCCGCCTCTCAGGTTCAAGCAATTATCCTGCCTCAACCTCCCTAGTAGCTGGGATTACAGGCATCTGCCACCACACCTGGCTAATTTTTGTATTTTTAGCAGAGACGGAGTTTCACCATGTTGGCCAGGCTAGTCTCGAACTCCTGACCTCAGGTGATCCACCTGCCTCAGCCTCCCAATGTGCTGGGATTACAGGCATAAGCCACCGTGCCCAGCCCTCATTTAGAACTATTTTAACCACTGCCTTCACCTTGTATGCTAGGTGAAGAATGTGTTTCAGCAGCCACAGCAGTGAAACTGATCTGAAAAACAATTCTGTCAAAGTTTGTACAGTGTTCTCGTCCCAATTCTGGGAGATATTTTTAAGTGTTGTAGAGCTTGCTTACAAAAACCAGATTAAACTTAAAGAGAAAGCTGCTTCTACAACTGGCTCACTATTTTATTTGAATTTTTATTTATTTTTTTAGACTGGCTTTTAGAGTATTTATGTTGATAGAATGAAGATGAACTTTCTTAAGATTCCTCAGCACGCTCCTGGTTTTCTCATTTAAAAGCTCTTGCTATTAGGGGAAGATCTGCTTTTCAGACTTAATAACTGATAAGCTTATATAACTATATAAATTATGAAAACATTTTATCTCTTAGAAGAAATATACCTTTTTTCGGTGGACCCAGTTTTGGATTGTGTGTGTGTGTGTGTGTGTGTGTGTGTGTGTGTGTGTGTGGAGGCGGGGGTAGGTTAAGTGTGAGTCGTCCAACTTTTTAAATATGTAATAGAGAGTAGGAAGGGGTCAGCTTCTCACCTATGGCTCATGCAGAAAATGACCTTGTAGGCCTTGGTTAGTTAACATTTTAATCATCTAGGACACAGGACAGTTTTAGCATCTGTGTCCTCGTTACTTTAAATGCACACTCATCCCCCTCCCCACTCTGCACTTCACTATTCTGCTTTCCGTAGCCCTAGTGAACCAAAAATAGTGAAATAGGATGGGTTAATAAGACCCCAACCAGGGCTGGGTGCAGTGGCTCAGGCCTGTAATCCCAGCATTTGGGGAGGCCGAGGCAAGAAGATTGCTTGAAGCCAGGAGTTTGAGACTATCCTGTGCAATGAAGTGAGACCCCATTTCTACAAAAAAGAGCAATTTAAAAAAATTAGCCAGATATGGTGTGGTGTGCACCTACACCTTAGCTACTGAGGAGGCTGAGGTGGGAGGCCCACTTGTGCCCCAGAGTTTGAGGCTGCAGTGAGCTATGATTGTGCACTGTACTCCAGCCCAGGCAATAAGCTGAGACCTGTCTCTTAAAAAAAAAAAAAAGGAAGAAAAGAAAGAAGAAAGAAAACATCCACACCAATGAGCCTGCTTTCTGATTTCTTGATGAGAGTCAGATGCATCCTGCCTTTGGCACACCAAATAGAAGTTAGTCCCAGAATGATCAGCTCAGTGGGCCCCAAACGGTTTGTGTTCCATGGTACTGGGCATAAAAAATATCTTTATTAAGCCCTTACAGAGTCCTCAATGGAAGTATTGAGTAAACTAAAATTAATAGGGAGGAAAAGGGAAGGAGGTACAGGTGCTAACACTTTTTGTTTTTTTATTTATAAATAGAGACAGAGTCTCGCTATGTTGCCCAGGCTGGTTTTGAACTCCTGGCCTCAAGCAATCCTTCTGCCTCAGTCCCCTAAAGTGCTGGGAATACAGGCATAAGCCGCCACACCAGGCCAGGTGCTAACACTTTTTAAAACACTTTTCATGTATCATTTTGTTTAATCTTTAAGACAACTTTGAAAGCAAATATTGTTCCCATTTTACTGCATAAAAACTTAGACATCAAGAGAATAAGTAATTTGCCTGAAGTCACACAAATCGTAAGTGGCAGAGGATGGCTTCCAATTTAGATCTCTGACTCCAGAGCCTGGATTCTTTTCATTGTACCAGATTGTCCACTGGCTTATTGTTAAGTGGCTGCTGATAGTGTGAGAAGGCCATACTGGAGAGTGGGGAGAAAAGGCAGGGGTTGGGAGACAGAAGGTGAACCATACGCGGAGAATCTGACATGGTACATCATCTCATTAAGTTTCTACTTTATTTTTTTCATCTTCTCAGAAGGAAAAGTCACCTTTTCAATTTTTTTTTTTTTTTTTTTTTNAAATCAAGCTAATTAACACATGCATTACCTCACACACTCATCATTTTTTTGTAGTACTTCTTACATACTTCATTCAGTTAGATTTAACTCCTCATGCCGGTTCTTTGTAAGGGGCATTATAAATACCTACTTAATTGAATAAGTGAAAATGTAACTTTAAGAGAAACTCCAATGTGACATACAATAAGGCCAACTGATAGAAAGGGAGATAATCCTCAATGCTGGTTTTCTTCAGAAGCACTCTGCTCTTCAGGTACTATATTGACTAATACGATGTTCTTAAGTTTCTCTTTTTAATTTTTAAAAAAAAAAAAAAAAAAAAAAGAAGTTTTTGAAGAGGGACCTGAAACAGTTGTATTTGAATTGAAATAATGAGCTGCTGTGGACATTTGAGTTTGGGATAGGAAAAAAATGTTTTAAATAGAATATGAGTAAATTCTTTTTAGTGACTATTAATTTGCCTGGATCCATTTACTTAAAATCATTTGGAGATGTACAGTTCTGATTATAAATCACTGCCCTAAAAGTACTCTGTGTTCTCAAAAGGCTCCGTCCAAAAATGAACATGTGCTTCAGTTTGTTATGACAGAGCCACTGATTGTGCAACACACTTTTGATAAGTCACTGATGTCTGTTAGCTCTGTTTGCATGATAGACGAGTGATTAATACTCTTAGGCAACCTAGGTTTGTAAGAAACAGGAACCACTAAAAATGCCATAATATTTTGTAAACATGTACTATGCTTTCTAAATTTTGATAATAATGTTTATTATAGACTAGGAGATTAACCAGCAATCTCTTGAATACCAAGCATCATCAATGGTGATATTCTTTATAAAATGCATTCTTCATCTTTGGATAGAGTCACAGAGGAAAAAAAAAAAAGAAAAAAATGTATTCTTCAATCAATTTAGCAAATATTTATTGAGTGCCTACTCTGTGGTAGGCAGTATTCTAAGCTTTGGGGAAAGAGCAGTGAACAAAAGCATCAAATTCCCTGCCCTCATAAGATTATATTCCAGAAGGAGGAAGATAGACAATAAACAGATGAATAAATAAAATACATAGTGTGTCAGATGGTGATAAATGCTATGGAGAAAAATTAAGCAGAGGGAAGCGGGGGAGGGTTACTGTGGGCCCGAGTGCTGGCGTATTCTTAGGTATATGATTAGTGAAGGCTTCACTGAGAAGGTGAGTCTGAGCTGAGATGTTAAGGAGATGAGGAGGCAAGCCTTTGGGATGTTGTGAGAAGAGGCATTCCGGGACAGGAAAACAGCAGGTGCAGAGACTCTGAGGTCAGAGCATGCCGGACATGTTGGCAAGTAGGAAATGAGGGTGGAGAGTGGAGAGGATGAGGCCAGTTAGGACAGTTTAGGAGACCGATCTTGGCTTTTACTCTGGATGATAGGAGTCTTGAGTACAGGAGTGACGTGATATTTTGTTTGAAAAGGTCACTTCGGCTTTGGGGTTTAAAATGAACTTCAGGGAGCAAGGACTGAAGAAGAGATGCTTTCCTGCTTTACGAAATACAGTGATAGCGCAAATAGTCAACTGTATCTTTGTAGAATAGATTAGCAAGTTAAAAACATTGCAGCACCTTGTGATGATCAGTCTGAAACTCAGTTTTCAGTATGCATGGGTTTATTCAGTAAGTTTTAATTAACTATATACTATTTATTAGGCATTACGTTAGCCTCTGGAGATACTCACAGGTATGGAATATAGAGAAGATGTGAGGGCTGAAATGAGTTGAAATGACTGACTGCTGGTCTTCCCTGGAAGCTATTTGGTTTCTTCTCCACTAAATTTTACCAGTTTTTAGCCAGGTATCATACGTCATGCCTATAATCCCAGCACTTGGGAAGGTTGAGGGAGGATCACTTGAGCCCAGGAGTTTGACCAGCCTGGGCAACATAGGGAGAACCCATCTCTACAAAAAATAAAAATAAATTATCTGGGTGTGGTGGTGTGCACCTGTGGTCCCAGCTACTCTAGGGGCTGAGGCAGGAGGATCAAGGACCTTGAGCCTATGAGGTTGAGGCTGCAGTGAGCCATGATCATGCCACTGCACTGCAGCATGGGTGACAGTAAAACCCTGTCTCAAAAAAAAAATTTTTTTAAGCGGTTTTTGAAATTCAGATTTACCATTTCTGAAAGTAAAGTGCAGAAAAAGTAAAATAAAATTGAAGGTCTTTGTTTGTTAGGCTTAGTCTGTGAAAATTCCACAATATATTTGTGGATTAAAAGATCTTATATTTTTAAGTTGCAGGTTGTACATTATTCATCAACAGCAGTGGCACAGCTATATCAAGCATTTGAAGAGTTATTGCTATGTGTCAAGCACTGTGTCTGATATGGGAGATATACAGATGCTTAAGATGGATTTTCTGTTTTCGTGGAGCTCAGAGTTTAGGAGAGGAGACACATCCGCATTAATTTCAACCCACAGTGACTTCAATATAGGTCCTCATAGAGTTCCAAATGAAGGTTAATGGTAGAGTCAGAGAGAGACCTTATTCAAACTGGGAAGATTTTAGGTGACCAGGATATCTATTCCAGTGTGACATTTGTAGACCTTCATGGACTGAAACATCAGGTCATTTTTCACAATATAAAATGTCATTTAAAAATATAGATATAAATATATTTATATATATGTATTTACTATATAAAATATGATAAATATATATTTTAAATGACACTTTATATTGTGAAAAATTAAAGTGTCATTAATATATATGTATATTGAGACAGGGTTGAGGTCTGTCACCCAGGCTGGAGTGTAGTGGCACAAATTGGCTCACTGCAGCCTCAGCCTCCAGGCTCAAGCAATCCTCCTACCTTAGCCTCCTGAGTAGCTGAGACTACAGGCATGCACCACCCCCCTTGGCTAATTTTTAATTTTTTTTTTTTTTTTTTTAAGTAGAGACAAGGTTTCATTATATTGCCCAGTCTGGTCTGAAACTCCTGGCCTCAGATGATCCTCCCATCTCAGCCTCCCAAAGCACTGGGATTACAGGCATGAGCCACCTTGCCCACTGCCCTTGGTTCTATTGTCTGGAAGGATATAAAGAATAAGGTTAAAGGAAACCATTCCTTTCCAGACTTTCATCTTTGCTGCCATCACAGTAATTTAAAAAGTACGATGGAACTGGTTCATGTCAGCACTTCTAGCAATGGTGCTGTTGTTACCAGTGGAAATGCATTTGGAAACTTTATCCTTGACTTATTTCTGAGCCCTAAACTATCACTGACAGTCTTCCCAATATATGAGAATAAATTACATTTTTTTTTACTGTCACCTATTTTTTTTGTTGTTCTCGTTATTTAAGACATTTCACCAATTGTTTTTGCTATACTACAGACATCATCTTGGTAGCAGAGGCACTCATATACATCAGTCTAAATGTTTCTTCTATAAAAGTTTGGAGAGATATTTTTCCTGTTTTGTTTTGCTCAACAAGCTGTGGTTTGAAAGTAGCTCTGCAGGAAACTTTTTTTTTTTTTTTTTTGCTCTGCTTAGGAGTAAAAAGGTTGTAGTTTTATGTATGTCTATTAGGAAGATGTCTTAATAAGAAGGGTCAAAACATTAAGATCACAGAAAAGTTAACATTTTAGCATTTTGTTTACATGCTTTCACAAAAAACTTTTCTTGGCCTAGCGGTTTCTAATTTTCTTTTATTCTTTTTCCTAGTTAGATGGAATTTCCCCCCATCTTTCTCATTAAAAAGAAAAAAAGCAGTGTGCAGTGTGAGTAGAGGCAAATTTGAAGCAATAGAAAGAGAGTTGAACCACACAAGTGTAGGTTTGAATTATAGCTTTGCTGCTTCCTAGTTTGTGGGACCATTAACAAGTTATTTACCCTATTGGAAGCTTGGTTTTTTTAATCTATAAAATTAGTATAGAACTGCCTTCAAGGTTGTTTTAAAGAATAGGTGAGGAGATACATGCAAAGTATCCACAATTGTCAGTACATTTCCTCCTTCCCCTCCCCTTTTTTTCAATTAAACTTTTAAAAAGTTCTTTGCTTTTGAAGCCTTTTAAATTTATATTTAATTTTTTAAATTAACAAATAAAGGGCTGGGCACAGTGGCACATGCCTGTAATCTGAGTATTTTGAGAGGCCGAGGTGGGCAGATCACTTGAGGTCAGGAGTTCCAGACCAACCAACACGGTGAAACCCCGTCTCTACTAAAAATACAAAAAATTAGCCTGGCGTGGTGGCACATGCCTGTAGTTACAGCTACTTGGGAGGCCGAGGCAGGAGAATCACTTGAACCTGGGAGGTGGAGGTTGCTGCTAGCTGGGATCGCATCACTGCACTCCAGCCTGGGTGACAGAGCAAGACTCTGTCTCAAGAAAAAAAATAATAAAATTAAAATTGCATATATTTATGGTGTATGACATGACGTTTTGATATAGTTATATGTTGTGGAATGGCTAAATCAAGCTAATTAACACATGCATTACCTCACACACTCATCATTTTTTTGTAGTACTTCTTACATACTTCATTCAGTTAGATTTAACTCCTCATGCCGGTTCTTTGTAAGGGGCATTATAAATACCTACTTAATTGAATAAGTGAAAATGTAACTTTAAGAGAAACTCCAATGTGACATACAATAAGGCCAACTGATAGAAAGGGAGATAATCCTCAATGCTGGTTTTCTTCAGAAGCACTCTGCTCTTCAGGTACTATATTGACTAATACGATGTTCTTAAGTTTCTCTTTTTAATTTTTAAAAAAAAAAAAAAAAAAAAAAGAAGTTTTTGAAGAGGGACCTGAAACAGTTGTATTTGAATTGAAATAATGAGCTGCTGTGGACATTTGAGTTTGGGATAGGAAAAAAATGTTTTAAATAGAATATGAGTAAATTCTTTTTAGTGACTATTAATTTGCCTGGATCCATTTACTTAAAATCATTTGGAGATGTACAGTTCTGATTATAAATCACTGCCCTAAAAGTACTCTGTGTTCTCAAAAGGCTCCGTCCAAAAATGAACATGTGCTTCAGTTTGTTATGACAGAGCCACTGATTGTGCAACACACTTTTGATAAGTCACTGATGTCTGTTAGCTCTGTTTGCATGATAGACGAGTGATTAATACTCTTAGGCAACCTAGGTTTGTAAGAAACAGGAACCACTAAAAATGCCATAATATTTTGTAAACATGTACTATGCTTTCTAAATTTTGATAATAATGTTTATTATAGACTAGGAGATTAACCAGCAATCTCTTGAATACCAAGCATCGTCAATGGTGATATTCTTTATAAAATGCATTCTTCATCTTTGGATAGAGTCACAGAGGAAAAAAAAAAAAGAAAAAAATGTATTCTTCAATCAATTTAGCAAATATTTATTGAGTGCCTACTCTGTGGTAGGCAGTATTCTAAGCTTTGGGGAAAGAGCAGTGAACAAAAGCATCAAATTCCCTGCCCTCATAAGATTATATTCCAGAAGGAGGAAGATAGACAATAAACAGATGAATAAATAAAATACATAGTGTGTCAGATGGTGATAAATGCTATGGAGAAAAATTAAGCAGAGGGAAGCGGGGGAGGGTTACTGTGGGCCCGAGTGCTGGCGTATTCTTAGGTATATGATTAGTGAAGGCTTCACTGAGAAGGTGAGTCTGAGCTGAGATGTTAAGGAGATGAGGAGGCAAGCCTTTGGGATGTTGTGAGAAGAGGCATTCCGGGACAGGAAAACAGCAGGTGCAGAGACTCTGAGGTCAGAGCATGCCGGACATGTTGGCAAGTAGGAAATGAGGGTGGAGAGTGGAGAGGATGAGGCCAGTTAGGACAGTTTAGGAGACCGATCTTGGCTTTTACTCTGGATGATAGGAGTCTTGAGTACAGGAGTGACGTGATATTTTGTTTGAAAAGGTCACTTCGGCTTTGGGGTTTAAAATGAACTTCAGGGAGCAAGGACTGAAGAAGAGATGCTTTCCTGCTTTACGAAATACAGTGATAGCGCAAATAGTCAACTGTATCTTTGTAGAATAGATTAGCAAGTTAAAAACATTGCAGCACCTTGTGATGATCAGTCTGAAACTCAGTTTTCAGTATGCATGGGTTTATTCAGTAAGTTTTAATTAACTATATACTATTTATTAGGCATTACGTTAGCCTCTGGAGATACTCACAGGTATGGAATATAGAGAAGATGTGAGGGCTGAAATGAGTTGAAATGACTGACTGCTGGTCTTCCCTGGAAGCTATTTGGTTTCTTCTCCACTAAATTTTACCAGTTTTTAGCCAGGTATCATACGTCATGCCTATAATCCCAGCACTTGGGAAGGTTGAGGGAGGATCACTTGAGCCCAGGAGTTTGACCAGCCTGGGCAACATAGGGAGAACCCATCTCTACAAAAAATAAAAATAAATTATCTGGGTGTGGTGGTGTGCACCTGTGGTCCCAGCTACTCTAGGGGCTGAGGCAGGAGGATCAAGGACCTTGAGCCTATGAGGTTGAGGCTGCAGTGAGCCATGATCATGCCACTGCACTGCAGCATGGGTGACAGTAAAACCCTGTCTCAAAAAAAAAATTTTTTTAAGCGGTTTTTGAAATTCAGATTTACCATTTCTGAAAGTAAAGTGCAGAAAAAGTAAAATAAAATTGAAGGTCTTTGTTTGCTAGGCTTAGTCTGTGAAAATTCCACAATATATTTGTGGATTAAAAGATCTTATATTTTTAAGTTGCAGGTTGTACATTATTCATCAACAGCAGTGGCACAGCTATATCAAGCATTTGAAGAGTTATTGCTATGTGTCAAGCACTGTGTCTGATATGGGAGATATACAGATGCTTAAGATGGATTTTCTGTTTTCGTGGAGCTCAGAGTTTAGGAGAGGAGACACATCCGCATTAATTTCAACCCACAGTGACTTCAATATAGGTCCTCATAGAGTTCCAAATGAAGGTTAATGGTAGAGTCAGAGAGAGACCTTATTCAAACTGGGAAGATTTTAGGTGACCAGGATATCTATTCCAGTGTGACATTTGTAGACCTTCATGGACTGAAACATCAGGTCATTTTTCACAATATAAAATGTCATTTAAAAATATAGATATAAATATATTTATATATATGTATTTACTATATAAAATATGATAAATATATATTTTAAATGACACTTTATATTGTGAAAAATTAAAGTGTCATTAATATATATGTATATTGAGACAGGGTTGAGGTCTGTCACCCAGGCTGGAGTGCATTGGTGCAATCCCGAGTAGTTGGGACTGCAGGTGTGCACCACTATGCCTGAAGAATTTTGTACTTTTCATAGTATAAAATCACTGGCTGGTCTTAAACTTCTGGGCTCAGGCTGGTCTTAATCTTCTGGGCTCAAGCAATCCACCCGCTTCAGCCTCCCAAAGTGCTGGGAATACAGGCATGAGCCACTGCACCCAGCCTAAGTGTCATTAAAAGTTTGATTTGTTATATAGGCACTAGGTAGAATGTCTGTCAGACGGATATTTTCAAAGTCGCAGATGCATAAATTGTGCAAGGAGGCATTAGGGCTGGTCAAAACCAAGGCTATAAAAAAACAACTTTACTTCTGTTAACTTTAAAAGGAAAACAAAAAAATAGTTCAAGGTGATTGTGTACTAGATAGCAGAGAAGCATATGCAATAGAATACTGAAAGAGTAACAAGAAACAGTTTTATCTACGAATACAACTATGTAAGGAGCTCCTATCATCTGGCCTCAGGTTTTGAGCAGCCTCCTGTTACTGATAGGATATGTTTGCTTGTTGATGATCAGTAAACAAGGCATTTTTTTGTGTGTGGCAGCTTTGTTGAGACATAATCTGTGAACTGTACACTTCACCATGTCCAGTGTACAATTCTATCGTTTTTGGTGTATTCAGAGCTGTGAAACAGTTATCCTACTCAATTTTAGAACATTTTCATCGTCCCCACAAGAAACAACACACCCATTAGCCATCACTCTCCATTTTGCCCTAAGCAACCGCTAATCTACTTTTTGTCTTTATAGATTTGCCTGTTCTGAACCTTTCATATAAAGGGAATCATATATTTGTCCTTTTATGTCTGCCTTCATTCATTTAGCATAATATTTTGAAGGTTCATCCATGTTGTAGCATGTACCAGTACTTCATTCCTTTTTTTTCCAGATGGTATTCTGTGGTGTGGATACACACATTTCACTTATCCATACATCAGTTGGTGAACATTTGAGTCACTTTTACTTTTTGGTTATATAAATAATTTATTTAACATTTAAAGGCACAGTAATTTTCCAGGTCACATTATCATTGAGGATAGTGAATCACAGGCCAGCGTCCTCACCATCACCCTTACTGGTCCGGGTGAAGAGGTGGACGTCAGGTTAGTGCCAGTGAGCTTCCTGGGCTTCTGCCTCCTTGGCACACTCACATTTGTAGGTCATCTGCTCAGGTTTAGACTTCTGGAGGAGACCATCATGAACAGGAACAAATGCCTGTGGCTGGTCCCGCAAGCCCATAACCGTGCCTGTGATGGGACATCCACAAGTATCTGGCCCTGGAGAAAAGATGGAAAGAAAGAGCCAGAGTCAGGCATAGCACATCCTGGCCAGATCTCTGTTGACCTCAGCTTTTCTGTCTAAGATGCTCTAGGATACTTTGTGTCTGTGACAACTTCTAGAGAAACAAAGTTTCTATAAAATGCTGCTCGTCCCTGCCCCTACCCCACTCCGAATTTCATATTGAAAAAGGAAAACCATATGGGAACTGAGAGAGAGCATATGGGTGTGAGGTGAAACATACGGGCCGATAGAGGCAGGGCTGCAGTACCCGTCTGCTTGTCTTGGTTACTTGTCTATTGCTTTTTAATGTGTTCTTTTTTTCTCTCAGCAATTTTTTCTTGGAAGATTTGCTTTTCCCTTCCCTTGTGCATGATTTAATCTCGAATGAGACAAGTGATGGAAAAAAGTCCCCAGAAATGGATTCTTGCTCAGACCTGCATCTCCATTCTGCATGCCTCCGCTGGTGCTGAGTCTGGGACCACAAGGATGAAAGGCACAGTGCCACCCAAGGCACAGCAGCCTCGGGGAAGGATGCAAAGCAGTCTTGAGTACCTATTTGAAGTCTTTGAAGCTAGCTTCTTTTCTGGCTCCAAAGATATACTGAGATGGGTATATCCCCTTAGGTTAAGGGGACTGAGTTTTTCCAAAATTGTTACTGACATGGCTGAGAACATGCTTGATAGGGTATAAGGTAAGGGTCAGCTTGAAGAAAACACCCTGGCACCCAGTGGTATTCTTATGGGCCTGGCATTCCTTCTTAGAACCTTGGAGATCCCCCAGAAAGTTCAAGGATGGAGGTCCCCCCATCCTCGGAGTGGCACTCTCTGTGCAGTGTGCTCAGCTGTCTTGCAGGGATGCTTTGGTTTACTCCCCGTCCGTCCCTTCTCACTCCCCAGAAGATGGAGGAATTAGGGCCCTGCTTACCAAAAGGCTGCATCCAACACTTGCAGCTAATTACAAAATTGTCTAGTAGGTGTTGCAGACTGGTTTTCATAGTAGCCGTTAACTATGATTGATTGTCCTTGTTGAATGACAATTTTATGAGCAAGTTCACTGAATGTTTAATAAGGTGAAGTAGAGCACAGAGGATATCATTTTTAAAATACTGTGTATGGACAGTGAAGATTAGCATTTAATTTGGTACCTAGGTAATTAGGTTTACAAATAGGAGGCTGATTGGCCAAATTGTGTTACTTCAGGCAAACTGTATCTTAAGTTGTTTACATGCTTTCTGCAAGTGTTACTTTGAAAAAACTAAATCTTAACAATAAATTGAAATTGAGTCCTAAAAAATGTACACCACACCTTACTATAAGCCTTATCAACAGAAGGCTGATTTTTAGTAATTTCTTATATTTAAACTCCAATTTTCCCTCAGTGTTCTTTTTCTGTCTTTGTCTGATAAATGGCATGCCTATTTCATAAAGTCACATTTATGTAAAGCATTTATTGAAGTTGGGTAATTGCTGTCTTTTATGTAAGTAGAATGTCTTGCCCCAGGAAGGCAATACAAATAAATGCATTGTACTTTAGATTAAATATCTTTCAGTTCACCAATTACAGGATGGGATGTTTTTTCATTACAAAAGATGAGGATTACTTTGCCACTTTAGTCAAAACACGACCCTAGCAAGGCCCAAAATTTAATGTGGAGCAATCTGTTTAACTTCATTCGTGCCAGAAAACCAGATACCATCAACCCTAATTGTCTGACTGATTTAAAAATTAAAAGAAAAAAAAAATGGTTAGTGAATTTTTCCAGAGAAACACATTTCTGAAATTATTGTGAGAAAATAAAATCTGATTTGCAAATTCTAGTTTGCAACATGTATTATTTCAGGAACATAACTAGCCCATAAACTGAGGACACCTGTTCACTTAAATTTTTTTTTCTAATTCAATATTGATGCCAGGACAGCTGATTAAACTTGGAGTAAGTTTGACTATATTCCTTAAAATAGTTATCAAGTCCAATGCAATGGTTAAAGCTAGAATAGAAACTCAAGAAATCTATTTCAGCTGGCACTGATCATGAAGATTTAAACCCATGTCATTAGATTCTCCATAGTTACTTTATGAGTATTTTCTGATGTGTTTCTTTCCAGATTTGAAATCCCTACTTATGTGAGGGTTTTTTTTGTTTTAAGTGTTAAGGGGAGCCTTAGTAGATTTATTAGTAATAAACAGTATGTCTTTCTGATTATAGTTCTTCTAAATAAGGCTTCCAGTTAATAATAATTACCTTTATTGTGGATGTACAGTGTATTGGGCATGAAATAGAATATCACTTAACCCTTACAGCAACTGTATAATGTGTGTCATTATCTCTCCTTTAAAGAGGAAGAAACTAGTGTTCTTCACTAGCTCCCTAAAGGGTCACGAAGCTGGTAAAGTGGCAAAGGAGCATTGGAACCCAGGTGTGTGAGATGTCGAAGCTCACAGGCTTAATCACTAGACTTGACTCAGATTGTCTGAGTCAACAAATCTGTCAGATGAATTCATCAGATTTGTCTTCTGGCTTTGAAACTTTCAAGTTCTTTGCATTATACCCTTTAAAACTCAGCATTGAGGTGAAGTGAAGGACAAACCTGACCCTGTGGCCTCCTTGTACCATGTAGGCATCCAGTTCCTTAAAATCATGATGAAAGTTCTAATTAGTGCCTTGATGATGGATCAACTTTTTAGAATACCCATACTGTGGAAAGTGCCTTCGTTTTTGGTCCGGTAGTGGAATCCATTTCAGGTGACATCAATAGGCAAATGACATAGATATTCTAAATCACGAACTGGAAGTCTTAGAGATGAATGCTGAAATTCTTACCCTCCTTGTCCTTTCCATCAACATCTGCTCAGACCAAGGGTTCCTCTCCGGAGGTTCTGTGGATTCCATCTCCCTAGTGCTTCCCATGTTTGTTCATTCTTCTTGCCCTCTGCCGCCAGCTGGTTTTAGGTTTTTCTTTTCTACTCTACTCTTTCCTTCCAAGGAGCTTCCTCATGGGTTCTACTACCCCCAGTCTGACCTTACTGCCATCATTCTGCTACCAGAGTGATCTTTTTAATGCCACTTTCTCAATGGAAATCCCTCTCCGGCTGTCTCTTGCTCTCTCAGTCTTTTTAGCTCCTATAGCACTCAATAACTGTAGGCTGAATAATGGCTCCCCCAAATATGTCTACATCCTAATCCCCAGATTCTGTGAACATTACCTTATAGGCAAAAGGGACTTTGCAGATGTTATTAGGTGAAGAATCTTGAGATGGGGAGATTCTTCTTGGTGATCCCAGTGTAAATCACAAGGGTCCTTATAAAAGGGATGTGAGAGAGTCAGTGGGAGAGAAGGTGGCGATGGGACAGTGAAGCAGAGATTGGTTTGTGCTTTCAGTCTAGGGCCAAGGAATGTCAGCAGGCTCTAGAAGCTGGAAGAGGCAAGGACTGGATTCTCCCCAACAGCCTCCAGAAGGCACTAGGCTTCCGGATGCTTTGGTATTTGCCTCTGAAGACTCATCTGGACTTCTGCCCTCTAGAACGATAAAGAATAAATCTGTGTTGTTTCAGGCTACTGAGTTTGTGGTCATTTGTAAGAGCAGCAATAGGAAACACATACAAACCTGTAATCATTGATTTGGTTTTTCTCACTAGATTTGTGCTGTCAGAGATCACGTACATCAGCCACATGTGCCTAGATAAATATAACTTTAATTAAAATTAGAGACAAAAGTTTAAAAGTTCCATTTTCTAGCCATACCACATTTCAAGTGCTCAATAGCCACATGCAGCCACAGCCTACTGTACTGTGTAGTGTCAGCATAAAACATTTCCATAGTTGCAGCACGTTCTATTGGACGGCATGCTTAGGACAGGAGTTGTGCTTTGTCTACCTGGACCTGCCCCTAATATTGGCTAGCATCTCCTCACATGGAATACTGGAGTCCTTACCCCCTTCTTTCCTCACCCCCAGCTCTGTCCCTCACTCTGCAGGGCCTTGGGTGTGCCTGGAGCAGAGGCTGGGCAGGCCCTGGAAGCAGGCTTGGGCTGTATGGCTGGGGAATTCCAGATCATATATGTAGAACATACTCTAGACGTGGGGCAGGATGTGGCCCCTAGGACTCCTCACCAGGACACAGCCCCCATTTACCCAAGCCTGAATGTGTCCTGTTTGTACCTATTATAATGCCGAATAGTAGGTGGTAGGTACATAGCATTGCTGAATAAACAAATTTACCGAAAACCTACTCATACCCTGATTTGTATGAGTCCTGGAATTCCACAGAGAATAAAACAATTTCCCTGATTCATGGAGCTTACATTCCAGAGGGAGAAAGAGCTAATTAGTCAATAAACAGAGGTATATTCTAATGTCGGGGAGTGATAAGTGCTATGAAGAAAAATAGCCATAGTAATGGGATGGATTGAGAGAGGTCAGGGGCTGGTGGATATGTTTTAAGTAAGTGGCTGCAGAAACCTTTCAGGGGATGAGACATCTGAGGATAGACCTCAATCAGGTGAGACAGGGAAGGTGGAAAGGGGGAAATTCAATCATCTGGGCTCCAGTTTTATCCCTGCTCTTTAGAACTTCAAGTCCCTTAATAGTGTTCTTCTCACATTTTCTCCCATGGCTTCTCTCTGTGTGGTTACACTGGGTGCCCATACTAGCTGAGATTTTGCTGATTGTTATTATTTAGATATTGACAATTGTGTGTATATCTATCTATATAGTCTTTTTTTTTCCAAATACAAAATTTCATTGTAATATTGAATATTCCTTTTTCAAATGACATTCAAACTGCATACTTTAGGATGCTGATATATGTCCTCTACTTTCCAATAAGAATGTCTACTTTTTACAATGTACGCTGCTATTTAAATTCTAGTTGAAGGAGATTTTTATACTAAAACACTGTACACTTAAACAGTGCAGAATTACAACTTGTTCTAACTTTTCTCCTTGACCATTGCTCCTTGACCAATGCTTTAGTGATTGGGGATGAGAAATATTCTTTTTTTTTTTTTTGAGACAGAGTCTTATTCTGCCACCCAGGCTGGAATGTAGTGGTGCAGTCTTGGCTCACTGCAACCTCTGCCTCCTGGTTTCAAGGAATTCTCCTGCCTCAGCCTCCTGAGTAGCTGGGATTATAGTCACCTGCCACCGTGCTAGGCCAATTTTTGTATTTTTAGTAGCGATGATGGTTCACTACATTCGACAGGCTGGTCTCAAACTCCTGACCTCAGCTGATCCACCTGCCTTGGCCTCCCAAAGTGCTGGGATTACAGGCATGAGCCACTACACCCAGCCAAAACATCCTGATTTTCTAATTCTCTTTACACCCTTACAGCTACTCTATAGAACTGCGTTGTCCAATATGGCAGCTACTGGCCATTTGTGGCTATTCAGGGTTTGAAAGGTGGCTAATCCAAGTTGAATGTGCTCTCAGGGTAAAATGAACAGCAGATTTTGAAGACTTAGTATAAGAAATCATAAAAGCATAAAATTATTAATATTTTGTATTGAGTACATATTGAAATTACAGCATTTTGATATGTTGAATTAAAATATTAAAATTATTGTTACCTGTTTCTTTTACTTGTTTTAATGTAGCTTCTAGAAAATTTACATATGTAGCCGTATGTATGTATATTACACTTAGAGCTTATATGCTATTTTTGTCTGCTTATTTTCTAAGGGTATATGTCTCTAGTTTGGGCATATCATCTGGGTATGATGCCTTGGAGAGAAAATAAAAATGCATGGAATGAATATGTTCACCAACAGCCATAGTGCATAACTCCAGAGGAACCACCAGTTATGAAAGAAGAATCAATAGACAGTGTGTTGTTTAGTAGATTAATGAGCTTCTTCTAAATATGAGCATTATCTACTTTAGAATTTTATCTCCATGGCATATTTTTCTTCTTAAGTTTTTCTCAGAACTGAAATTTTAAGACAGTGTCATCTTTTAAGAGCAAGGTATAATTTTTCAGGACCACTGGGGAAAAGTTTTAATGAGAACCTCTGTTAAAATAGTGGCGTTCATTTTTTAATGTTTTTAATTGACACATAATTGTACATGAGATATTTTGATATGTGTGTACAATGTAGAATGATAAAATCAGAGTAATGGACATATCTATTACCTCAAACGTTTATCATTTGTTATCTATATGTTGGGAACATTTAGAATTCTCTCTTCTAGCTATTTTAAAATACACAATAAAGTATTGTTAACTATAGTTGTAACATATTGTTAACCTGCTGAGCTGCAGAACACTAGAACTGACTCCTCCAATCTAATTGTAATTTTGTACCCATTAACCAACCTCTCTGTATTACCCGTCCTCCCTACTCTCCCCAACCTCTGATGACCACTATTACTTGTAGGAGATCAACTTTTTTAGCCCCCATATTTTGGAAATCAAAAAAATATTTAAAAATACAAGGAGACAGTAGCATTCAGTATTTCAGAGATTCATGAACTCTTTGAAATTTTTCTTAATTAAATCACCCAGTATGCCTAAATAGAACATTGCTGAAATACACAAAATCATTTTTTTAAATCAACAGGTTGTCAGAGTAGGATTTTTTATTAAGAAAATTATATATTGGAAACAGCAGAAGTTGCTGAGAGAACAGAATGTATTTTGTTGTGAATTTTTTCCCCGAGGGAAGTGAGAAAAGAGGAAGTAAAGGAGTCTAGGAACCCGCCTTCAGCACCCAGCTTCACCTGCCAGCCAGGCGGCTGTGAGCAAGTTCTTAGTCTCTTTTTGCCTCAGTCCTCATCTGTAAAATTGAGATGATAATAATAGTACTTACCTAATAGGATTGGTATAGATTTAAGTAAGTTAATTCTTACAAAATAGAATTGTGTCTGACATAGTACGCACTGGCTCACATTTAGCTATAGCAATATATTATTATAGTTGTTATTACTATTATTAGATACCTTACATTTGAATGAGAAATTTAAGTTTTCGAAGCCTTTTGTCATTCATCCTCTCATCCTTTAAGCAGCAGTGTTACGAGTCCACGAGGGTGACTACTTATTATACCTGTTTTAAGGATGAAGTCACTTGAGCCCTAGAGATGATTAGTAACTAGCCCAAGATCACTGAAGAATTTAGTGACAGAGCTGGGAATCTCATCTAGTATTGTCAGTTGACCCTTTCCAGTAGCCTGAGAAGCAGGACATTATAAACCCCAGAGAAAGCATCACGCTTGAGGTCTATATAACTCCCTAGTTACATCGTGGGTTTTCTTCTTTGAATTATAGCCTATGAACAGCTCACCAGTGGTTACTTGTGGATGGCTTGACAGCGTGTTTATTTTATCTAAAACTCCAGCGAAGTCTAAATTTTAACATTTCAAAGCAGAGGGCTAGCTGTATTAAAATGATGGTGTCCTCATTCAACTTAACTGTATTTGAGGCCCAGTTCCTGGTTCATTATGTAATATTGAGTCATTTTTGTCCTTTTGTAAAATGAGAATCATACTACTTTGTTCCCAAATTAAGGATCTGGATCCGTTGAGCTTGCCTAATTGTTTTCAGATACAGAATCTGTAATCTTGCTTAACTGAGGCTTATACGGGAAAAAAAATCGAGCTTTAGAGCCAAAGATGCATTGAAACCTGGCTCTGTCACTTAACGTTTTGTGGCCTTGGACTAATCAGGGAACCTTTTTGAATCTTTCTTTTCTCATCTGCAAAATAGGCATGTCGGAATGTATGCTTTGGGACTGTTATAAGGATTCAAGGTAACCTAATAAAGAGCCTGGCCTTTGGGAGGCGACCAGTGACAGTGGGAATTGATGCTCAGGAAGTTCTACCTATAAAGAACAACGGAGTCGTACCTTCCATACCAAAGACAGTGTATGAATACATCGTTGGTTTTTGGAAAATCAAAATGAATGTAACCTAGAGCTTTGCATATTAGAAAAATATTTGAAAAGATATGTAACAGGCAAATTTATTTAAAAAAGGTTTACAAAATGGTGTCTGTATTAATATCTTGGTAATAGAAAATCAAGCATATTTTGATTATATTTTCTAACTTTTTACAATGCATGTCTACTTTTATAGCAGTAAAAGGTTATTTATTAATTTAAAAACTTGTTTACATTAAAAAAACTAAACACAGTGGGCTGGGTGCAGTAGCTTACACCTAAATCTAGTAGTTTGTTAGGCTGATGCAGGAGGGTCACTTAAAGCCAGGAGTTCAAGACCTGGCTGGGCAACATAGTGAGACCCCATCTCTACAAAAAATAAATAAATTTTTAAAAACACAGAAAGTAATTATACCATGTTAACATATGTGTTCTCTGAATGGATGATCACCCCCCTTCTTTCTACTTTGCCAGTGTTCTGCAATTTACATGTTTGTATGAATAATGGAGAAGATAAAAGTGTATTTTTCTTTTTCTTTTTTTCTTTTTTTTTAAGACGGAGTTTCACTCTTGTCGCCCAGGCTGGAGTGCAGTGACATAATCTTGGCTCACTGCAACCTCTGCCTCCCAGGTTCAAGTGATTCTCGTGCCTCAGCCTCCCAAGTAGCTGGGATTACAGGCACCCACCACCACATCCAGCTAATTTTTGTACTTTTAGTAGAGATGGGGTTTCACCATGTTGGCCAGGCTAGTCTCAAACTCCTGACCTCAAGTGATCTGCCCACCTTGGCCTCCCAAAGTGCTGGGATTACAGGCATAGGCCACCGCACCCAGCCAAAAGTGCATTTTTCATGGGCGTAATCACTACCCCAAAATGGAATCTACAGTACATTAGAAGTCACAAAAATATAAATTCTTGGGAATTTGGGAAGATGTTTTAGGACCAATAGATATAATAATATTACTAATAACAATAGGTACTGTTTATTGAGCATTTTCTATGTGAGGCTCTATATTTGAACTTTTTCAATGCATTATCTAATTTAATCTTTACAACAGGTTAATGAGATTGAGTTCAGGTGAGGCTTAAGATTATGTAAATTACCAAAGGCAGGACTCAGAACTTAAACTTGTGCTTTTAAAGGAAAAAGAAAATCCTTATTTTGTTAACAAAGAAAATCTTCACTTGTGCTCAGCTGGGGAAATAAAACTTTCCACAGAATTTATGACCAAATTCACATTGGATCAAGTTTTCTCAGCTGTTAGCTATAACATCAACTTAAACTCCCACTCCATATGCTGATTTTTTTTCTAGAATTTCTTTTAATTGGGCAACTTGGGGATGAGGGAAGGAATGGGGATGGTTTTAATAGAATATCTTTTTCTCAATTTAGGCTTAAAAGATAGCATAGGAAAAGAAGAGATACAGGTAACATGAAGGGAGAGGTTTGTTGAGTGGAAATAGGTGATGATACTGGAAGCCGGTTTTGTGCACTCCAAGTCTGGAGGTGATGGGTAGGTAAATCTGCTCCTCTTCTATAGTGGGTAATGAGCTTGGTGACTGTTTTCCTTTTAGCCTCTGCTTACCAGATTAGGAAGAGATGCTAGGTTAAATTTGAAGGAGATCTTATATATGAGTTTTCATCATGATTCACCCTTTTTTTTCCTAAGAATTTCCATATTCACTTCTCGTAAGTTGCTTTATATCATGGGCTTTTGATAGGCTGGCTTTATCCTGTCTTTTACTGATACAAAGTACCCTTCTGGAAGTTTGATCTTTATTTTAAAAACTATTTCTGTGAGCCCTTTGGGAGAAGGGCAGGCAGTAGCCTAGCTTACTCATCATTATATAAAAGCAACTAGCAGTGTGGGTGTTGTGGCTCCCTCCTGTAATTCCCACACTTCGGGAAGCCAGGGTGGAAGAATCGCTTCTGCCCAGAAGTTCAAGACCCACCCTGGCAACATAGTAAGGCCTCGTTTCCACTGAAAATAAAAAAACTTAGCCACATGTAGTGGCATGCACCTATAGTTCCAGTTACTCAGGAGGCTGAAGAGGGAGGATGGCTAGAGCCCAGGAAGTTGAAACTGAAGTGAGCTATGACTGCACCACTGCACGTCAGCCTGGGTGACAGAACACGACCCTGCAATGGATGAGTTCTTATTGCAGGCAAGGACACTTCTAGGGTTGGAGTTGCCTGATAGTAGCACAGGTTGCTTTGGAAGATGGGACATTCTGGGCAGGTATGGACTTGGGGGGATTTAACCACGGGATTGTGTGTAGGACCGAGTGATGTCTAAAGCTTGTTGTAAATGTGAGATTCTGTAATTCTGTTTCTCTAGCATGTGTCCAGAGGGAAGACATATGAAAAGTTAATTGGAACTGCAGATTATCCTGGAAAGCCTTTGTTAGCAACAGTCATGAACTAGGTTTTGTGTCAGCCCTGAGAGCAGAAAGGTTTTCCCCCATTTTCTGGAGTCAGCATCAACAGTGCTCATCCTGAGAAACAGTTCCAGTAAGTCTGGACTTCAGTTCATCTTCCAGATTTAGGCTGAGCTCCAGGAAGGAATGGTGAGGAAGAGAAACTGTTCTAGTATTTTCGATGCTAAGAAAACTAGTGTGAGAAGTTTTAAAATAAGTCAATTCATTGGCATCCAAGTTACAAATAAATTTACTTACGAGCCAGAAAATAATGTGACTCATTAAATATATTACCTTAAATAATTTTAATTGGTCTCCACACACCTTTTATATTTGCTGCTGCATTCTTGAGGTCCCATACACTATTACTGATCTGAATTTTGTTCCATTTATATTTATGACAAAGAAGGTATTAATTTTGTCCAATAAGCTTAGAATTTCTCACTGTCAGAAATTACAAAATGATAGGCCATAGGCAAAATCTGACACAAGAACGTGCTTTGTTTGGCTGTACAGTATTTTGTTTTGTTTTAATTTAATTAGTTGCTGTTATTTAACATTTTGGAGACTTTACCCAAAAATTCAGATTTCTGATTTCTCTCTCAAAAAGCAAAAATATCAGATTTGGCATAACAGCATCATACTTCCTACACAGCAGTCATTATCGGTAGCTTGGTGGCTGGATGAAGCACGTGCCCCCCACATAACCACAGTCATTATTACCATCTCTTGTTGCTTAACACCCTGCCTACATCTCTCATGTGGGGGGCCTGTCTGGCCTGTGGGGACCTTGGCCTTTGTGACCCCTGCTCTATGTGTAAGGCTCACTGGCAGGTTTTAAGTCTGTAAGTAGTTATTGTTTCAACCCTGTGGGGACTGCTGAACAGTGTAAAGTGTTTCATTGGATTTGGGCAGAGTGTTGTGCCTTCAGGATAATCCTGGCCAGGCGACTCTGTAACCAAAGGGAAGAAGAAAAAATGTATTCATCCTGTACTGCGCTGTTGGCATTCAGGAGTGCCCTAGTCTAGGAGATGGGGCCTGAAGTGCCCTGCAGACTGCTCGCTTGCCTCCGCTCATGTTTACTTGGCACCTGTGCGTGGGGAAGCGTCCAATGGAGTGGCAGAGGCTCAATGCCATCCATTCAGACAGCTTTCTGAATGCCGGCAGCCAAGAGAACATCAGCTGTGCCTGTGAGTAGTGTGGATCGTCGCCAGAAACATCTAAACTTCAAAGGGGGAAAAAATTGTACTGTGGGTCGATGTGGAAAGCTTTTGGTCTTCTTGGATTTTGCTCGTTTTTATAGAGAGGGAAGATGGCGTGAAGCATTCTGACAGACTCTACCTGTTTTTACGTGCCAAGATAATTAAGCTAGAGTAGCTAACCTAACCATGAAAATAAAATGAATACAAAGAATTTCTATTTGGTGTCACAGCTGGCTTAGAATTAGGGAACTGTGAAAGAAGATCATGGATGAATCTGACCGCAGATTTCATTAAAATTGAAGTTACATATTCACGACTAATTTTGATTGCACCATTTCTAAGAGCTTACAGTGGTGGGGGTGGGGGTGGGGAACTTATAACTGAATAACCTACTCTTTATTTCTAAAGAAAAAGAAATGATACTTTCGTTTTGACTTGAAATTTTATTCTCGTGCTGGCCCAAGGCTGAAGTCTGATACCTGGAATTTATTAGCAGCAAAATGCCCTGTTTTAAAATCTAAACAGTCTATGATCCTGAAGACAAGCATGTACAGACCAAAGCTCTCTTGAAGCCCGTCTGGCGTCCCTGTCTGATTTGGTGACTTCCTGAAGACCTTCATCACTTATTTTACATTTGATTCATTTTCTACTATGCTTCCTTTCCTCACCTGTCCCTCCTGACTTTCCCCTCTTTCAGATTTCTCTTACTCTCCTTGAGCTATGCTTTCCTTTATCCTTTTCCTGCTCCTACCTTCCCTCTTTCCTCAGACCATCAGTCCAGCGTCTTCTGTTTTCATCTCTTTACTACTTCCACCTCTTTCCCAAGACACAGGGAAATTCAACAGAAGGGAGTACACTGTGTGGGCAGAGAGCTGGGGAGGAGAGTTTAAATCGAAAGGCAACATTTACATTGTAGATGCATAATTAGGGGAGAAGTGGTGAGAGCTATCTGGTGCTGGGGATTTGGATGGAGGAGGACAGTATTTCTCCAGCAGTGCACTGAGAGCTATTATGCATCTGATCATGTTTAAAAATGAAAATCTTCCAGATAAGAACAGCTATGTAAAGGGGTGGGCGTGGCAAAGGCAATATTGCTAATCATATTTGAGACCTTACAAAGAACTTACAGAGAAGTAGAGGTATGAGATTAGAAAATGTTCACATTTTTATCATAGTATTTCTGCAGTGCTGCTTTGTTGTAACATTTAATATATTTTTAAAGAAGTGTAACTTTTCAAAGTAATTTGCAAGTTGAATAGACCATAAAACAAATAAGAGTAGAAGATCAGTGTTTAATTTGTAATTTTAAGCTACTTTCATTCAAAATTTAAATCTTGAACTCCTGACCTAAGGTTATCCGCCCACCTTGGCCTCCAAAGTGCTTGGATTATAGGCGTGAGCCACCTCGCCCGGCCCCAACATTTAAATCTTATGTTGAAAGGCAACTTGGATTGCGTTATGGTACTCACAAATCCTTCCATTCCATATCCTTGGTTTCCATTGAATGTAGCTGGAACTGCCCTCTCCCTTATCAAAATTAACATAAAACAATGTTAAAAATCTGTTGTTCCCGATTTGGCAGGAAATGTCATTTCCTGATAATTTCATTAGTTAGAACAAATCTACAGCTATCTTTTCTAAATGTGCATAATTTGCATTTGTTTGTAACTTATTAAAGTTGAAGCATTTCCTGTAATAAGTGAATAAAGAGCTGAATCAAGATAACTTCCCATATCATTTTAGAATATTTACTTTAAAACCCCCCCAATAATTAGCCCAGCCTCTGCGTACCTAACCACCCTGTGATACAAAGCAGACTGCCATCCTTGTAACACCCCGAGCTCTCTAGACACTCTCAGCCACTCCTTTTGCCCATAGTACTCTTTCAGAGCCCACCCACAACTTGCCAAATTCCTGCTTTTCTGCTAGCTCCAGTGTCACTCCAGAGCCTTTTCTAATTTACTTGGGCAGGATTGCTGTTCCTGCCTATGTGTTCTCATAGTATTCTCTTCATGCTTGCATAATAGGGCTTATTACCTAGCATAGTAAATGATGATAATGATAAAACTAATAGTTGCATATTTTCCTGTCTGTAGACTAGGAGGTGACCCGGGAGGCCCCAGGGTCAAGAAATAATGGATTTTTTTCTATCTCCAGAGCTTACTACCTGGAAGATGCTCAGTAATGTTTGTCAGATGAGTAACATAAGCATTTTGATATTTACTTGTTCCTTGTTGACTAGACATTGTTTAATGAACATTGTTGAATTCAGGGTTTTTTAGATTATGTAGGTAAAAGCTGGATGTTTGTGCAGGACTAGAAGTATACTTCTATTATAGAGTTTGGCTCATATCTGAGGATGAAATAGAAGACTTACTTTTAACACAGGTTGTCTGTCACATTGGACATTTTCTTTGATACTTTGAAGGGATAAAATAATGAAGAAGAGAATTAACATGTCTGACAATTTAAAGCTAGCTAATGGTCAGTACTTGCTAAGGCCTCAAAAATCTTAAAAGGTTTGTGGGTGTGGGGATGTGTGTGGGGCGGTATAATTTTTTTTTTAACTGAAAAAATAATTGCCATCTCTTTAAGGATGTTGTAGCCTAAAGCCTAAAATAAAATAAAAAACTTTTGTTATTTAGAATTGCGGCTTTCAGTTGTAAAATGGATGTTGAGGAAGTATGAGAAACTAGACTATTCTCTGACTTCCTTTTTTCAGCTCCTAATCCAGAGTCCAGGTAATCCATGTGGACCAGATGTGATTGGAGCTCTCATTTATTGAAATATAGTGAAATCAAAATAAGAGACTTGCCAATGGAAATCCAGTCAACATCTTTAACAGAAGCCAGGCATGGTGGCTCATGCCTGTAATCCCAACACTTTGGGAGGCTGATGTGGGAGGATTGCTTGAGCTCAGGAGTTAGAGACAAGCCTGGGCAACATAGCAAGACTGCTTCTTAAAAAATCTCTAATAGAGGTATAAAGAAAATTTAAGTGAAATGATTAATGTTTCCTTTGTCCGTGTTTTAGATTAAGGTATTCTCTTGTGGTAAAAGTAGATATATAAAATATACTTTTGTTTCAGAGATGTTTAGAATATTATGATATTCAATTGATATAACTGGAATTCTTTTCCACTGCTGACCAAATGAGATACTGTTTATGGAAGAAACCTTATAGGATTGGAGGCTATAAGGAGCAAAGAATAAAGAAGAGATTGTAATGCAGTGGTGGATTGCAGGGAGCAGGGAAGGAAAACCATTTTTCAAATTAGCAAAATTTGGTGCCTAAGTCCATAGGTGCATAACTAAAGCATTTTGGTAACTTTTATACTTATTGAAACAGACATACACCAGAGATAGTTGTTAAGTACCTACTATGTGCGATGTGGAAATTTAGAAACATGTTATTTTTATTCAAGGATCTTATAATACATTATAGTTCAAAAATTAATGGTAATTAGAATATAATAGCAATAGCACAGTGATGATCTAAAACAGTTGACCTAAATGCATAGTTTCCTAGAAAGCCATGACATTCTGGAAATACTAGGAAATTAGTTTTAGGCATTTAGCTAGTTTTTTTTTTTTTTAATTGAATTTTTGGTGTTCTTTCGGCTTTAAGTAAATGATAGAAGACCAGGCGTGGTGGCATATACCTGTAATCCTAGCACTTGGGAGGCCCAGGTGGGTGGGTCACCTGAGATTGGGAGCTCGAGACCAGGCTGGCCAATATGGCGAAACCCCGTCTCATACAAAAATTAGCCAGGCATGGTGGCAGGTGCCTGTAATCCCAGCTACTTGGTAGGCTGGGGCAGGGAGAATTACTTCAACCCAGGAAGCAGTGGTTACAGTGAGCCAAGATGGTGCTATTGTATTGCAGCCTGGGTGATGGAGCAAGACTCAGTCTCAAAAAAGAAAAAAAGTAAATGATACAAATGACACTAGACACTTGGTACCCAAACTCTTATTTGCTCTACCAACTCTCATTGGATTAATAGTTATACATTCTAATATATTCTAAACATTCTAATAAACCATCTAGAAGTACAGGCATGGGTCACTTTAGCTTGCTTTGCATAATTACATACTGTGTATAATTGCTGAACATTGTAAGGTTGCATCATGGTCTCTGGAGTCAGACAAATCTGAATGGGAATCCAAGTTCTGGTATTTATTAATTATCATACTTTGAACAAAATACTTATGTTCTCTCTGCTTCAATTTCATCATCTCTGTAATGCAGGCACTGCATAATAGGATTACTATAAGAATTAAATGGGATAAACCACAGAAACTGAAAACATCATAGGAAATCAATAAGTATTCTCTTATTAGATGTAAATGTTAAATTGCTTAGGAGTCTAAACTATTTTCTAATAGACACTTTAAAGTGGGAATTATTGTAATAAGAGAAATAGCTTTAATTTGAAAAAGCCTCAGCTTGCAATTAACTCAGTACAAAAGGTTTAAACTAGCTGGCCGGGCGCGGTGGCTCAAGCCTGTAATCCCAGCACTTTGGGAGGCCGAGGCGGGTTGATCACGAGGTCAAGAGATCGAGACCATCCTGGTCAACATGGTGAAACCC
>NW_016107687.1:1355816-1359496 GCF_001604975.1 Cebus imitator | reverse complement strand
AAAAAAAAAAAAAAAAAAAAAAAAAAAAAAAAAAAAAAACGGTTTAAACTAGTTCATTCCTTTTTCTCTTTTTTTCTTTTTTCCTTTCCAATATTTTCCCCAAAAAAGTTTTTCATTCTTAAAACTTATTCAGACAAAAAGTGTGTAAGCTTTGATGTTTATTCCGTGAAACTTCATGTTGAATTGTATCAGGAAAAAATGTCAGTGTTTGACAAACGCCTTGAACCTTTGTCAGGAACACAGTCATTCCAAAATGTAAATCTTTGTACTTTCTGTAAATCAATGATTTCCACACACTGCCTTTCTCTAGTAGTAAAAATCAGCCTACTAATAAGGTCTGAAATGTCCTTGCTTAGTTATGGGCAAGTTAATGAAACCCTGCCTCCTGTGCATTCTACATAAAAGTACAATAGTGGATCATTCAGATTTGCACTTCCTTAAACTGCCCTTTCCAACAATGTCATTAACCTGCAATCATTGATCACTCTAATTTATTGCCTTTTATCCTGATTAGCTTTCATGTGAAAAAAAAAAAGGGCAAATTTGTTTTCCATATTTTAAAAATGTTATATCAACCAAAATATAATATTCGGCTTTCAAAAGCTATGAAAAACTGGCAGTTTTGTAGTAAGCTTTTATTTTAACATAATACTGAGGTTAACATCATTTCAAATGAAGGTATTATAATAAAGACTTAGATAGAACAATGAATACAGCCTGTATGTGTCAGAAATTTTTTGAAATTTACTTTCACGTCTGAAATAATAAGGATTAACTGTACTGAGAAAACAGCTTCTTATTTTCCTTTATTTTTTATTTATTTTTTTCTTCTGGCCTTACTTTAATACAAAAGAGGATTTTATTATAATTATCTTACCCCTCAGATATGCTAGTTCTAAGATAAGCTTATGATTTTGAGCTTGGAATTGAAGCAATTTGATTTTATATGATGTCTGTTGTACTATTTTGTTTGCTTAAATTGCTGGTGATATCGTAATTCCGAAGTAGAAAAAGACCTTAGGGAGTCATATTTTCCTTAATACAGTGACCTGGAAGGTTACATTTGGTTCAGCCACCCTAAACTTCCTAGAAAATAACTCTTCTGGGCTAGGGTATCAAGAATATCATTTTGAGCTTTTTTAAGGCATGACATTTCCATTCCCCACATTTGTGCAGCCTCCCAAATCCTACATATCCAGAGCCAACCCCTCTGAAGCCATATGTGATGATGACCCCCAAGTGGCCAGTGACCTTTCCCTTTCTGAAAGTCCCTTAGACTAAGTAGTCTACACCATCATATCTAGAACTCGTATTTTTCTTTTTTTTTTCATTACACATTTAATAATTGGCCAACATAGCCCTTTATATAATGAGAAAGTATTTTCCTATTTCATCTGATTAAAATCTTCCATTACCTTTGGAAGGGGAATATGGCAGTTATTAATGACCACTTTGCAGTTGAGGAAACGTGAGCTCCAAAGAAATAGTTTCTTCCCCAATGTCACACGTCCTCTGACTAGAACCAGTGTTCAGACACTCCCGTATTCTGTACTGTGTTTGCCTTGGGCATAAGTTTTGCCTTCTGATTAAGCCTATCAACTCCTCAAGGACACGTTCTGGTGGGAACTCCATATTACAAACTCCACTTACTAGAAATTTAGTTGCTAATTCTGTCATATCCTGGAGGAGAGCTGTCCAAGAGATAAGCCATGTTGGTAATTTTAGATTGTTTTTTAGGAGTTACATTTTAAATAATAAAAAGAAACCATTGAATAGGTGAAATTAATTTTAAAATATTTTTGTATAATATACTATATACAAATTTTATGACTTCAGCATGAATTAATATACAGATGATTAAGACATTTTACATTATTTTTTTCTCTTAATAAGATTTTAGAATTTCATGTGTGTTCTACACTCACACTTCTGTTCAGCCTAGCCACATTGCAGGTGCTCAGTGACACCTGCAACTACATAGTGGGCAGCACAGTGCTTAAGATTTCTCCACAATGTAGTTGGAAATCAGTTTCTACTCCCTGATAACAGATTAAATGGAAGTAATCATTAGTTCCACACCAGAAGACAGAAATGAGTGATTCAAAAATAATTAAAATAATAAGAGGCTTAGGGGAAAATATGGATACCGTTCATTCTTGTGAGGGTTTTTGTTGTTGTTATTAATTTGTTTTGCCCTATGATTCATCATTCAAATGGGAGAACCTTACAACTTACAAAGAAAACTCTATTTCATAAGGTGTAGGATGCTTAGCATTGTATTTGTTATTCATTTGTATTCTCTTCTGAAATGTAAATCTGATTGTAAATCCTTGTTTAAAATTGTTAAATTTTTGCCTATTGATGCTTCTAAGAATCATCCATTCGAGGTCCTACTAGACCAAGAAGATCAAAATAACCAGCCTGGACACAGGTATTTTTAGTAAGGATGCCAGGTGGTTTTTATCACCAAGCCAATTTGCAAAGTTGACCTGTGAAATAAAATCTGACTCCACATGGGGTCCTTTCCGACCTAGTCTGTGACCAGACCTCCTGCCCATTCAGAATTCAATTTCAGCAACAGAGAAGCGCTTGCTATAACTCTTCCGTCTCTCCCACTTCCTTCAGCCACACTTCTGATAAGTCAGTCTCGGCATCACCTCTTTGTGCCCTTGCCTTTTTGCCCAGCCATGAATATGTCCTCCCCAGGATCTCACTGCATCTTGACATTCTTACCTTGAGGCTGTGAAAGTTGCTCATTCTCATTATCTGTCTGTGTTGCCTCTGCCTCCTCGCTGAGAATGGGGCTCATGACTTTCAGTCTGTTATATATGGCCATAAATAAGGAGTCTGGCATAAGGAAATATTCAGTAAATATTTTTAAATGAAAGCTTGCTGGTGCTAGTAATAATAACATGTCCATCTGTTTCACAGTGGTTTACAGATTGCAGCATGCTTTTCACTTATATCATCTCACTTAATTCTCAGCACAGCCTTGTGAGATGGGAAGTACTATTTTATAAAATGAAACTGTGAGAGGTTGATGGAGTTGCCCCATGTCACATGACATGTATTAGGTGACACTGTAACTCCAATCTGGGTTCATCGTGACCTGGTCTGGATCCTCTCAGACCTAGTCTGTGACTAGATCTCCTACTTATCTGGAATTCAATTTGGTAAATCGAATTAAGTAACCTTCATCCTGATGCTTCCTGATTTATGTACAGAATATAAGAGAAGCATAAATCTTGGGTTCAGATTTCTAGTGAAGTGAAGAAATGGCCTGTGTTTATTCAGTTCATTCACTTAAAAAAAAATCAGAGCTTACCTTTAAGGAGTTTTGCCTGCTCCAAATTTTTAACCTAAAAAAGCTTATTATGCAAAATTTGCACCTGGTGTTTAGTTAATCAACAGGTTGTATAAATATTCACATGAACAATGAGCATGGAAATAATCAATGGAACCAGATAGCATCTCATTGGGTTGGTCTTAAAGTCATTTCAGTGGCTCTCCCCTCTCATTTAGGAGAATCCCGTCTGTCCTTTGGATAAAGATAATAATATATCTTAAGAGAAGTGTGTACCTATGCAACAATCTTGCATGTTCTTCACATGTACCCCAAAACCTAAAATGCAATAAAAAAGTATAAATTAAAAAAAAAAAGTAAACTGGGTCCATGACTG
>NW_016107687.1:1318142-1355775 GCF_001604975.1 Cebus imitator | reverse complement strand
AAGAGAGAATGTAGACTCTTTTAGTGTCATAAGGAAGTTCTGACCAAATGAGAATGTGAAATAACAGAGATGATTTGTGATTCTTTAGAAATGTGATTATCTTATTTGCTAGATAATCATGAGTATCACACCAGTGTTTCAATTTTATGTCCTAGTCATCATTCAGTAATATATTAGAGAAGTAGCCCAGTATGGATCAATGTTTCCGTGAAATATGCATCAGTTTGTGGCTTCACACAAATTTATTTTAAGAGTTAGAGTTTCCCTTTATGAGAGCAATAGCAAGACATTCCTTCATTTCCTCTGTTTCTAGGCAATTCCACTTTATTTGGTAAGTATTAGTTAGCAGATTTTTATAGCTTAGAGGAACCATTTCAATTTTTTTCCTTTTTTTAACAAATTAATTGCAGCAGTTTGAAAAGCACGCTCATTTTGTGCATTGTTCTTGTTGGATTATTGGTATTGATTCATTCTGTAGTGATTCTCTGGTAGAGCAGGATGAAATAATAATCATTTTAAAAAACAGTAAATTTTAGCCTCCATTAAAACAGCCATTATGATTATTTAGCAGGTCCTGACCTAGATTTAAGTAATGACTGCTTACAGCCTCCTCAGAGATCACATTTTTCTGCCTAAAAGAGGTTGTGCTAGTTTATGCAGTTATGGGGAATTCATGGTGAAAAGCCTTTCCTAATATTCTATTAGGTAAATCTTTTTTATACCATTAAGTGCCTTTGGCCTCATGAAATCTTTTTAAAGTACTTGTCCATAATTGGACATTTGACAAAAAGTACCCAAAAGTACTGGGTGTAGAAATATGAATTTGTTATTACTATTACCATCATTATCAGAAATGTATCAACAACCAAAATTTCATGGAATTGTGGTATAGCTATCTTTTTATGTATGTAACAGCTGTTTTGAGATATATTTCACCTATCATATGATTTACCATTTCTAGAATACAATTCAGTGGTTTTTGGCATAGTCACAGTTTTGTAATCAGAGCCACAATCAATGTTCAATCATTTTATTACCCTATAAAGAAACTTTGCATCCATTAGCAGCCATTTTTCCCCAACTCTCCCAATTCTAGGCAACCTCTTATCTACTTTCTGAGTATATAGTCCATTCTGGACCTTCTGTATGAATGAATTATAGATTGTGGTTTCTTGTGAGTGGCTTCCACTCATTAAAGTTATATTTTCAAGGTTCATGCATGTTGTAAATAAGTACTTCATTCCTTTGTATGGCTAAACAGTATTCTGTTGCATGACTATATCACATTTTGTTTATCTCTTTATTAGTTGATACACATTTGAACTGTTTTCGACTTTCAGTTGTTATGAGCAGTGCTGCTATTGCACACATTCATGTGCAGGTTTTTGTGTGAAAATAGATTTTCATTTCGCTGGAATGTATACCTAGGAGTGGAATGGCTGAGTCATGTGGTAACTCTAAGTGTAATCTTTTGAAGAACTGCCAGACTGTTTTCCAAAGGGACTGCATCATTTTACATTCCCACCAGCAATGTATGAGGGTTCCAGTTTCTCTACATTCTCTTCCAACACCTTTTTAAAATCTTTTTGGTTATAGCCATCCTAATGAGTGTGAAGTAGCACCTCATTGTGCTTTTGATTTGCGTCTCCCTGAAAGCTAATGATACTGAGCGACTTTTCATATGCTACTGGCCATTTGTATATCATCTTGGGAGAAATGTCTGTTGAGATCCTTTGCCCATTTTTAAAACTGAGATTTAGTTTTTATTACTGAGTTGTAAGAGTTCTTTGTGTATTCCATATACAAGCTCCTTATCAGATACATGCTGTGTGAATACTTTGTCCCTTTTCACTTTCTTGGTGGTTACTGCTGTCTATCTTGTAACCTACTTATCCTTCAAGGCATTACGTTTTCCCCACTCTTCCAATCCAAATCAGTTCCTGCCCCTCTTTCCATAGCTTCCTGTTGCACCTCTTTGTTATGGCAGTGAACAGAGTGTAAATGATCGGTTTAGGATTTGTCTTCCTAACTGGAAGGACCTGTGTCTTACAAACCTTTGTATCTCCCATGCCTAGGACGCTGCCTAACACAAAATGGAAACTCAATCATTGCTTGTTCACCTAAACTAAATGAACCTTGAGTCTGAAAATAATGATTCAGGTCAATGCTAATCTAAAAAAGCTTCTAGAAAGGTCAGTGCTTATCTAAAAAAGCTTAATAGACTGTCAAAGAATCTGGGGGTAGGAAAGAAGCTACAATGTCTTAAGCAGAAATAAGGCTCACTGTTTTTCTCAAAATCACCCCATGCCCTTAGGCTTTCACAAGTTCCAGCTTTAATGTTCTGTAGTTCCCATGATGACAGTGGTGCCTCTAGCTGTAGCTGCCTGTGGCCCCATGGCATGATTCATATAGTGTGAGGCCCGGTGCACCGTGGGCTGTTTTACTTTGTTCTTTTTTGTTTGAGACTGGGTGTCACTGTGTTATCTAGGCTGGAGTGCAATGGTGTGATCACAGCTCCACCTCAGCCTCAAGTTCTAGGGCTCAAGCAATCCTTGCACCTCAGCCTCCTGAGTAGCTGGGATCACAGGCATGCACCACCACAACCAGTTAAATTCTACTTTTTTTTTTTTTTTTAAGTGGAGATGGGATCTCCCTATCTTGCCCAGGCTGATTTCAAACTTTTGAGCTCAAGCAATCCATCTGCCTTGGCCTCCCAAAGTGTTGAGATTATAGGCATGAGCCATTGTGCGTAGCCCTTTGAAAATTACAGATGACACAAAGTAACAGTTACTTTTTGTAAAATGAAGATGAAGATTTAATTGTTAAATCAGTCATTCTCGTGATTTCCTAGTTCTTGATCCTAAATCCTTATAGAAGTAAGCAAGAGAACATTTAAAAATGAGAACCAAGAAAAAACCCACATGATTTTTGTGTATTTCTGATGATATTTGAGATTTGTTCTTTTATTTCTTATTTGGCACTAAGTCAGCTTAAAAAAGAAAAAAAAAAAAAAACAGAAAACTAGTTGACACGCTAAGATGATTGATTTATTTTCTCTTCGTGCAGCAAGATGTGCTAAAATTACTTCATCTTAAAAGACTTACTGGGATCCCTGAATGGGAAACACCCCCACTCTTGATACATTCTTTTTCTTCATGACACAAAAAGAGCTCTGTATTTTTGAAAGACAAAGTTTGGCAAACATGCTGATTATAATACCGTATTGGAAAACACTTACTTTGATTGACTAAAAACTAGATGCTGTTCATAGTAGTTAAAAGCCTGTAATAATATGTTCAACTCTGGTGTTCAGCACACACCCATGAAGTTATAATAAGATCCTCCAATGTAGAGGTGGAGAAACCAAGCAAGGACACTTGAGAAATTCTTCCCTGTCTTCCCCCAGGACTCCCTAGAAACAGCACTGCCTGGAGGCTGACCTTATTGAGGGCAGAGATCTTGTTTTATTAGTTATTGTTTCTTCTTTGCCAGGATACAAGCTTGGCACTGTATAGGTGCCCGAAAAAAAGGTTTGGTGGATACAGGATGGGAAGCGTTTGATTAGTCAGACTGATAGGTCAGGGTCAGAAGTCTCCAGGGGTACCACTTACTGGCTGAAATCCGTAGATAAAGTATTTATACTGCTGAAACTTCGATTATTCCTTGTAAAATGGAGGATAATACTAAAACTTATTTTGTTAGGGCATAGACTAGCAAACACTGAGTTATTATTAGTTATTTTTAAATTAAGCACATTTCCTGACTCCCCATTCAGAACTTAACCACCTTGTTAATGAACATGCTGTTAACTTGCTGTTAATGAACTTGATTAAACATAGTCAAGTTTATGTATATATATGTGGCCTTCTCTAAGAAATATAGTGAGAAATTTAAAGAGACAATATTTGGACATTGATTTCTACTAACTCCACTGAAAATTAGATTCAACCTTCACTTTTAGGGAAATGCACTGACATTGGGGAAGATGAAATAAAGAAGTTTTCTAGCATGATATTCTTTTCTTTGGAGCTTAGCCTTAGGTCTTAGAACAAAAACAAGTCGGTAGTTATTAGTTACTGTATCTCCTTTTCCAAAATACACGTTTCTTTGTTATAGTCATTTACAGATATTTTTGCATGCCACATTTTTGCTTAATCACTAAATGACCACCCTTCATGTTCCTAATGTATTAAATTATCAGAGAATTCTTTGAGGATTATATATGTCAATAAGGGTGTTATTTTGAACAATGTGTAAAAGGTGAAGGCCAGCTGAAGAGGTCTTTTTGTTATTAACATAATAATAAAGCAGAATCTGAGGACTGCACTGTTATGAATGGATTATTTGGCTATGGAAGGAAGTTATTTTTAGGCACAGCATCCCTATATGCCCTGAAGCTATGTGTGTTACAAACTAGAAATTATGTACTGTATAAAAATTACCAGATGTCAGTATCTATATGTGCCACATGGCAAATGTGTAGTGGTTCAGAGCCTGGAAGAAATGATGCCTATTTCTTTGCTATTCATACTCAAAAGGGATAATTCAGGTAAAGTGCTATTGAAAAAAAATTATAATGTTCCCAGCTACCCAAAGATATTATTGTTATCTGAAAGGCTTTAATTCTTTCCCTTAATGGCTCTTTGTGCGTTTTTGGCATTACAAATATAACCCATATATTTATTCTAATTTATTACATTCTTTCCTGAGGCTCCTCTTGTTCTTTTAAAGGGTCAGCAGATAACTTATTTAAAGAATCAGCAGGGACACAGTATTCTAACAAAGGTCCAATACAGAGCTAAATATGTAACAGGATTCATGGCCAGACATGGTGGCTCACACCTGTAATCCCAGCACTTTGGGAGGCCAAGGCAGGTTGATCACCTGGTGCTGCATGCCTGTAGTCTCAGCTAATCAGGAGGCTGAGGCAGGAGAATCACTTGAACCCGGAGGCAGAGGTTACAGTGAACTGAGATCACGGCACTACACTCTAGCCTCGGCAACAGAGCGAGACTCCATCTGAAAACATACGTATATACATATATATATGAATATGGATTCGTGACTTATATCTTGCACATACCAGCACACCTCATTAATTTTCATTAAACCATTCAATGACTTCTCTTCTCTCCTTAGAAATTCGAGCTCAACTGGTAGAACAACAAAAATGCCTGGAGCAGCAAACGGAGATGCGAGTTCAGCTTCTTCAGGACCTGCAAGATTTCTTCCGAAAAAAAGCTGAAATTGAGACGGAATATTCCCGGAATCTAGAGAAGTTAGCAGAAAGGTTCATGGCAAAAACAAGAAGTACTAAGGATCATCAACAATACAAGTAAGAGAGACTTGACTCTAATTTCCAAGGCACTGTCCATCCTCTACATTTGTAATTTATGGGCATTGATTTATCATTTCAGGCTAGTGTAATCTCTTGACATTTTTGACTTTCCAATACATACCTATTTATGGATAACTTTATATGCCAGAAGAGAAGGTATGTCTTTGTAAAATTCTGGATTATAGAAACCTGAGAGTTGATATCTGCTATAGGTAGGACAGATTTAAAATAGCTTTGTGTTCAAACAAAGACCTCATGTTTTCTGTCGTGAATTTATATGAAAATAAGCAGTAAGAGTTGCTTGAGTTTAGTGCCCTGCTCCCTGCCCCTTGTGTTTATGGGCATTGTAATTGACACTTATTTAAAACAAAAGTTTTAAGGAAAATGCTATGAATGAGCATAAATTGTTTAATTATATTTGCTTTAAAAAATACACATAAGATGTTCTGCTAATGAAATTTACTTTATGATTTAAATCCTGGGGATAGGGCCAGGTGGGATGGCTCACGCCTGTAATCCTAGCACTTTGAGAGGCCGAGGCCGGTGTATCATCTGAGGTCAGGAGTTCAAGACCAGAATGACCAATATGGTGAAACCTCGTCTCTACTAAAAATGCCAAAATTAGCCAGGCAAGGTGACATGCACCTGTAATCGCAGCTACTTGGGAGGCTGAGGCAGGAGAATAGCTTGAACCCAGGCAGCAGAGGTTGCAGTGAGCTGAGACCGCAACACTGCACTCCAGCCTGGGTGATAGAGTGAGACTCCATCTCAAAAAAAAAAAAAAAAATCCTCAGGACAGAGAGAGACAAGTAAGCAGACAACTCCAGTGAAGTAAGCAAATGCTCCAACAGGGGAAGGCATGGAGACCCTGGACAGACCCAACTGAAATCTATTCTGCGTTGGAGGTGGGGAAGGGAAGGTGCTGAAAGAAGAAGCATTGAAGCAAAGACCTGAAAGACGAGTTGGCCAGTAAAGGAGAGAAGAGGAGGATATTCCAGGCAAGGGAAACATCGTGGGCAAGGGGCCAGCAGGGAAGGGATGTCAGCAGGTTTGCAGAACAGACGTAGTCCAGCGGGAGTGACCAAGGAGGCGATGAGCTACATGGCTGCAGGTGTCAATCAGAGCAGGTCCCGGGGGCCTGTGGATCTTCCTGGCCAGTTGGGACCTTTTCCAGGGGCATGAGAAACAACACTGCAGGTAGAGAGAAGTCGACCTGTTCGGGAGACAGTAAAAGGACAATGCAGGCTTTCATTTCTGTAAATACAGCCGGCCAGATAATCTGAAAAACATGTCTGTCTGAAAACTCTCAGAAATCCTGGTAATATATAATGGACATCCTTTTAAATATAAAACTGAACTCACAGGAAAGTAAGGAAAATTTCCAGGGGCCAAAAAAAGAAAAGGGAACTGAAAACCCATGTGGAAGTCGAATCCACCCTTTAATTTCACATGGGAAGAGAAGATGAGGTCTGTGCCAAGTAAAGGTTTGGAACTGAGGGTTTCCTCCCCACCAGCCCCCTTGCATTGCATCCCAGAACCAGAAGAGCTACTATCTCAGTGAAATGGTAAAACAGAAAACCCTCTACCCACCTGCACAGGGCATAACAAGGAGACCTTGCTGTTCAGCCTGTGCTCCCGTTTGGAAGCTGCTGAGATGCATGCCTTTCTTTCACCATTGGCTTTGTAGTTCTGTTTATTTCATACCTCTCCACGACCTTGGACCCTGTATAAAAAAAAATAGGAGGGGAACTATCACCTGGGACACTTGTGCAGAAGCAAACACAAGTGTTTGTTTTTTCTTGTCTTCTCTTTTTCTTTTTCTCTCTCTCCCCTCTTTTATCTCCTCTTTTTTCTTCCTCTCCCTCACTCTCTGTCTTCTCTCTTCCCCCCCCCCTTCCTCCCCATCTCTCAACTTTAACCTTTACTGTTGGTCCAGCATAAAAATTAATCTTAATGATGATCCCCAGGGTGAATGAATGTTACATGTACTTGACAGAGAGCAGGGCTGGGAAATAGAGGCTGGAGCCAGTATTCTACTCACATTTATAGTAACATAACTGTTTCTTTTTAAAACCAGTTGCAATTAAGAAGACAGCCCATTCATCTATTCAGTAATTTTTTTTTTTTTTTTGAGATGGAGTCTTGCTTTGTCACCCAGACTGGAGTGCAGTGGTGCGATCTCAGCTGACTGCAACCTCCTCCTCCCCGGTTCAAGCAATTTTTAGGCCTCAGCCTCCCGAGTAGCTGAGATTACCGGTGCACATCGCCATGCCTGGCTAATTTTTGTATTTTTAGTAGAGACAGAGTTTTGTCATGTTGGCCAGGCTGGTCTCAAACTCCTGACCTCATGTGATCCACCTGCCTTAGCCTCCCAGAGCACTGGGATTACAGGCATGAGCCACTGCATTCAACCCATTCAGTAAATATTTTTGAGTATCTTCCATGCTTTGCACTTGGTAATTAGTGGCTGTGAAGGGAGAATATAAATGGATTTGTGTACCTTATCTGGCCCCATGGTGAATGAATGCATTTTTCTTTCTCCTGGTTTATTTGGTACTTTTCTTTAAAAGGTAAGCAGTTTGAAATTTTCTTTAACTTGAGTAAGTTTATTATTAAATATGGGACTGAAGATTAAGATGAATATGTCTGTGAAAAGGATAAAACAGGATTGGGAAAAAAGAGTCAACCAGATTTGAGTTTGAATATTGACTCCACTTTGTGACTTTGGTTAAGTTACTTACCCTCTCTAATCCTTGGTGTCCTAACCTAATGAGGTTTTATGACCTTTAAGTGAGAAACATGATGAAGTCCTTGATATGATTGATAAACTGGCCAGGATATGCACTGCATATTCCTTCCCCTTTTAACCAAACAAATGTTGCATCGTTAGCATGATAGCATTACCAATTAATTAAGCTATACTCTGGAATCTTGTTCTTATTCAGTTTGGAGACACTTATTGAGTAGAGCAATCTTTGGCCCAAAGATGCCACTCCATAGAGCAAGGCTTGGTTCAGCCTCCATAGACTCAGAAAAGACTCTCTCGGCTGGGTGTAGTGGCTCACGCCTGTAATCCTAGCACTTTGGGAGGCTGAGGCAGGTGAATAACCTGAAGTCAGGAGTTTAAGACCAGCCTGGCCAATATGGTGAAACCATGTCTCTACTAAAAATACAAAATTTAGCTGGGCGTGCAGCTCGCCTGCAGTCTCAGCTGCTCAGGAGGCTGATGCAGGAGCATTGCTTGAGCCCAGGAGGCGGAGGTTGCAGTCAGCTGAGATTGTGCCACTTCACTCCAGCCTGGGCAACAGAGTGAGACTCCATCTCAAAAAAAAAAAAAAGAGACCCTCTCAGACACTAGGTTCGGTCTTTATCAAATCTGTATGCCTTGCTAAGCTTCCATTCTTTCATTGATGGAAAAGATACAAAGGGCCAAGTGCGGTGACTCACTCCTGTAACCCCAGCACATTGGGAGGCTGAGGCAGGTGGATAACCTGAGATAAGGAGTTCGAGACCAGCCTGACCAACATGGTGAAACCCTGTCTCTATTAAAAATACAAAAATTAGCCAGGTGTGGGTAGTGGGTGCCTGTAATCCCAGCTACTTGGGAGGCAGAGGCAGGAGAATCGCTTGAATCCAGGAGGAGGAGGTTGCAAAGAGTCGAGATCATGCCATTGCAGTCTAGCCTGGGCAACAAGAGCAAAACTCCGTCTTAAAAAAATAAAAAAAAAAAAAGCAAGATAGAAAGAATCTCTGCCTCAAATGGTAGTAAAAATGGTAGTAATAAGGATTAAGTAGAGTTGATGTCTGTGAAGTTTTTATATTAGCCCCTGGATAAAAGAGCTAATTCTGTGTAGTGCTTATTGTATATACATGGCATTATTATAAGTATTTTAAAATATATATTAACTCCAATGATTCTCATAAACCATCATAAGATTGTTCTTATGAAAGAACAATGTTATTTTACCCATTCTACAAAGTAACTGGGGCACAGAGTAGTTAAGATCATTTGCCCAAGATCACATAGCTAGTAAGGGGTAGTTCTGTATGTGAACCCAGACAGTGCAGCTCCAGAGGCCATGATCTTGACATGGATATTACTTTTCACAGTAAGTGTTCAGTTAATGATAACTGTCATTATTTTTTATATCACTACTACTACTATTACTAAGGCAATAATAATTATTCATGCAATAAGTGAAATAACACTTATTTAATGCTTACTATGGGGCAAGGCCCTGAGGATATGATGAAACATGGAATGTTCTGAAAGAATTTGTGGGTTACTTCAGCAAAGAAGATCTATGTGAAGGTTCGTAGAAATAAGGCAACATTTACCTTACTGTATGGGGCTGGGTAGACAGAACTGTCAGTAGAAAAGCCCCAGTTACCTGCTGTAGAACCACTGCTCTTTGCCTGGTGGTATTAAGAAAAGGGAGGTTGCAGGGTGAAGGGTATAATTCTTCAGTGTGCCAGTGGGGAGAATGGGAGGCTGCCCCCACAGGTGCCAAGTGCTAGGAGCCTAAATCAGGCTTTTCTTCCCTATGCCCATTCCTGCTTCCATCTTCTGCTTTCATTTTCTTCTAGAGAGGGCACTGACTTAATGCAGTGTTAAATCCTGAATCTGAGAGACGTAATAGCAGAAAGACCCGACTTCATCATTTCTTTCCTAACTTAATTATTATTCAGTCATAAATGATCATGAATCATAGGAGGATAACATGTCTGACTAAAGGGAGCTTTTGTTCCTGCATTAGGATAAGGACTCTCTGCCATGTTGCCATTTTACAGTTAGTTTTTAAAGAACAAACAAGCCAAAAAAAATTGTTTTTGAGACAGAGTCTTGCCCTGTCACCCAGGCTCCAGTGCGATGGCGCCATATTGGCTCATGGCAACCTCCACCTCCCAGGTTCAAACGATTCTTGTACCTCAGCCTCTCAAGTAGCTAGGATTACAGGTGCCCACTACCACACCCAACTAATTTTTGTATTTTTAGCAGAGAGGGGGTTTCACCATGTTGCCCAGGCTGGTCTTCAACTCCTGATCTCAGGCAGTCCACCCACCTCGGCTTCACAAAGTGCTAGGATTACAGGCGTGAGCCACCATGCCTGGCTGCAAAAATTGTTTTATGTGTACTTTTTCTTAAGCAATATCATTTCAGTTGCTCACTCTTTTTGTTGAGTTATTCTTTAAGATTTTTTAAAAGTTTTTTTATGCAGTTTATATTAACTTTTAGCTTTATTATCTAGAATAAAACAAGGAGCAGTTATGAATTTGAAACAGTTTAATGGGTTTCAACAGAACATGTGACAGGTCATAAGCCAGCAACTTCATGATTTTCTTCATGAGCCTTGAGACAATGCAATAAAGTTCAGATTCCCAGGAATAGTTTTTGGGAGACTGGAGGTTATATATCAGGGGATTAATAAATAACCTTCAAATTTATGTTCCATGGAACGCATAACTAGCCAAATTTCTTTTCCAGCAACAGACTGAACATTCAAAGCAGACTTTGTGTGCCAGGGAAAACCACAGTCTGTCTGAGACAGTAGTCAATAACATTTTTATGTAAACATAAATTGCTTTCTTCAATGGAGTGTTTAAAGCTGTGGGCCTGCATAAGCACTGTGTATGTGAGGGTCCCATGGCCCTTGTCAGGAATATGGGTTTTCATGAGTGTTGTTGGCTCATGTGTTTTCTTCCAAACCTGGACAATTGTTGGCTCTGTGCCATCCACAGGCTGGAAGGCTGTTCTGCTGGCCGATAAGTGTCCTGGTCTGAGAAATGCTCAGTGCAGGAAGCACAGCAACAATATCCATCTGTTGTGGCTCCTGTGTTTGCCTTGGTGACTTCACTCATCCGAGTGGGGCAGCTTTGAAATAGACGGTAATTCTGTTTTTCTTCACTTCTTAGGAAAGACCAGAACCTGTTGTCTCCCGTGAACTGCTGGTATTTGCTCCTGAACCAAGTAAGGAGAGAAAGCAAAGACCACGCAACCTTGAGTGACATCTATCTGAACAACGTGATTATGCGGTTCATGCAGATAAGTGAGGATTCTACCAGGATGTTTAAAAAGGTACATTCCATAAATCCTGCCATGCTTTCCAATAACTGCTTTGCCTATAGCCAGGACTGAGAACGGTATCTGAAAAATTAGGTGGATGAATGAATTCTTTAGAGACACAGAATAAACGATTAAAAATTAGAGGAATTAATGTTTTAAAAACAGAATTAAAAGGTATATGTCATAATTATAGAGTTATAAGTCAGTGAATCTGTGAACTAAACAATGTGAGCAAAAATTTTGAAATAAGATGTTCCTGCAAATTGCACCTTTGCCCAGGAACGGACCACCTGTACTCATGAAAAATCAGACCAGAGGGTGAATGCCTTGAGTTCTTTGCTTGGGGCCCATACATGGTGAGAAACTTGTGAAGAACAAGATTATTAGATGTGCTGCTCTCTTGAGAAGATGTTAGCACAGTGTCTCTTAGTCTCACCAGACTAGCAGCAGAGGCTGCGAGAGAGTGACATGAAGAAAATTTCGCAGGGCACAGAAAATTCCATCCCTGACACACCAGTGAGCTTCCTCCTCCCCAAATCTATTAAAAAACAAGAACTGGGCTTTGAAGCTTTCTTATCATTGTTACGAGTCTCAGCCAACTCCCAGCAATTTTTTTGTGGTGTGGACATTCTTGTTGAGCACAAATAGTAAAATGGGACCATTTCCTGTGTAGAGAATGCAGCTACTTGCCCAGTACAGCTTGTGTTATTTTTTATGCTTGTAAGATGAGAGTTTTCCCCCACCCCCTCAGATTTGTATTAGGAATGTTGTTGCCTCTACCTATACCTGTACCTCTACTCAGTAATTATTAGTTTCAGAAAGTAGGGGGGAGAAAAACCACTCTGTAGATTAATGACATATTTATGTTTGAAAGAGCCTCCTTAAAACAAAGACATAGTGTTAAGCAGGCCAGCTGGAAAATTTCTTAGTCATGTTTGATGTATCCACATTAGATTTGATTTCTGACCTAGAAAGGGAATTTAGCAAGCTCTAAGTCACCTTATGCTCCATTAAATAGAAAAAAAAAAAATATTTCAAACAAAGGAGAAATGTTAAAAATGGAAACTAAGGAGCATATCATTTAAGAAGAGGTACGAAGAGAAATATCCTATGCGTCTTGAATAGTAGAGTTAAAAAATAATAATTTAGACAGAGCTGAGAAAGTGAAATAATTTTCTTGTACATGAGCTCTTTTTACAGGGACCTCATTTGGTTCAGCAGGTTTTTCTGAGCCTCTCCCATGGGCAGGAGACTACAATGATAGGTGTTGGAAGGGCTACAAAGATGAAGAAAAAACTAGTCCTGGTGCTCAAGGAGGTCACAATTTATCCTAATTCATATGGCACTATATAATGCTTCTTATTCAGACAGGGCCTCTAGGACCAGTACCCCTGCTGAGTTCATTTATTTATCCATTCAACAAAACATCTTTAAAACGCCTGGCTGGGGGAGCAGAGTTAAAAGACATGTCCTTGCCTGCAAAGAGCTCATTACAGTAATCAACAGTTACCATGCAAAATGGAACTGGAAGGCTGGAGATCTTAACTTTACCTAGGGAATGAGAAAATTCTTCACAGAAAAGGGAACATTTGAAGTGAGACTTGTAGGAGAAAGAGGCTTTCATCAAACAGAGAAGAACAATGAGCTATTCCAAGGAAGGAGAGCATGAACATGACCAGGGAAAGAAAGAAGTTTGATATGATTGGACTAGGGATTGTATGGAAGTGGGTGATGGGATGTGAAGCTAGAAAGGACAGTCATAGAAGAAGGGACTTTGTCTGTCTTGCTAAAATGTGAGGATGTGTATTTTGTAAGTCAAAGTCAAGGGCTTGATAAAGTTGATAGAAACCTAGGGCTAAGAGTCAAACAGATTTGGATTTGTGAATCCCAGTTCCTCTGCTTACTTGCTCTGTGATCTTGGGAGATCATTCCAGAGATTCACAAGCAGGCTTTCCATTCTTGAGGAAGCAAGAAAGGCAAAATTGGGCAGAGGGAGAGGCTGCATCTGTGAGTGCTCTGGGGCTGGGATGGCCTTTGGAGTGGTCTTATAGCCAGGCAAGGAGACCTGGCCTTTGTTCTGGGGAGGGATTAAGTAATCTTGGAGTGAGGCAGCTCCCTTTGGTGGAGGGTAATTCCCAGAGATAGATCAGCTGTGAGTTTCAACAGCTAGCAGCCAGTATTCCCAGTAGTTGAAGGAATGAGTTGCTGGCTCTTGAGGAATGTCCTGGAGAATGCACACTAAATACACACACACACACACACACACACACACACACACACACACACGAGAGAGAGAGAGAGAGAGAGAGAGAGACAGAGACAGAGGCAAAAACAAACACATCTCACACACATACACACACACACACACACACAGAGACAGAGACAAAAACAAACAGACATGCCTGCTTGCTTACTACCTAGGAGTTCTCTTCTTATCCAGATTTTCTGGTTCTCAAAGAATTACATCCTTGGAAACTGCCCATTTATAGTGGATTCCTGGTTACTTTGGCATTTAGTAGGGAGAATGCTCCATGCTTTCTGAATAGCTTTCTCATTCGTAACCATTGCTGACCACCTGGAAGGGTAACAAATCATTACAGTTACAGGTGTGAAATTCTGCCTTCCTCCAGTGAACACAGCAGACTCCACACCTCACCTTTCCGTCTTTGTTATTGCTGGAAGAATAAAGAATAAGAGAGGAAGAGGGCACAAGGAAGAGGTCAGAGCTTACAGAGAGGCAAGATCAACCCCTAGGACACATTTGTCATCTGAAAGAATTGGAAGCCAGAATCTATATTTGCCAAGTCCAAAGAATTCCAGGTCCCTTTAGATTATCAAGCAAAACTAGGCTTTTCTGCCTTTTTTTTTTAACCCATTCATGCCTGAGGTCATAATTTTTTGAATTTTTGTAATTAGAACTTGGCGATGATCTTGACCAGTAAGATGAATTACTCCCACACGCTTAGCATTCCAGTAGTAGAACACTACGCATAAATGGGTTTTAATCACCTATCTTCCTCTTCCCTAGCTCTTCTATTGTTATGGTTCTAGGTCAGAAGCCTATTTCTATCAAAATGGAAAGAAATCATTAGCGTGAATCTGAAGCAACCTTTAGAACTGCTGTGGAGTCATTAGTGAGCAGAATGCTTGTTTTCCTTGGGAGATTTTGAGACTTCCTCATATTTCAATAATATCCCCATGTCTGTATGGAGATCCAAATAAATGCTGTGTGCCTGATAGCTTTGGCCCCTTAAACAGCCGCATCTTACACAATTTACTCAATCACAGAAAATCCTGTTACTTAAATTATTCTGTCTGATAAGGAGTTTAAAGCAGGTCACTTCAGGAATTTTTTTTGTGTCCCAGTTGATATAATAATCAATTATAGAAATAAATACCCAATTCCATGCAGTGTTATAGGGAACAGCTTCAAGACGTAAATCTTAATTACGTAAGAACCAGTTATAGACATAGTTGCCTAAACTTGACAGTTTTCAACAGGTTAAAAAAAAAAAGTGAAGCACTTTAAAAACAACAATATTCAACTACCCAAATACTGATTATTTTATATTTATGCCTTTAAAACTCTAAATGAAGCCTATTGGTCAGAATAACAGTGATTCAGCTTTTAGGCTCTGAAATCAGATATTCTGGGTATGAATCTTGGCTTTGCCACTGTTGGGAGCTGTGTGGACTTGAGAATATTTGTAAATAAGTAAGCCTCAGTTTCTGCAGCTATAAAGTAGATGTAGTCATTTAGAGAATTCGTGAGTTACATATGGAAAGCCACTTAGCCTAGGGTCTAGACTTAATAAGTCCTAGTAACTTTAATATCTTTATTATCTATATTATAAGCACTTATTCTGTATACCTACAATAATTATGTAATGTGAGATTATAACAGATGTTATACCAAATGTGTCTTCATTCTAAGGAGAGTATAGAGTTTTCAAAATGATTTGAAAAACATGTCCAGAGAATCAGTTTTATTTACCACTTATTATGAAGTTCCAAACAATATTTGTAAGCAAACAGTGATAAGTGTCCTCATAACACCATTGCTTGTGGCTAAGTGAAAATTTTTGTCCTCACCTTTAAACACATAATGGGAAATCAGGGATTATCCAAGTGAATGCACAAGCCGGCTGAGATTCCATGCCTCTTAAATCCCCCATAGCCATTTCACATGGAGAGCCTTTCCTTTGAGGCCTAATTGATTTCTTCATTCACTCAATGACAAGAGTTATTTAATTCCAGACCTTCTACTAAATTTAAACAATGTAAACTCAAACAGGAGAGTGCTCTGTTTTTACCCTTTTAAGTTCTGCTTAGCTATTTTAAGAGAAGTTCAGAAATTTGGAGGCTCCTGGTACACAAGGGCTTGTTTCGTTTTCGACCTTCACTTGTTTCCCAAAGAACCAGGGCTGTTGTGCCTCTTGCCCTGTTCTCCAGCCCTGCCTTCTGCAGTCATGAGCTTTTGCTTCCTTCTTTCCATTACTCATGCTGAAACAGAGTGCTCTGCATCTGGTTTGGTTCTGCAGCCAGAAAATGTGCAGTTCATATGCTACACATAAAAATGTAATTAATGTCAGCCGTCACAGTTGCAGGACAGGCTATATAACCAGCTTGCAATAATCACTTTATTTAAGCACCTAATCACAAGGTCTTATGTACCAATTTTAAGAACGTTAATAGATGTAGTTTGGAGGTGTACCATAAAATGGTGGCATTTGAATATGTTAGGTTACCTCTGTGGGTTTTAAATTATCTTGAAGTCTGTCATTTCCCCAAAGGTTGTTTTAAAATCATTAATATGATTTATTTATCTTTCCTTGGTTTGCATAAATACATGCACAAGTATAATTCATCTTATTTCTTCACCAATAATGATGACATCTGTAAGCTGTGACTTACTGAGTTTTAGCTGTATGCCAAGCACTATACTCTACATCTTTCATAAATTAGCTCACATATCCTCACGGCTGCTCAGTGAACAGGTATTATATCCATACTTCAGGGATAAAGAAACAAAATGCTCAAGGGTATAAATTGCAGCGTCAGGCTGACTAGCATGTATTCTTGTCTTTGCCCATATGTCTTAGATAGTTCATAGCTGCTATGCACTCTTGGTATTTTTGGGTGGCGATTAGAAATGTCACTCAGTGCATAGGATCAGAAACTTCTGAGAAATGGGACATTATGGTTCTTGTCCTAATCATTTCTTATGAAAACTGAAGAATGATATTCTGGGATGAGGCATGAAATCTGTCAATCATCCAAGTTATAGGGAGGGACTCAAAGCAACAGAGACTGGCCCAAAGCCACTGAGAATAACTCCCCTTTGTCATAAACTCCATAGGGAGTCAGAGTCAGACTCACAGAAATTCTTTTGGTATTGCTGATTGTGTGGCTCAATCTAAAAGAAAGGAGTGGTTACTAGTGAGATTCATACATAATTTTTATATTGATCAAAGATAGCCATATTCTATTTAAATACCCCAAAAAAACCAAAGATTTTATGGAGGAAAAAAAGCTGTCGTTTCAAATACATTATTTAAAATAAGTTAATATTCAAACAGGTTTTAGTAGAAGTTAATAAAAGATACCACTTTACTACAGATCTCTAAAGCTCTGACCTTGTTTATTTTAAAAAAGACCCATAAGTTGTCTGTTGGGGGAAAATAGGGGAGGGACAGTGGGGGTGGGAAGTTGGGGAGAGATAGCATGGTGAGAAATGCCAGATATAGGTGAAGGGGAGGAAGGCAGCAAATCACACTGCCATGTGTGTACCTATGCAACTATCTTGCATGTTCTTCAAATGTACCCCAAAACCTAAAATGCAATAAAAAAGAAGAAAAAAAAAAGACTCATAAGTTAAAAGTAACTGAAAACTACCAATCTATATATGTAAAAAAAGAGATTTTTCTTTTTAAATATAAATACATATATAGATTGAGGAAATTTAGAAAACACTAAAAACATAAAAAGAAATAATAATTGCCCATATTAACAGTACCTACTGTTAAATTTTAGGCTCTATATTTTCAATATTTATATGTGTATACATATATTTACATATGTACATACGTATTTTACAGAATTGAGATTTCATTCTGTATGGCTTGGAAAGGTGCCATTTTGATACATTATTAGCATTTCTCATGTCTAGAAGTAGGCTACCTTATCCCTACATAGCACTTTACTATGTGCATAGCCATATTAGTTTTCTGTTGTTGGACATTTAAATCTGATTTTTTTTTCTTATGCTACATTCTTTGAAGTAGAATTATCAAGTCAGAGGGTAGCCTTTGAATTTTGTTAGAGTTTCATGTCTTGAATTAAATTCTTACCATTTGCTTTTCTGGAGTAATGATGGTCATGGCTGTCATTTACAAACAAGTCATATATTCACTGAAAAATTAATTGACTATGTTATTAGTAGTAAGCTACTGCATATAATTTTGCATACTTATATAACATTAGTAAATAATATAACAAGAAGAACTTTTTCAAAGCATTTTAGTGCAGTGTTGCAGAAGAATTAAATGGTATTCCGGTGGCCTCAGGGGGCAGCTTAATTATTGATAGGGCCTGGATAAATAGGAATAGTTCAAGCTAACCCTGCTAGCTGGTTCTCTTGGGTTTTATCAACCCTATGACTATGACTAGCTTTTTTTTTTTTTTTTTTTAAGAAATAAGCCAAAACTAAACTATCATTTTTTACAATGATATAATTTTCTGAAATATTTTAGAAAATATTTTAAATTTGTATTTATAAATTGCTTTTCAGGATGGCAAGCACATAATAAGTGCTCAGTGAATAACAATTATTGGTGCTGCTATTCTTGGAGTTACATTGTTGCCTTTATTATTAGTAACAACAGGATGTATGTGTGATTGGCCTGGCTTTAAATTTAACATAGCAAGACGAAGTACCAAATACTGAAGGCAGCTGTAACACAATGGTAAGTATTTGAGTATCTAAACACGGAGAGGGTACAATATAATTGCAGTATGAAAGATAAAAAATGATACACCTGTGTAGGGCAGCTCCATTCTAATCTTATGGGACCACCGTCATTGAGTACAATAACATGCTATGCAGGTTTGTAGCCTAGGAGCAATAGACTATGCCATATAGACCATAGTCTATTGTATAGTAGGCTATACCGTCTGGGTTTGTGTAAGTACACTCTATGATGTTCACCCAACAATTAAATTGCCAAATGACACATTCCTTAGACTATGTCTCTGTTGTTAAGGAATGCCTAATGACTGGCATAGGGTAGGTGCTCAGTAAATATTTATTGAAGGAATAAGTAATGAAGAAAGATTTACATCTGTATTAGAAACTCAAGATAGTGGCATTTGCATAACAGATGTTTCAAGGCATTTCAGCAAGACCCAGTATTAGCAAGGCTAGGTTTAAGCAACACTGTAATGTACAACCTACTTCCCAAGAGAAAGAAATCAGAGTGGGTCCTGGCAGTAACCCACCTTCACAGGTCACTTAGGAGGACTGATGAGATTCATTGCTGGAGGCTTCTCTCTGTTCTGTCACAGATTGGTAGACCTGGAGCCGTGATGTTAAAAAGCACCACACTTTGCTCTAAGCACCCAGAGGCACCATGAAATTCACCTAAGGTTCCCATGGCACAGGTTCCCACCTAATTCTCCAAACTGAAAATTGCTCTTAGGGTTATTTATATTATTTTTCATCATTCTTTGAGATATTTGGATATCCAGTATATATAAACATTAGTCAAGAACTGTCACTCAAAATTAAGCTCAGACTCCTATTTGACTCTTAAGATTATACCAGCAAGCATGGACTTCCTTAGAGAGATAATTATGCACATACTTACAGGGATAAGTATGAGTAAACAAAGAAGAATACATAGTTTCTCTCAATCTATAATATAGTTTATTCATTCATTCTTGAGTAAACACTTACTGAAGCTTTCTTTGTCCCAGGCATTTGTCAAGATGCTGGGGATACAGCAGTAACCAACACAGGCCTTCTCCCTGCCCCTTGGATCTTACAGTGGGAGAGTACAGACAATTACAATCTTAATTACAGAACAGCATGTTAATTGTACAATAAGGGGGAGAAGCCCCTTACTTCTTATGACTTAAAGATCAGAAAAGCTGCAATTTGAATCAGTTATAGAGTTAGCTGAAGAGATGATGGGAAAGGAGCAGAAAACTCTTCCAGGAAGAAACAGCATGTGTGAAGATCCACATGCATGAGAGATTTCATGGAGGAAAAGGGTGTTCTTTGTAGGTGAATCAAAGAATGGGAGAGGGCAGATGGCAAGAGAGAAGACTGGAGAAATAAGAAAGAGTTGAAATTAAAGGCCATGTTGAGGAGTTCAAATTTATTCTAAGAGCAGTGGAATGCCATTCACAGGTTTAAACACAGTAGTGACGTGATCCGCTTTCCATGTGCCTGAAGTGTGGAGAGTGGATTGAAAGGTGATAAGACAGAAGACTCACTTTGCAGCTCCTGGGACTAATCCAGATGAGAGAAGAGGATGCTCTTCCTTGGTTGTGGCAGCAGAGACAGAGGAGCAGGTGGATTTGAGTGGTGGGGTGGAGACAGAATATGTAGGCCTGAGTAATTGGCTGGGTGGGAGAGGAGAGAGATGTAGAGGGAGCAGTCAGAGGTTACACCCAGGTTGGGGCAGTGTCAGGGTGACAGGTGTCATATGAGAGGAGAAGGCTCAGGGAACAGAGGCTGTGATGGGAAAGGGATTGTGGAAAACATGGTGCTTGCTTTTGGGTGTGCCTATGGATAACTGGGTAGAGAAGCCCCATAAGCAGACCAAGATCTTCAGGAGAGAGATCATGACTAGATAGTTGGGAATCTTCCACCTTTGGCAGATCATTAAAATCTTGGGAGTAGTTGAGGTAAACCAGGAAAACATATAGGATGAGGAGGGAAGAGTATTTAAGAAATACTAGGAATTAAAGGATAAAAAGAAGAAATGTATCCTATAAAGTGACTGAGAAGGATGAGCCAGAAAAGTGAGAAGAAACGCAGGTCAGTGAGGTGTCCAGAAAGCTAAGTGAAGAAAATGCTGCAAGGAGGGAGTGGTCAACATGCAAAGGTCCATGACATCCACTGAACTTAGTGGCAAAGGGTTGTTGGTAATCTCCACGAGAGCAGTCTGGGCAGAACAGGAAATGTTGAGCGAGCAAGTTAGGACAGAAATGTGGACAATATCGTCTAGAAATTTGCCTAGAAAGAGGAGGAAAGATAATGCAGGTATTTGAAGAAGAACGTGGGTCAAGAAAGGTAGGGGTGTGTGTGTGTGTGTGTGTGTGTGTGTGGCCGGCCGGCCAAGGCAGGAGGATCACTTGAAGCCAGGAGTTCAAGAACAGCCTGGGCAACATAGCAAGACCTAGTTTCTATAGAAAAAATATTTAAGTTAGCTGGCATGATGGTGTGCACCTGTACTCCCAACTACTTAAGAGGCTGAGGTGGGAGGATTGCTTGAGCCCAAGAGTTCAAGACTGCAGTAAGCAATGACTACACTACTGCCCTCTGGCCAGGGCAACAGAGTGACACCTTGTCTCTAAAAATATCCAAAAGTAGTATGTTGAGGAGGAGGAGCCACAAAAAGGGGAGCTCGACACGTTGGGAGAGAACAGGTATAATTTATTGATCCAAGACTCTGCCAAGGGAGCAGATAATGGGACCCAAAAGACAGGCAGAGGGATTAGCCTCTGGCAAAAGACTGCATTTGGAGATGAGAGAAGAGATGCTCTGGATGCAGTAGTTTTTTCGGTGGGTGGCAGGATATTGTGGGATTCTGTATACCTGTTTCTTCGTGAAGTTAAAAGCGATAGCATGTAATAAGCAAGAGGAGAAGAAAGAATAGTCTGTTGGGATAATAAGGTTTGGGAAAAGTAGAAAAGATTCCAGCCAACCTCTGGAGGAACTGAGAATTAAAAATAAAAGAAATATAATATGAAAAAGAATCACCACTTGAGAAAATATCACAATATGAAAATAGAATATGAGTTTTCAAACAAAGTTGCTGAAAACACATACACACACACACACACGCACACACACACACACAGTACTTTCAAGCTTCAAACTTAAATGACTTCTACAGGCATTCCACAAAACCATCCTATTTTTCAAAAAGAACACAGATTAGGTCTTACATGTAATATTAAATTTCAGAAAACAATGGAGCAAAACCTGCAAGAACAACTGAAGGAAAGTTACAACTCCAAAATTCTAGATACAATCAAGTTGTTACTCATTTTAAAAAGCAACTGAAGAGCAATCTTAAATATGTAGTGTACTTTCCTTAATACGCTGTTAGTTTGGGTAGATTGTGTGCAAAGTTAGCATAAATGATCTACTTTCCTCTAATCTGCTTCCTGAAGTATTTCTTGTCCACACTGACCTTAGACTTGGCCATATGACCTGCTTTGGTCAATGGGACAGTGGTGAATATGAGGCAAGCATATACTTGAGAAGTGCTTTTTTGATGCTTTTGGACATGTAACATGTTATCAAGTCCTAGCTAGCTTGCTGGATGAGGGACAAGACTACATGGAAGGCAGCTGAGGCCTCCTAAGTGACAGCCAGCCAAATATTACACATATAATGAGGACATCTTAGATCATCTAGTTGCCAGCTGACCCCGGATGATTGCAAATGCAAGAAAGAGCATAGCCAAGCCAGCCCAGAAGAGAAGAATCTCCCAACTGACCCACAGAATCCTGAGCTAAGTAAAATGTTGTTTTAAGCCACTAAATTTGGATGTTTTGTTCTGCAGCAAAAACTAAATGATACACTAAGTAAAGACCTGTGCCCTCCCCAAAAGGTAGATAATATTGAAAGATAAACATTGGTTTTGAGTAAATTGGGTAAGTATACTCCACCATGCCTTTCCTGTTGAAGGCATCCCGTTGAAGGTGCTGAACCCCTGCAGCAGTTTAAAAACTGAAAATTAAATAGTAGCAGTTAGATTGGTGAAGATGATCAGATTTTTAAAATTCCATCAAATCAGCATTAAGTTTTCCAGTTTTTTTTCCTTCAGTGTCCTCCTGCCTAAATGCAAGGCAGCTAGAAACCTGGAAGTAGGCATCGGGCTTACCTAAACACAAAGGGATGTAGGAGAAGCCTTTAGCTGTGACACGAAAAAAAAAAAAAAAAAAACAGAAAAGGGAAAATAAAGATGATCTTCAATTTTTCATTTTTCTTTTTTCTCGCTTCTTCCTCATACCCTAATCCCCAGACATTCCCAAAATGACAACAGCAGTAGCAGTGATACCAACAGAGGCCTGCAGTTCCCTCAAACTCTGAAAGAGAGAAACTTTCCTCCCTGATCAGAGGAGCTGTGATCCAAGAGGGTGGAGCAGCCACCCGTTGTTTTATTTTCTGTCTGTTCTGCTGCCACTTGGCCCCAGATGTGGACACAGTCATAAGGAGTGTTTAGTAGATTAGAGTAACTAAAGCCCCAACTTTCCAGTTAGAGGAATGAAAAGGGGAGCCCTAGAAACCAAAAAGCACTGGGGAGATTTAAGAAGGGGTAAAGGTTGAGAAAGTTTTAGCAAGGAAATAAAAGGTATAAATGGAAATTTGAGAACTGAAAAATGAAGTAACTAAAACAAAAAAACCTCACTAGATAGCCTCACTATCAGAATGAAGAGAACAGGGGGAAGAATCGCTGTACATGAAGGTAGACTAACAGATATTATCTGGTCTGAGCAACAGAGAGAAAAAATACCTTTAAAAAAATGAACAGAGCCTCAGGGACTTTGGGAATGATACCCAAATGTCTAACATTTGTGTTATCAGAGGTCCTGGAGGAGAGGAGAAAGAGTGTGGGGCATAAAAAAAAAAAAAAAAACTAGTTGAAAAATGATTGCAAGAAAATTTCCCAAGTTTGGCAGATGACATAAACCTGCACATTCAAGAAGCTCAGCAAAACCAAACTAGATGAACCTGAAGGGGTCCATACCCACATACATCATAATAAAACTGAAAACTAAAGACAAAGAAAAAAATATTAAAATCAGCCAATGAAAAATGTTATATTACTTATAGGGAACATTAATTCAAATGACTGTGGGACTCTCAACCCAGTAAATGCTAGCAGCACCTCACTGGCTGTGACAACCAAAAATGTCTTCAGACATGCCAGGTGTCCTCTGGGGGCAAAATTGTCCCCAGCTGAGAAACTTTAATGTAAATTAATTGAGTCTTCCATCCTAGTTTTTTTTAAAAGAAAGACTCCAGTTTGGTTTGTTTTCCAATCTTAGGGTTTGGAAGTCCAGATTCAGTGAACAAACATGGGGTAGGTCCAAAGGCACCCAGTCCCTCATGTCCCATGAAAAAGGAATTAAAAAATATTGTTCAGTACCAAGTTTAATGTGTTTCAGTTATTTATAAAAGATGAGCACTTAATAAAGTTCATTTTCAAAGAGGCATAGACACACTGAATCCTTACCCATTCTCATATGAGAAAGAAGATGTTGCTTTAAGAAAGAAACTGATGAGGAGAGAATATTCCTACCATATGTTGAGGTGTCTGCAGTTGAGATCAACAAATTCTAAAGCAACCTAAGAACAGTATTCTGGTTGCTAGCCACCTTTCTTACTAAGTTGAAGACTGTTTAATACCACATGGTAGGGATTCTAAAAGATTTTCAGCAGCTGTAAGAAATGCCATATTGGGGGAGATTGCACATATAGCAAATATTTGAATTAAGAAACACTTGTGATACCTTGGAATATATCAACCTAAAAATACACACTTGCAGAAGAGATACTGAATATGGCTGTCACATTTATTTCAGTACCTTTTAAGTCTCAGAGGAAAAAATATTATTGTCAGTAAAGCAATTAAATAGGAACTAGAAAATTTGCCAACCAAATACTTTGTATAATCCACCTAGAAGCCTATAAAAAAGGAAAGAAATTAACCACTGTTATATAAACTATTTAGATTGAGAAAAAACAGCAATATTCAATAATTAGTAGGAAATAAACACATGCACCACTTTTACTTTTTAAACTTTAACAGTTTCAAGTGAACACATAGAACCATAACTGGGTAATGTAATACACTACATATTTAAGATTGCTCTTCGGTTACTTGAACAAACATGTCTATAAAATTTTTATCTTAGCTGGGCACATTGGTTCACACCTGTAATCCCAGCACTTTGAGAGGCCAAGGCTGGAGGATTGCTTGAGACCAGGAGTTCATAACAGCCTGGGCAACATAGAAATACCCCCATCTTTACAAAAATAAAAATTAAAAAATAGCTGGACATAGTGGTATACACCTGTAATCCCACCTACTTGGGAGTCTAAAGCAGGAGGCTGATTTGAGCCCAAGAATTCAAGGCTGCAGTGAGCTATGATTGTACCACTGCACTGCAACCTAGGAGACAGAACAAGACCCTGTCTCTTAATTAAAAAAAATAAATAAGTAAAATTAAAAAATAAAAAATAAATAAATGAGAGTTATTATTTTAAGTGGAAGGAAAAAAAAAAAAAAAAAAAAAAGGTTTAACTCTTTAGCTCTAAAGATGGAGATTGCACAGCTCTACTATTATAATCAACTTTTATTATTTAACAAGATCCAGTCACTCTACCAAAGAAGTCATGGCAAATCCATAGTAACTTATACTTCTCTTCCCTTTTTATTTTTTTAGAAACCTAACTTTACTGAAATCAGCTTTTTCCTGAAACGGAATAGACATTATATTTCTTTATTCATTCAACAAACTTCTGTTGATAACCTTTATGTGATAGGCACAGTGGTGGGTACTAAGGTCACAAGAGCAAGTAAGACACAAATCTTCAACTAGTACCCCCAACAGGATCTTAGAATCTACTAAGGAAAGGAACTACAGACATAAAAATTACATTGCAAATTGGTAACTGCTCTTAGCTAGATAGGACCTAAGACCAAGAGAGCACAAAGGATTGAGCGAAACATTCTGGCTGGAAGAAAGGCCTCACAGAGAGAAAGACACTTAATCAAGCTCATAAATTTGGTGGGATTTTACAGAGGAATTTGGGAAGTACATTCTTCTATACTGAAAGATCAGCAAGGACAATTCCCTGAATTTCTGATCAAGCCTAACACATATCTAGGAAATGAAGCTAGGGAAAGATAAGGGCAGATAGGGCTCCTGGTGGCCCCTTAACAGCAATGAGCTTTAAAGATGCATCAGGCCACTTCTGTGCCTAGAGCAAATGCTCACATCCCTTACCCAGCTGGCTTGTATTAGGAGTGTAGCCCATGGCATGACAAAGGATAAACAGTGGGTAACAGCTGCCTGAAGTCCAGAAAGGCAGGTTGTAGGGGGCATGCACAAGAATTTGAATCTCAGTTTGAGGAATTGATACATTGTTATCTAAGCAATTAAGGATGCCAAGAGAGTTTTAAAGCAGAGGTATGACTTAATCCTGTTTTTTGAAAGCATTGTGAAGCATTTGAAAGCATTGGAATAGGAAGAAACTTGTCTTGGGGAACCTAGTGAGGAAGCTGTTGCATTAGTAATCTGGGTGGTAATTTTTAGCCTATCATGTGAATTGTGGTCAGAGCATAATTCTATACTTATAATGACATTGCCTTTAAAAAGTTCTCATTGTTGTCAACCACCAGTGTGTCCTGGGCGGGGGAAAAAGAGTTCTCATTGGTGTAGGTTAAGAATGAGTTGAATAGATTTTTGCTGTTGACCTATAAAAGCCCTGTTAGTAATTTAAATCCAGAATATTGTTATTCAGTCCATACTATTCAGATTTTCTTAAGGCTTCTACTTCTTTTGCTGATGGATCTTTAGCTTATTGGGAAAAGAAAGAATCTAATCCTGAGTTCTAGATTCTTGGACTTACGGTAACTATGCAGACATGGATTTAGACCGACTCCACTGAACAGGGCAATTGCAAGTGATTACAAGTCACTGCATGGCCTGTGTTGCTTCCTGATCCTCCCAAGATCTTAGCCTCCACCCCTTGAAAAATAAAAAACATGTACTTAACATCACTAGCTGCAAAATAATAAACAGTTGTCTGTGAGGCAAGGAGAATTTGCTCTGATTTCTTTAAACTGTGCCATTTAAGGAAGTGGTCCCCAACCTTTTCTGCACCAAGAACTGATTTCATGGAAGGCAATTTTTCCAAGGGCAAGGGGATAGTTTTGGGATGAAACTGTTCCACCTCAGATTGTCAGGTGATCCTGAAAATGAGCACATAACCTAGATCCCTTGCATGAAGAGTTCACAATAGGGTTTATGCGCCTATGAGAATCTAATTCTGCCGCTGATCTGACAGGGGGCAGAGCTCAGGCATTATAATAGTGGCTTACCCACCACTCACCCACCCCTCACCTCCTGCTGTGTGGCCCAGTTCCTAACAGGCTCCAGACTGCTACCACTTCAGCAGTTACAGACATTAGGAATATTTAGTACAGAGGAAGTATGTCTCACCTAGGACTTAATAGATGTCTTCAAATATTTGAAGACCTGTCATACAGAAGATGGCTTACTTTACCTTTCTTAGGGTAAAGTAATGTCTCTACTTAAGTTCCCCCAATTGGTGTTAACTCTTGCAGTCTTATAGAGTAGATAAGGAGTTAAGATCTTAACAGAAGTTAAGACCAACTGGGGGAATTTAAGTAGAGACAGGTTTACTTTACCCTAAGAAAGACTTTCTAACAGTCAGAAGTCAGCAAGGCTATCTCAGAGCTAGAGCTCTGCTTCGTTGCAGTTTTGCAGTATTCTCTGGAATGCTCTTTATCTTCCCTAATATAGTACCACAAACACAGTTGAGTATTCTAAAAAGTAAATCTTGAATTGTGTTGAATTAACTAAGACATTCTGATTTGAAAGTTTATATGAATAGATTGTTGAATTTGAATTTAGAGAAACAGAAAGTGACTTCACAAGATAAAACAAAGATATGATGCTGAGCTAATAATGGCATAATGACAGTAAGAGAGAATACTTATGGAATGTTTGGTATGTGCCAGACACCCTGTTAAGCACGTAACCATGGGCATCTCATTTAATCCTTTTAACGACCCTGTGGAGTATATACTGTAATCTTCCCCTATTTTACAGTGGAAACAGCTCAGAGAAATTAAATATATTTAAGCAGATATTTAAACAGTTTGGCCCTTCTTGAAGGTTTTGAGGATTTTCCCCCTTGAAGTGCCTGCCATTTCATGTACAGTTGCCCATTAGCCAAAAAGGTTTTTTAAATTTCTCTGATTGTATGCAGCAACCCAAGTTCTTTGGCAAAGGGATACTTACTCCATAAGAATGTTTTTCTTTTTCTATTTCTTTATGGTACCTTTACTTACATCCATTGTCAGACTGGTGACCAGTTAACTGGCTTCAGTTCTGAGATGGTGCTATTCAGCCAAATGTCAATCTTGAAAGAGAGTTTCTGATTTTGTTTAAATGTTTAAAGATCAATTAGTTTATTTAAAAAATTGTGGGTATAGTTCCAGAGTAAGATTATATAAATATAGAGATTTTGCTTGGCTTAAAGTGTTTGAAGATGCATAAATCAGACTGGATTGAAATTGTTTTGATTACCTCTGTTTCTCTCCTAGACCGTAAGGCCACTTTTCTTTCCTAAACACATAGAAGACACTCAGTTTAAAAGTAGTAGAATGAATGGGTAAATGCATGAGTGAGTATGTGAATGAATAAACTTACTTCAGTATCTCAAAGAATCTCTGCCTTTTGCTTGCTAATCTAGTGGGTGACTTATATTATAAATGAACAGATTTCCTGCTTATTGATTTGCTTAGTCCCTGGATTTTTTTCTTAGCACAGTGCTATTAAGACTAAGGTTATGGGTTTCCTATATGACGTGGTCTAGTTTGCTTCATTACATAATATACTTATAATCCCAGCTACCTGGGTTGTAGATGTGAGCTTTTGATCACACCAGGGAGCAGTATAGCTTTGAATCTCTCACAATCATGACTGTCACAGAAGTCCAGTTGGCTTTACTAATAAATTAGTAGGCTCCAGTTCATGCACTAAAGACATATTATTATGGTAATAGTGAGAAATTGTTCATAAAGCTCAGCTACTGGATTTTTGTAAAGTTCAGCATATTAAAAAATGGTTTGGAACTATTTTTTTATATTTTTAGTTAATTATATTATAGTCTGAAACAGTTGTATAACTCATTCTGATTTTAATTAAGTATGTTTATTTACATCAGCCACTGAGAATTTTTATGTAATTGATTATTCATTTAGTGACACTGAGAAGGTATTTCCAATTTATCAGCATTTTGAATAGAGAAACAACTCTTCATGTGTTTATTGAAGAGCTAGGGAAATGAAAATGAAGACACTTGTTTCGTCTACTTTATTTCCTGTAGGATTTAAATCTCAGTCTTGAATTACTTAATCAGCGCATTCAAGTACTGTTTCTATGGGGTAGGTTGTGAGTGACTTTGGTGATCATGACTACACAACTTTCAAATAGTCTGCTCGAAGGCTGAACACAGCAACAGCCGACCTTTTCCCCCTGGATGTAGAATACCACATTGTCCAGCAGTTGTATTAGTAATTGTAAGAGATGCCCCAGATAGTTCCCTTTATGGTTAAGTTTTGTCTTGATTTGAAATCAAGCTCTAGTTACTCTGTATTTATGATTCCTTCTAATTTCCTGTTTTCTAATGGCATGGAGTTTTGTCTAAAAAAAATTCTGATGTTTACCCCCTTAGGGTAAAGTAGACCATGAAACTAATTCCATGATAGTTAGCTTCATACTTAGTTGTGATTTTAATAAGTACAAAACCATGTCCCTTGACAGATAGAAGGGAAATGCGTGGAAACACTGTAAATACTACCCAGAACTTGGTTTAGGTCATCAAGTGCAACCCAACTTTCTCCATTAGGCATTTTAGAAGACACTGTTGCCTGTGTCTTCAGAATTTACATTAATTAAGGGAATGTATTATTATAGAGACACATAAACAGGAGCTTTGAAACTTAAAAGCGCACACATGGTGGAAATATGGCCTGATCCCTTTAACCAGAATTTACATCCCAAACTGACTGAGCATGAGACACTAAAATCATTTGAAACCCTCTCATTAAATATTTAATCTGGTTTTTCTCTGTCTCTTTTATTCCCATGGTGACTCAGCATACAGTCAGGATTTCTTGACTGGTCACAATAGATTTACTTTAAAAATCCCTCTGTAAAAGGCCACAGTGCTTCTGAATGGGTCATTGAATCCAACCACATAGATCAGTTGATAGATTGCTCCGTGTATATGTGGTTGTATTAACTATGCTCTTTGTTCTTCCCCTCTCTCCTTTCTCAGAGGTTCTAGGGGTAAGATCACAACCCTCTAGGAATAGGGACTCTGGCCAGGGCCTACCCAGTGTACTATTTATCATAGCACACCATCCAGAAAGCTGTTTTGGTATGTCTGGCACCTTCATGAGATTGCAAACTGGAGCACAGAAACCAGGCCTTTCTCAGTGCTATTCATTCGACAGATGTAGATCCTATACCTCCAGAGTGCCAAGGACCATAGTAGGCACTGGGATTAGTGCAAACACGATTATTAGGATGTGGTCCCTGCTCTCAAAAAAACTGTGTTTATGAGGAAAGAAGTAAATGTGACAAGCATACTAGCAACATTTCAAGTGCAATAAGGACCATCTCAATAAAACCCTGTGACAGAGACTATTAGCATTTCCTTTTTGTCAATGGAAAATCTGAGACCTTACAATATTATTTAATTTTACACAGACAGTAACAAGGTAGTTTGAACACATGCACTTCAACTTAGAGTCTGAACTCTTAGGCAGTGTACTATATAGCCTAGAGGTAGTAATAAATTAATGTATTATAAAATCACAAGGCAGGAAAGACCTAATCTCTTTCCTTGGGAGACAAGGTGAAGTTACTAGAAAGCTTTTACAGAGTTAAATGTAGGATTGTACGGGGCAAAGAGAAGGAGGGAGAGTCTAGGAAAGAGGAAATGGCTTGGGGAAAGCACAGAGCTGGGAAAGTGGGGCTTGAGACTTAGCATTTTAGCACCAGGCTGAAGGATGGTATATGGGATTTGTGGAAAGTGAAGTAAACTAGTTAGGCAGAAGTTATGGATGAGGTAAAAAAAAATTGAACATCTGTAATGCCAGCACTTTGGGAGGCCGAGGCAGGTGGATCACGAGGTCAAAAGATGGAGACCATCCTGGTCAACATGGTGAAACCCCGTCTCTACTAAAAATACAAAAAATTAGCTGGGAGTGGTGGCGCATGCCTGTAATCCCAGCTACTTAGGAGGCTGAGGCAGGAGAATTGCCTGAACCCAGGAGGCGGAGGTTGCGGTGAGCCGAGATCGCGCCATTGTACTCCAGCCTGGGTAACAAGAGTGAAACTCCGTCTCAAAAAAAAAATAAAAAATAAAAATTGAACTCTATCCTAAAATAATATACAAAGTCTTTAAACAATTTTAATCAGAGGAAGCCTAATTGGATTTTTTTAAAATTCTGATGACCTATAGAAAAAAAATTGATCAGCCAGAATTTATAAGATTGGCAATTTCTTCAAGGAAAAGCAGCCAGTCTTAGAGGAACCCCAGATTTCTGATTTGAGTGACACTGTTGTCCTAGAAGCATTATAATTTCATTATAACCCTTTTAAAAAATAATCTTCCAACATGTATTAAGAGTCTTAAAAATGTTCATACATTTATGCTAATAATTTCATGTCTGGGAACTGGCTTAAGCAAATAATACAAATACAAGATATATACTGTTTGATCAGCATTTATGATAGTTCAGAGTGCTTAAAACATATTAGTGAAATTGAATAAATAAATGATTGACAGCTTGGTAGAGAATAGTAGAAACATTGGAAACAGTACACTTAAATATAATGTTAATGTACATTTACTAGTTATGAATCCAATTGTGGTTCTGAAAATTATATAATTACATGTAAAAATGTAACTTAAAAAAAAAGCAGAATAGGAAAATATACTTAGACCTATGTTTAAATAAACAAACTTGAAGTAAATACATCAAATCATAGTGGTGGGCCAGGTGCGGTGGCTCATACCTGTAATCCCAGCACTTTGGGAGCCCAAGGCAGGCAGATCACTTGAGCCCAGCCTGGGCAACATAGCGAAATCCACTTTCTACATAAAGTACAAAAATTAGCTGGGCATGTTAGTGCGTGCCTGTAGTCCCAGCTACTTAGGAGGCTGATGTGGGAGATTCTCAGGCTACTGCACTCCCGCCTAGGTGGCAGAGGGATTATCCTTCTGTACTCTATTTCTTCAGTATTCAATATACTTAGTTCATTTTCATGATGGAAAGAGATTAAAAACTTTGAGACTGTTCATTTTGGACTGTTAGAAATATCTGAAACGTCAAAATGACAATAAACAGTAAACAATTGGAAATAGGCTTGGAATTAAACTCTGGGTTTATACACTGGAAACATTCAATAAATGTTAACTGAATTGAAGTTCTATCCATTTTTCTTCCCCTTGGGTCAGGATCCCAGAATCCTAATTAAATGTATTCGAATATTAGAAGTTTTACCATTATTTGAATATATTAATGGGAAACAAAAACTTCTTTCCCAACACAAAAGAAACATTGATTCATTTCCTTAATACTTATATTATTTTTCTTATGTGGCAATTCTTGTTCAAGGGCCAAGGGTCTGCTCTCACTGCTTTTAAATATTTTAGGTAGTTACTTTTTTATTTTTATTTTTTCTGTTTTTTTGAGACCAGGTCTCACTCTGCCACCCGGACTGGAGTGTATGCTCACAGCTTACTGTAGCCTCGAACTCTTTGGTTCAAGAGATCCTCCCACTTCAGCCTCCCTAATAGCTGGGACCACAGGTGTGCACCACCATGCCTGGCTAACTTTTGTATTTTTTCTAGAGATGGAGTTTCCCCACATTCCCCAAGTTGGTCTCAAACTCTTAGGTTCAGCAGTCTGCCCACCTCAGCCTGCCAAAGTGCTGGGATTACAGGCAAGAGCCACTATGCCAAGCCTGCTTTCAAATTTTCAATGAAATAGAATCCAGAGGTGTATTTAACCTAGTAGAATTTTTTTTTTCTAATAAAGACAAGGTTTTACTATGTTGCCCATGCTAGTCTTAAACGCCTGAGCTCAAGTGATCCTCCTGCCTTGGCCTCTCAGAATGCTAGGATTATAGGTGTGAGCCACCACACCTGGTTTCACTTACTGAATTTTGATGGACTTTTGACAGTCCAGATATTTTCTAATTAAAGAATTTCTCTTCATTAGTCTAGTAATGCGTATGCTAACTGGGCCATGCCAGGTGCATTTTGGTTTAAAGATTGCTTCTTTGAGAGTCCAGAGTAGTATTTTGAAGAAAAGATTGTTTCTTGTTGTTACTGTAATAAACTGGAAACATATTTAAAGTGGGGGTAACATGAGGTGCTCCCTCTGCTGTTCCCGTACCATGAGGACAGGAACTATGTCCCCAGGATTCAGACTAGGACTTGATGTTTTATCTGGGTCAAGCATCTGTGAATACAGGAATGTGTGAATTCGTGTTTCACAAATTAGTTACATAAACTAGTGCTTCTCAGAGCATAGTTAAGTTCCTTAGCAATCTTGGCAAACTAGTGGTGGGAAGAAAATCATTAATTTCTACATTATTTACTGGATGATGGGAGGGTTGGACTGTCATTCAAAGTGAACAAACAGGCAGAAACTTTGGTGCTGTGTCATGAGGAAAGCCAAGGGTCTACCTACGGAAAGGAACTCCACACCAACTTTTCACAAGATCTAGAATTCCCACCGGAGCCCTTTCCTCGAGAGCCTGTTGCCTGAGTTACATATACTTTATCATGTGAACTTGAGGAATTATCCCTTTCTGAAGGGATGTTTCATCAGTTCATTTAATAGCACTGGTAGTAGGACCCCCTGAGAAAATGGAAGGTAGGAAGATGGGTTTAATATACATACATGGCAAAGGAATATGGATATAAGAAAAGCCCAAGGCCTGGAGCATAATCCTTGAGGGCTCTTTGGAATCTGGGAATTCCAAAGAGGAATTAAAAGCCTGAAGGAATCTAAAGGCCAGGGCAGTGTGGAAGGACCACAAAGTCAAATCAGGCCCGTCCTACAGGGAAGTCAATAGAATAAATGTCAAAAGAGACCACAAGAAAGGACAATGTGATATGGCCTTTCACTCAAGGGAGTTGCCATGACAAACAGTGTCTGGAAAAAGAAATAATGATAATTATGGCCTAGTCACTGTGTTAGGAACCATTCTAAATGTTACGCATGAATCATTAACGCTTACAAAAACCTTATGAGATAAGTACAATGCCTATATTCGTTTTGCAGGTCAGGAAACTGAGACATAGGCAGGTCCAAAGTCCCTGAGACTTCAGACCAGGCGTTCTAACTCCATAGTCATTAGACCTAAGCATTATATTATACGGCCTGATGACAAGCTTTATGTATTTCAGGGCTTCTGGGAAAGACAAAAGAAAAACTAAGTGTATGCCAGGCAGAGCACAGTCCGTCTGTGATGCTAGATTTCTTCTACCTCATTATCTGAAGTCTTAGAAAATACAGAACATACTATGAATTGTCAGCACGTGGACACATAGAGGGGAACAACACACTTGGGGGCCTATTGGAGGATGGAGGCTGGGAGGAGGGAGAAGATCAGGAAAAATAACGTGTACAGGCTTAATATCTGGGTGGCAAAATAATCTGTACAACAAACTCCCATGACACAAGTTTACCTGTACTACAGATCTTTACATGCGCCCCTGAACTTAAAATAAAAGTTAAATTTTAAAAAATCATCTTGTTCTAAGATACTTGGCCTAAGATAACTTTGAGGACCCATATAACCCAAACCTAAATCTTTTATCTGACCCAGAATATTTTCTTAGGTTAAGGTTTCTTGAACGTAAGAGATTTTCTGTGGTGGTGTCATTGTTCTGAAGTCTTAGCCAATAAATATTTTCTTCTTTTTTTTTTTTTTTTTTTTTGAGACAGGATCTCACTCTGTCACCAAGGCTGGAGTGCAGTGGTGCAATCTTGGCTCACTGCAACCTCCGCCTCCTGGGCTCAAGCAATTCTCATGCCTCAGCTTCCTGAGTAGCTGGGATTACCGGTGTGTGCCACCACACCTGGCTAATTTTTGTATTTTCAGTAGATACAGGGTTTCACTATGTTATCCAGGCTGGTCTTGAACTCCTGGCCTCAAGTGACCTGCCTATCTCGGCCTCCCAAAGTTACAGGCATGAGCCAACATGACCAGCCGTATTTTCTTTTTAGACTTGCTACCTGAAACATGGGTAGCTGAGCAGACTTTCTCGGTGGCCTTTGATCCCATTAGAGAGTTCTAAATGGTTTGCCTAGATCCTTGAATGAAACCTGATATTAAAATAACACCAAGTGGAAGCCGTAGGAGATTTGTATTGTAATATATGCCTTCTCAGTAATCAAGATGCAGGGAAAATGAAAAGAGTTTCTGTTGATTTCATTTTTTTACTTGTGACTTTCCTTTCACTCTTGAGTGATTCATAACCCACATCTTCCAATATCAGGGACACAGCAAGACAAAAAAATCCCTAACTCCAAGTTGGGATTTTAGAAGCTGTCATAGCTTAGTAAACAGCAGCACTCTCTTAGATACTCCAAGAAAATTCAGTGACAAATACTGCTAATGAATTTTAATTCCTCAAAGTTTGGGTACTGCTCTGATGTCATCTTCCCACACTATTTTATCTTTCATGAGTCTTCAATCCATCATATTTGGCTTTTGTTGAGGCCTGACTCAATGACCTTATCTTTACAGATGGACTTGGGCCAGGACTGGGACCCTCTTTAAATTCTCTATTCTTGGTGCTCACTTGCTCAGGCACCACACAGGACACCAAGGGGTTGCAGAACTGATAAAGATATGGCCCTTATCCCTAAGACTGACAGTCCAGTGAGAGGTGCATACATGGACCAGTGGCTGTTATTGTCTCAAACTGTGGATTAAACTGTGCTATACATTTTCCATAGCTGACTACATAATGAACTCAAAGCAGGAAAAAAAGGACATTTGGATATATGACTTTCTTTAAAATAACTTACAGCTTTTGCTGAAAACAATATTTAACTACTCTTCTATCAAACTCTCAGAATTAGCCTAGGGAAGGCTATTTTAAATGCCGTTTTTTACCAACTGGATAGAAGAATGAAACTCTCCATGTTTTTGTCTTCATTGAAAATAATAATAAATGCAGAGGTAAAAGTTTGTGGACCCTGAGTGGACTTACCATTGTACTGCTTTGAAAGTGCTTTCTTACTAGGCTCACTGGCTTACATCTATATCCCGGCACTTCAGGAGACTGAGGCCTGCAGATCACTGAGTTTGAGACTGGGCAATATGGTGAAACCCCATCTCTACAAAATATATAAAAACCAGTTGGGCTTGATTGCATGCCCCTGTGATCTCAGCTGCTCGGGAGGCTGAGGCGGGAGGATTGCTTGAACCTAGGAGTTCAAGGCTACAGTGAGCTGTGAGATGCCACTGCACTGCAGCCTGGGTGACAGAGCAAGACTTTGTCTCCAGAACCAAAAAAAGTGCTTTCTTAAAATTAAACTTGCAGTCAGTCACATTGTAACTTTGGACAGAGGAAGTTAGTATCCCCTTTGGTTTCTTAGTTAACTTATTGAGAATCACACTGTAAAATTTCTTCCTGATGATACCAAGATAGGAGACTGGATGATCTAGTTCATGCTTAATGGTCCTTAGTTCTACAGCTCAACTTTTAAGCAAGCATGATGCTTCACCCTTCTTATTTTCTCTCTCTTTTTGCTAAAGTCTGTTTGGGTGGTGGGGGAGCCATTCACCCAAGGTTGTCTCTTGTTTGCTCTATTTATCCTGTGGGGACCATCTGTATACAATATCTAGGGTGTTTTAAATACAAAGGTCCATTGCATTGAAGATGTTTATTACAGAGCCTTGCTGTCTTTATATTGTGTTAGATACATTTCTCTATTTTCAGTCAGTAGACTTTTTAAGATGTAAATAATTTTAAAATATTCTTTCTTCTTTTTAATTACAGAGCAAAGAGATTGCATTCCAACTTCATGAGGATTTAATGAAGGTTCTTAATGAGCTTTATACGGTAAGCACATATTCTTTCTTCTTTTCTAGAATTCTTGGGTTAGAATTCTGGTTTGTAAAACCACTGCTCATTGTAGTATTCATTCCAAGCCAGAGTGACAATAGATCCTCATCTGGTTGAAATACAGGAACAAGTGGATAGGGGTACACAGCTACATTCCTTTGCCACTCCCTCTCAATTTGGAGAAACCGTACTCAGATAAATTTATCTATCTATCTATCTATCTATCTATCTATCTATCTATCTGCACATGTATATACACAATTAGCACACTTTGGGAAACTAAAGTATAGATGTCTCCATAAGACATGGTTTTAACTGGATTGTATGTGATCTATACATGTATTGAATTCAAGAATATTTTGTTTAAAATTGATGCCATTGTGGCCAGGGGTGGTGTAATCCCAGCACTTCGGGAGGCTGAGGCATATCAGTTACTTGAGGTCAGGAGTTTGAGACCAGCCTGGCCAATGTGGTGAAACCCCATCTCTATTAAAAATGCAAAAATTAGCTGGGCATGGTGGCATCCTCCTGTAATCCCAGCTATTTGGGAGGCTGAGGTATGTTGAATCCAGGAGGCGGAGGTTGCATTGAGCCAAGATTGCACCACTGCACTCCAGCCTAGGCAAGAGTGAGATTCTGTGTCCAAAAAAAAAAAAAAAAATGTTGCTATTGTGGAACTTGAGCAATTTAGTTTGCTTTATCCTGGTACTTTTTTTTTCTACATTTTAGTTCAATTAATTGTTTGGTTAATGACATTTTGAAATTACTTTTGAAAGATATCTGTTTTTTTGCAATAATTTGCATTTTTTACTTACATTTTATTTAGGGTACTTCATATAAGAATTAAATAATTTTAAATACTTTATTAAAAATAATGAAAACTAATGATGTTGCAAGTTGGAATTAGTAATATACTCATGTAAATATTTTTTCATACTTGATCAAATTATTAAATACAAATTTCTTTTGGGGGATATTTTAGTTTAAGAGAATAAAATAACATAAATGAGTAACATTAATTTGTACTAATGAAAGATATTTGAATTTTTATTGCACAATATTATTT